>NW_024070213.1:27112068-27639981 GCF_014754425.2 Oryx dammah
ACTGTGAAAAAATATGAATGATAAGAACAACTTTTGGATAACTAAACATGTGATAATTTAATTTTCAATAGTCTAAATTTTGCTAATATTGAAAAATAAATTTTCTTTAGCCTTTCCTTTGTTTTCTGTCCTTCCTTTATTAAAAAATGTGTTCATTGGAGGATAATTGCTTTACAATATTTTATTGGTTTCTGCCATATATCAACATGAGTCAGCCATAGGTATATGTATGTCCCTTCCCTTACTTTTAACTAGAATTATATTTCATCTGTTTTACAATGGCTAATATAAGTTATTTATTACATTGTTGATGGGATAATGAATATACTGCTGATATACAATCTACCATGTATCACATATTGTGTTATGTAATATTTTTTTCCTTTTTATAGATAGACAAGGCTTAAAAAGGTTAAATTCATCACTCAAAGAAGAGCATCTGTTTAGTCACGGGGCCAACATTTGAATCAAATCCTTTGACTTATCTCTGCACCCAGTTTACATATTGACATCTCCGAGTTATTATTAACTCAGTGACAGTATGCCATAAGCCACATGTAAGTCACCTACCCCAAATTCCTTATCTGTGTTTTCTATCAGTTAAAAGGATCCACTAACATAATCTAGGAGCCTGAAATTCATCTTCAATTTGTCATTGTCCTATTCTACTAATAGGCTGTCGGTCAATTATTAGTTATCCATTTTACCTCTAAAGTAGCTCTTCCGTCTTTTCCTTTTGTTAGATGTTTTTCTACACCTGTACCTAGATCTCTCCATCTCAGAGAATAGCATGTTGAGGGGGAAAGATGTGTATTTCCTCAGAATCAGTTATGGTCACCGGTGTGAATTACCTGTTCCTTATTCCTGAGGCTGAATGCTGCCTGTTGTTGTTGTTGCATAGTCACTAAGTTGTGTCCACCTCTTTGCAACCCCATGGACTGCAACGTACCAAGCTTCTCTGTCCTCTACTATCTCCTGGTGGTGATTTAGTCACTAAGTTGTGTCTGACTCTTGCAACCCCATGGACTGTAGCCTATCAGGATCCTCTGTCCATGGGATTTCCCAGGCTCCCAGAGCTTGCTCAAATTCATGTCCACTGAGTCAGTGATGCTATCTAACCCCCTCATCATCAGCCACCTTCTTCCCCTTTTGCCTTCAGTCTTTCCCAGCATCAGGGTCTTTTCCAGTGAGTCAGCTCTTCACATCAGGTGGCCAGAGTTTGGGGGCCTCAGCTTTAACAACAGTCCTTCCAGTGAATAGTCAGGCTTGATTTCCTTCAGGATTGACTGGTTTGATCTCCTTGCTGTCCAAGAGACTCTCAAGAGTCTTCTCCAGCACCATGATTTGAAAGCATCCATTTTTCAGCATTCAGCCTTTTTCATAGTCTAACTCTCACATGCTTCCTGAGTGAGTGAGTGGAAGTTATTCAGTCGTGTCCAACTCTTTGTGACCCAATGGACTGTAGCCTGCCAGTTTCCTCTGTCCATGAGATTCTCCAGGCAAGAATACTGGAGTGGGTAGCTGTTTCCTTCTCTACACATGCTTCCTAGCCACCCATAAATCTATCTCTCCTAAACACTGTATTTCTCTTGAGACTGTTGTATCATTTCTATGTAGCCAAGATGACTCCTGAAAGGAAAGAAAGGTATCCTTCTTCCTGTCCACCATTAGGAACCTCAGACCTCTCAGCTTCCTGTCAAAACCCCTTTCTTCTTAGATTCTTCAACCACTCAAGTGTATTCCTCCCAGTCTTACAGTATCTTTATACCTTGTAGGCAATCTTATATAAATTAACGGATTTCATGCCCAAATTCAAAGTTTTTCCACCTTTAACAACCTTGTGCTTATCCTTAGCCACTTTTTTTTTTTTTTTACCCATGTCTACAGGGTCTGAGTTTGATGTTCTTCACCTTGACATATCCAGGAATTGTACTGTCTATTACATCTCAGCAATCAGCCCCCAATTTCCTGGAATCTCATCATCACCCAGAATAGTTCACATTTAAAATTATAAACAACTCTCTATGCTTTTAGCTCTCTCATTTAAATGTTTCCTTTTGCCATTAGGAAAAACATTGCAAATTCCTTTGCCTGGCATATAGAGTTCTTAAATATTCTGGCAACCACCTATCTTTCTAATTGCATCCTTCATAACTTTCAGGTTAAGACCAACTTGACTACGTTTCTTGTTCTAGCTACAATGCGCCACTCACCATTCCTCAGCTCCATGCTTCTATGCCCTGTCAGTGCACTTTTTTCTTTTTTGGAATATTCTTTTCCAACTATTTACCTTGTTGTAGCCAACTACTATTTAAGACCCATTATGAGTTATTTCCTGTCCTCCCCCCATTCCCTAAGACAATGTTAATTATTCTTTCTTGATGCTCAAGTTTTTGTAATTTTCAAAAAATAAGCTTCTGTATCAAAATCATAACAATCACCATAGAGTAATCAATCTCATTACTCTAGTACTTCTGCTATATTTCTGCATTTACAAGATAAAACATTAAAACTTGAGAGAATACCTCAATTCAAATAGTTAAAATACTTGTGTCACACAGCACTGTATTAGAAGGAAAGATGTATGAAAACATCATAGTAATTGGGTCCTAGTGTCCTAGAGTTGCTGGAAATATTAATGAGATCAAGGGTTAACAGTGCTTGACACACAATAAAGTGAAGGTGTTAGTTGCTTAGTGGTATCTGACTCTTTGTGACCCCACGGTCTGTCCATGGAGTTCTCTAGACAAGAATACTGGGTGGATTGCCATTCCCTTCTCCAGAGAATATTCTCCCGTGGTCTGTCCATGCAGTTCTCTAGACAAGAATACTGGGTGGATTGCCATTCCCTTCTCCAGAGAATATTCTCAACCCAGGAATCAAACCAGGGTCTCCTGCATTACAGACAATTTTTTTTTAACCATCTGAGCTACCAGGGGAGCCCAACCTAATTTTTTCTTTTATTTTAAGAATCAACTTTCCTCTTGAAATAAAATCACTTCCACGGGAATCCATGCTCACTATAAAATTGTTTGGGATTACCTATGCAACCAATGCAGATTTATTGGCCTGGACTTGTTTTCCACTGTTTCCAAAACAGTAAGTATATCTTTTGTGATTAATAAAACTTCCATCTCAATAAAACCTCCTTGGAACTAGATAATGTTCAGTATATGGCATAATGAGAAAATCAAGAAGATATTTCATTCTAAAACTGAGCTACCTCAATATAAATCATGACAGTTGAAAGCAGGACTGAAAAGCAAAATGTAGAAATAGCTTTAGAAACAAGCTTCATACTCAGCTTGTCAGCTGGATCATTTACCATGAAAAGGTATTGCCATGACCAATCTCAGTTTCTTTTCCTTCTCTGACCAGCCAGTTTCTCTGGAATTACTAATGCAAAATGATTTAGATCAGTACTGTCATTTAGCAAAAATGTAAGTCTTGAAATTCTGGCTGAAGTAAAATTATTCAATGTAGTTGGTTTACTGACCTTTTATTGCCAAGAAAAAAATATATGTCAACTTTAAGACAATATTTTTCAGAAAAGTAAGCCAAATAGGAGTTCTGTCAGGACTGGTTGCCACTGCAAAAGTAGCTGTAAATTTAACCATAAGGATTTGGAGTTATTAATACTTAGAATATTTGAGAAAGTCAGTAATGTGATTCTCTGTGTTATTAAAGAAAAATATTTTAAAACATCTTAGTTATTTTCCTTTGACAAAACTTGCTTTAGAATCAAACTGTTAAAAAAAAAGGACTTTTGAAGAATTAGAACTTGTGTTGTTATTTTAATATTACAAAGAGTGTTTCTGCCTCTGCTCTTTTAGAAAGACTTGGTAATATAAAAATGTTAACAAAATTCCTCATCAGGTTTTAGTTCCCACTTTTGTCAGTATAAATAAAATATCACCAAAGTAATATTTCGGTTTTGTTTGCTTGTTTGTTTTGCTTTTGGCCATACCTTATGGCATGTGGGATCTTAGTTCCCCAACTAGGGATCGAACTCATGCCCCTTGCAGTAGAAGCACAAGTCTTAACCACTAGGTCACAGGAAAGCTCTCTGGAATACATTTTAAAAATCATTTCTATTGGATTAATTATGACATGGTGTGCATGTTTGTATGTGTATATGTGTTGCTCTTTTATTTGTTTTCATGTTACAGCCAGTTTCCACATGTGTGAGCAGAGGGAATGTATTTTCTTGGTAATTTCTGTCATCTAACATGGTACCTCTTGTAAATAGGCAATCAGTACAGGTTTATCAAACTGAATTAGAAGAAAATCAATCTCTATAGGAAATTTAGAATGAAATAAGATCTCAAAACTCTGTAAGAAACAGTTCGGCCCTAACGGGAATACCAACTGCTGTTAGCAGATATTTCAAAAATCTGATTTGTGGGCTAAGAACTTTCATTACTTTCTCACTGGGAGCAGCTGCACAGGTGCTTTCTTTCTCCTGAGTGAGTTTCTTTAAAGTTTCATCTGCAGTATTTGTAAGATCTAAAATGTTGTAGAATACATTTGTAGCTATTCACTGAAAAAAAAAATCCATTTTATTACCTCTAACACTATTTTGTACATAACAGGTAATCAAAAACTTGCTAAATATATTAAAGGTCTGGAATATTTTTTGTCTTTCAAACTAATCTTCAAGGCTTTTTTCTACATGCTTATTGAGATAGCAAAATACTGCCTCCATGTTGTTTTGTCATCTGTCACTTAACCTTTGGTAGACATTTAAGATGCAAGTGATTAGAGACAATGGGTATCTTTAAGGAATGCCATCTGGGACTGATACTAAGTGCTTTTCCTAAGGGTAAATGGCAAAATTGTGGATGCTGAGACATCACAGAAACACAACTTACTTCAAAGAGGATTTCAATAAGCATTTGTGAAAGTGTTTCCAAAAGATCATTTCTTATGAAAATCAGAAAATCTGCTCTCTCCTGGGCTAAACAACGTAAAGAAATTTAGATCTTTTTAAGACATCAGAAATCCATCACGTGGCCAGTTGGGGAGATGTAATAACTCCCACTGTGTTCATTGCTTTGAGTTATAGAGATTTATAACCCAATTTATGTAATGCAGGTATTTCAAGATCACATCAAATAAGTCACTTAATTTCATTTCCTTTCACAGAATGACCCCTGCCCATAAACATTTGGTATCAGTTTTGTCATTTATTTCAGTTCAGATTGCTCATACCTAGTCATGTGGAGCTGTAATGAGCATTTCTGTCTTTATTTTTCCAAGATACACACAACCTGAAAATATGCAGACTTAAAGTCTTTCTATCTCCTTGTGGGTTTCAGAGGTGGCTTTCAGAAGAACCAACCGAGATTAAACTCATATGTATTGGTTATGGCTGTATCAAGAGTGTGTACAAATAAAAATAAAGTTCAATATTTTCAAACACACAAACTCACTTTCAATCCTATTAAAAGGATATGTTTCAAGAACAAAGGTAAAATGTTGCCCACAGAAGTTTTATAATCCTCTCCTTTGCAGACAGGGCTTATACCACATCTGTATTCACAATGCCTCCACTGCAGTAAGACAGGGTTATTCTCACCTCAGTCATTTCTATGAGCTACGTTCCCTACTTAAATTCAAAACAAATAGTGTGGCCTTACTTAGCATTTCTAAATTGCAGTAAACTCCTTCAATGCAGAGATGCTCAACTCTGATTGAACAATAGAATCTCCTGGGGAGATTTAAAACTAAACCCAAAACCCAAGTGCTCCCAAAGATTCTAATTTAATTGGTCTGTGGAGAAGCCCAGGCATCAGTATTTCCAGAGTTCCTGAGATGAGTTAAAATCCAGGAAAATGAGAATCTCTTTTGTAGAATTTAAAAAGAATCCTAAGTAAATCATAATACAATTTTATTCCTGAGACTGTTGTCTGAGTAGCCAACCCTGACCCAACTATGTATTGTCATTTCAGATATACCCTTAAAATCAAATAATAAAAACAAGTTGTAGATAAAAATGCCTTATCATTCTTCTATCCTGTAGGAGAAAGACTCTCAGAGCTCAATTCAAATATCTTATTTATATATGAAGATCTTCATGATGAAGGAAGGTTAAGGGACTGGCTAGAGGTCACTGGGCTACCTGGGAATAGAACAAGAACCAGAATGGAGAATTGGCTTCTCTCCACACATCTTCCTACTTCAAGTCGCCTCCCTTCCTGCCCTTAGATGCTACGTCCTGCTTCTGAGCTGTGGAAACCTCACCAGCACAGGAGGGGATCTTGTCTCTCTTCCTGGCCATGAAACCTGTTAGATCTATGAGAGTCAGAGCCTCAAAGAGTTTTATAAGATCAAATCTTCTGAAAGTACTGGTTCCAGAATGCCAAACCATGGATGCATAGAATCCTATACCTAAAAATGGGAGTAATTAATTTATTCTAACCATTTTTTTAAAATTCTCTGAGGAAACAGGGGGCCAGAGAGGGTCAACTAGCCCATCTGTTCTCCTGGTGCTAGAGATTTTCATTTGGTTTTTCCAGGCATAGGAATTTGTATAATATTGAAATTTAAAGCACACTTAAGGATAGAAACAGTATGAACCTAACAGGAAAAGGAGCAAAAATGGTATGGACCTAACAGAAAGAGAAGATACTGAAAAGAGGTGGCAACAATAACAGAAGACCTGTATAAAAAAGATCTTCATGACCCAGATAACCAAAATGGTGTGATCACTCACCTAGAGCCAGACATCCTGGAATGCCAATAAAGTGGGCCTTAGGAAGCATCACTACGAGCAAAGCAGGTGGAGGTGATAAAATTCCAGGTGAGCTATTTCAAATCCTAAAAGATGATGCTGTGAAAGTGCTGCACTCAATATGCAGGCTAATTTGGAAAACTCAGCAGTGGTGACAGAACTGGAAAAGGCAGTTTTCATTCTAATACCAAAGAAAGGCAATGCCAAAGAATGCTCAATTGCACTCATCTCACACACTAGCAAAGTAATGCTTAAAATTCTCCAAGCCAGGCTTCAACAGTACATGAACCGAGAACTTCCAGATGTTCAAGCTGGATTTAGAAAAGGCCGAGGAACCAGAAATCAAATTGCCAACATCCGTTGGATCATGGAAAAAGCAAGAGAGTTCCAGAAAAACATCTACATCTGCTTTATTGACTATGCCAAAGCCTTTGACTGTGTAGATCACAAAAAACTGTGGAAAATTCAAGAGATGGGAATACAAGACCATCTTACCTGCCTTCTGAGAAATCTTTATGCAGGTCAATAAGCAACAGTTAGAACTGGACATGGAACAAAGACTGGATCCAAATAGGGAAAGAAGTACATCAAGGGTATATATTGTCACCCTGCTTATTTAACATATATTCAGAGTACATCATGAGAAAAGCTGAGTTGGATGAAGCCCAAGCTGAATCAAGATTTCCAGGAGAAATATCAATAACCTCAGATATGCAGATGACACCACCCTTATGGCAAGAACCATAATGGCAAAGAGCCTCTTGATGAAGGTGAAAGAGGAGAGTGAAAAACTGACTTAAAACTCAACATTCAGAAAGCTAAGATCATGGCATCTGGTCCCATCACTTCATGGCAAATAGATGGGGAAACAATGGAAATAGTGAGACTTTAATTATTGGGGCTCCAAAATCACTGCAGATGGTGACTGCAGCCATGAAATTAAAAGATGCTTGCTCCTTGGAAGGAAAGATATGACAAACCTAGGCAGCATATTAAAAACCAGAGATATTACTTCGCCAACAAAGGTCCATCTAGTCAAAGCTATGGTTTTTCTATTAGTTATGTATGGATGTGAGTTGGACTATAAAGAAAGCTGAGCACCGAAGAATAGATGCTTTTGAAATGTGATATTGGAGAAGACTTGAGAATCCCTTGGACTGCAAGAAGATCCAACCAGTCCATCCTAAAGGAATTCAGTTCTGAATATTCATTGGAAAGACTGATGCTGAAGCTGAAACGCTAATACTTTGGCTACCTGATGCGAAGAACTAGCTAATTGGAAAAGACCCTGATGCCGGGAATGATCTAAGGCAGGAGGAGAAGGGGACAACAGAGGACAAGATGGTTGGATGGCAGCACCGACTCTATGGACATGAGTTTTAGTAAGCTCCAGGAATTGGTGATAGATATGGAAGCCTGGCGCGCTGCAGTGCATGGGGTCACAGAGTCAGAAACAGCTGAGCGACTGAACTGAACTGAACTAAGGATAGAAATGTTATTTATCAGCATAGTCCTTTGCTAATGACATCTTATTCAAAATCTCCACATATAAGATCAATGAACAGTGCATATACATGTTGGTGAGGTAGGCAGGGTAGCATTTGAAATTCTAGATTCTTATTTGCCATGGCTTCCCTGGTGTCTCAGTGGTATTGAATCCACTTGCCGATGCAGGAGACATGGATTTGATCCCTGGTTCAGGAAGATCCTCTGGAGGAGGAAATGGCAACCCACTTCAGTACTCTTGCCTGGGAAAGCCTATGGATAGAGGAATCTGGCAGGCTACAGTGCATGGGGTAACAAAGAGCTGGACATGACTTAACAACTAAACAACAATTTGCCATCTCCTCAGCACCTTTCTGCTTCCCTCGTGGCTCAGATGGTAAAGAATCCCCTTGCAATGCAGGAGACCTGAGTTCAATCCCTGGGTTGGGAAGATCCCCTAGAGGAGGGCATGACAACTCACTCCAGTACTCTTGTTTGGAGAATCCCCATGGACAGAGGAGCCTGGTGGGCTACAGCCATGGGGTAGTAGAGTCACTCAGACATGACTGAGTGACTAAGAACAGCACAGCACATCACCTTTCTAAAGTCTACTCCCCCAAACACAAGGCCACATGAAGACAAGTATAAAACTAACTACTGATTCTGTGTCAGAAGCTCGAAGAAATTAAGCAAATTAAGGCTTGCTAATGAAGACAGGATACAGATGTCCTGGTATAAATCTGGTGCTCGTTCCACAATTATGAAACTGTTTCTGGTATGCTTTGCTTTCATCATGTTTTTGTTTTGTTTGCTTAATTTTAACTGACTTCATAAACATTTGCATGGCATTGTAATGTAAAACCTACTGGTGAATCCCACCAACTTGGAAGTTAAAAATTTCCATTTTCGTCCTTTTTTCCGAGACCACCAACACTAAGATGCATTCTTTAAACCCCTTGATTCCACTGATCATCTTTCTCATCCTCATATTTTCTATTCACAGACGTCTATGGAAATGTAGTCCTTCAGTCATGCTTACAATATTGAAAAAGGCCCCTTGTCAGAATATAAATTAGGTAATTTCCTGCACACAGAGAACCCAAAGAATGGTGTCAAACATCCTTTCCCCCAGAATTGTCTTAAAGTATGTATTATATTAACCTTGACTGGACAACTAGAAGTTCATTCTCTCTATGCCCTATCCCTTGATACATCCTTTCATACATGTACTTAAATCAAGAGTTCTGACTTCACTGCCCTGTACAACTAAGGGTTAAGGCCAGGGTGACTTGATCCAGACTCCATCTGAGGAGACAAATGACAGATAACTCACAGTTATTCTTGAGTCTCTTCATTATTTGTAGGAATCAGCTTAGATCACTCAGATTTTCAGAGTGAAATATGGCCAAGATGTATAAATATAGTAGGGCCATAAATATAGCTCGCTACACAACTTAGAAGTGAAGAAAAAGTGCAATTAATATATCACACTTTTCCTCATGAGCTCCCACCCTGTAACTAAGGAAGAGGACAAATTTTCCATTGATTACTAAAAAATTAGCCAATTTGATCATCTAAATAGGTCCTTTTAGAATTCTGTAGCCTCCTTTGGATAAAATACTCAATCGCTCAGCTTCCTGACACCCTAAGTGTTTAAGAGGACAGTTGTTTAGTCGCTGAGTTTTGTCTAACTCTTTTGCTATCCCAAGGACTATAGTCTGCCAGGCTTCTCTGTCTGTGGGATTCTCCAGGCAAGAATACTGAAGTGGATTGCCATTTCTTTCTCCAGGGGATCTTCCTGACCCAGGGATAGAGCCCTCATCTCATGCATTGACAGGTGGATTCTTTACCACTGCATCATCTGGGAAATCTGGATACAAAGGATCAGAAAAGAAACAGATTATTTGGCCTAGTGACATACAATATCCAAATCAATGGCATTTTTAAGCTGGTGGTTGTTCGTTCCATCTATTGTAGCCTGTAATTGGTACTCTCCCAAATTGGCTAGTGCTAACTGACATTGCCATGGTGTCCTGGGGTCTCGCAGGCACCACAGACCCACACAGGACTCCAAGCTGACCTCAGCTCAGATGGTCTAACGAGATGCCCTTATTGTAGAAGCCCTTTGTCCCCACCACCTGACTCCCTTTATGGAAACATTCTCACACAGACATCTTTAGCTCTGTCTAGATTCTGGCTCTTCTGTAAAGAAACCAAAAACCCAATAAAACTGAACACGAGTTCCTTTGGCCTGTATATCATGTGGCCCCATGTTAAAGGTCACTCTTCAAGCCTGTACAGGATCAGCTCAAGAAATGATTTTCTTCTCAGATCTGAAGCACAGAGCATAAAATGGAGCCCCCTCTGCCTTCAGTACTAGGCTGTTCTCACTTACTTAACACTCCTCCCCGTCTGCCTTCCTATGGGCAGAAGAGGGGAACTTGGGATACCATGATCACACTGTCCCCTCTTTCTCTGTCTTTTGCTTCCCACCAACTCAAATTGCCAGGAAGTGGTAGCTGTTTCTTTTGCCACATTCTCCTTCCAGTATGCCACATCCACCTTCCTACACTCTTGTTTACTCTACCATGGATAGGCGTATTTTCTGTAAATACTGTAGAGGACATTAACATCTGAGCCCTCCAAGCTCAGTTATAGGACTCTTCCTTTGCATTCTGGCTGAAACTAATCCAAAACTTTTCCGAAGAAGATGGGTGCTTCAGACCATTTGGGGCAAGATTATATACTCTGAAAGGCAAAGAGAAAATCACAGTAATAGTTTTCTAATCTTTATCTCCACTGAGTTAACTTTTAGCTTGCTAATATACTGTGGGCTTCCCTGGTCACTCAGACAGTAAAGAATCTGCCTGCAATTCTGGAGACCCAAGTTCCATCTTTGGGTCAGCAAGATCCCCTGGAGAAACGAATGGCTATCCATGCCTGGAGAATTCCATGGACAGAGGAGCCTGGCAGGCTACAATCCATGGGGTCACATAGAGTCAGATGCAACTGAGCAGCTAACACTTTGACACTACTTTTGTTAAAGCTGGTATTGGCCAATACTGGTCCTTGGTATTGTTATACCAAAAAACAAATGAAAAAACAAAACTCAAGTTTCTCCAGATGAGGTGAGGATAGAAGAAAGGGATAAAAATGACTCAAAATTCATCCTGCTAAAACAATATTTTTGGGTTATATAAAAATATCTGCACAGTAATGCTTAAAATTATACTTTCTTGTATACTTTCTAATAGTATCTTTTAATATGAAAGCTAAAGAAGCCAAGCCTCAAGAAGCTAAGGGTTTAGAAAACTTTATTTGGATTTTTTTCCTCTTACTTTGCATATTTGTCCATTAAATGGCAAGGTAGAATTCTATGTTATTTTCCAAAGACTTGCTTAATGAATTAAAATTCTATATAAACTTTAATCTTGTTGACTTTAAGTTCTACAGTTTTAATTTGGTATGTTAATCAAAGACTGTTCTCAGATCAGTAGAACATTTTAACCAATTATCTTATTCTTATATACAAGCCAGGTATAGCTTGTTTTTTAATTCCTATAAGCCTCTGTGAATTTGGATGTTATTGAAGCTGTTAAAACTATCCATGAATTCTTCCTGTCTAAAGTCTTTTCTGTATTCGCTCTCATTTACTATGGTAATTTACAACATAGGTTTAAATATTCAGAATATGAATAATCTTTCTATTTATGCATAAAGAACCACTTCCTCCATGAAGTCCCACAACTACTTTGATCTGCAAATCATATGCTAATTTAAATCTTTTCTTTTTGTAAATTTAGAGTTCATATCTTTAAAGATGCCCAGGGAATTTAGTCACCCTATGAAGCAAAAAAAAAAAATATTCTTAAGAGTTATTAACATCTTTATTAATTTAAGGCAGTCATAACTCCAAGAATATAAACTTGAGATTCTTAGTCCCATCTTGTAATCAGCGTTGTTGGAAATTAAGAGTAAATGCTACCTGTTAGAAACCATTGTGGAAACAGTTTTCTCTTGTGGAAAATAAATGTAAGTATCTACAGACATCACCGTGCATGTGGTATTATTAGAAACAAGCCATTCATCAGTCTCTAGACTTGTGGAATATCTTATTTCTCTTTTAACTACTGAGTGAAGCTACTTAAATAGCTAATTGTAATTTTTTTTTTTATATAAACAATAGTACCTTCCCTCTTGAAATGACTTTTGTCTGTCCATATGTGTTGTCTTTTGCAGCAGATCCATTTTCGGGTCTGTGTTATTCAGCATGACATTACAAAGTGAGCCTCCCATGGAAATGATCACTCCAGGAGTGTGGGATGTAAGTCAGCCATCCCCAGTGACCTTGCAGGTAAGTGCCAGGCTATGAGATTAAAGTACACATAGCACGGATTACTTGATAAATGTCTTGTTGTCAATTACAGAAACAGTTTTCTTCCAGGATCACACATTTTAATAGTCTTCTCTTTCTTAGGCCTGCTGGGATCTGTAAAACTTCTATTGCTTTTATTTTGCATTCAGTGTTCTCAAAGCACTTTTCTCCCAGTTTATATAATAGCAATTTCAAGCCATTCTCCATCCAACACAATCAGGAAGGAAAAGAATGGACTGTTGCCAGGAGTCTACTCATTATACATATTCATTTTTCTTTCCATTGTCTAAAAACAGTCATTAGTATATATTATTGACTTGGTACCTTAGTCACACCTACCTCTTCATTATGTCATATTGCCTTAAAATCTCTTTTGTTACATGTTTCCTAAATGACTAGCCATTAAGCTGAATAGTAGGGGGAGAAACAGCAAACCAAATCCTTTCTTTTTCCTTAAAGACTCTCTCCTTTCTGTGATTTGTAATCATGAATGAAAGGTGATTAATGATTTGGGGCTTTCATCCTTTCTGCTCAGAGGATTTTTTTTTTTCATTTTCCTCCATTTTTTTCATGCTGGTAAATGATCAGGTTCATCAGATACCTGAAGCCTAACTGCTCCCATACATGCAAATGCGGGGAATACAGACTCTCCATCTGCGTGGGAAAAACTGGGCTGTGCGCCATAGCACGGGATTTTTCAACCGCTCACTATTGACATGTTGGATGGGATGAGTCTTTGTTGTGGGTGGTGCCCTGTGCACTGTAGGATATTTAACAGTGTTTGGGGTTTTACCCACTAAGTACCAGTGGTACCTTCCCAGTTCTGATAACCAAAAATGTTTCCACATACTGTCAAATGGTCTCTAGGGATAAAATTGCCATCAAGTGATAATCACTATGCTGGAGGAAATTAGTAGAGTCTATAGATTCGTAGAATTTCCAGGTTTGGGGTAAAGGATGTGAGGGACAAAGTTTAGCAACATGGAAAGTACGCTGTTAAAAATGGAAAAGAAAAGCAGCACTAATAAGAAAATGTGGCTTTCACTTTGCAAGATGGAAGAACTTCCCCCTCCAGACAGTAGCTGAAGATCCACTTCTAATCGGTGGATGGGGTGATTAAAAAAAAAAAAAAAAAACAGTGTTACAAAAGAGAGACACACAGAAAAGGAACTTCTGATTGTGGGGGTTGTGGGTGGAGAATGAAGGATGGGATAGTTAGGAAGTTTGGGATGGATACATACACACTTCTATACTTAAAATGGATAACCAACAAGGACCTACTGTATAGTACAGGGAACTCTGCTCAATGTTATGTGGCAGCCTGGATGGGAGGGGAGTTTGGGGGAAAATGAATACATGTATATTTATGGCTGAGTGCCTTTGCTGTCCACCTGAAGCTATCACAACATTGTAAATAGGCTATATACCTCAATACAAAATAAAAAATAAAAGCCAGATGTTGTAAAAAAATAAAGCATACACACATGCCAAAGAAATGGTTGATTAGGTTGGATCTTGGCATAGCATCCTAGACAGTCAACAGATTATGACTTAGTGATTAGCAGATGTTTCCTTGTAACAGGACAACTACCTTTCTTTAAGAGGATGAATGCAGACTTTTTCTTACCAGATCCAAACCACCTGAGCTTAACCAAAATCTTCCAAGTCTTCCCATTGCCAGAGCTTTATGGATATAAACTAATGATTATCAGGGTCTTTAGTGGCTGAGGTAGGGTGGGAGACGTGAAGGGGACTATCCAATGAGACCTTCCTTGATTCCTCTCAAGTGAGGGGATCAGCTGCCTTAGGAGCAGAGATGCTGGAAGTGGAAGCTAAAGAAAAGCATCAAGTATTCAGCAGCAGAGATTTCCATGTAGAGACCTACAGCCAGAACGGAATTACCACATGCTCGTGTTCAGTCACTAAGTCAACTCTTTGCGACCGCATGAACTGTAGCGTGCCAGGCTCCTCTGTCCATGGGATTTCCCAGGCAAGAATACTGGAGTGGATTAATGTTTCCTTCTTCAGGGGTTCTTCCTGACCCAGGGATCAAACTTGTGTCTCCTGCATTGGCAGGTAGATTTTTTTTTTTAACCTCTTAGCCATCTGGGAAGCTCCTATGACAGAATTTATCTTACAAGAAAAAGAGAGAAGATACGGAAATCATCCAACAGGATGAAAAAATGTTCAATTATCTGCTCTTGCAAAATAATTTCACATGGTATAGACATAGATGGAAACGTGTCAGAATTTTTTCAATTGATGATGAAATATACAAAATAAAGAGATATTGAGATACTAAAGATAAAAGCCTTAATAACTAGTCTCATTCTAATTACATACAGCCAAATTTAGAGCAGAATTTTCAACCTAAGGATTATGAGATGGTGAGGAAATTAGAAGCAAGTTCTGCAACCAGTGTTTGTGTTAAGGAGTCAGTGTGAGTCACAGGGAAAGACATCAGGCTCCGAGTCAGGAGATTCGGAGTCTAGTCTTAGCTCTTTAACAGCAAACGTTATGACTGAACAAGTCACTTTCCACCTCCATACAGTGAGAGGATTGTACTATGCCTGTTCAACTTCTTTCTGGTCTGTGCTTTGCTGATTGTCTATGTTATTAAAAGATGACAATTATGGTATGATGCAGGTTATAATATGTTAGAGAACCTAATTCCTTCCAGTCAGCCTTCTTTTTTCACACTATGCTGCCGACTGGAAGCAGTGAACAGAGTGAAGTAGATCTGAGTTCTGAGCTTCCCAAGTGGCACTAGTAGTAAAGATTTCTCCTGCCAATGCAGGAGATATAAGTGACGCAGGTTCACTCTCTGGCTCAGGAAGATTCCCTGGAGGAGGACATGGCAACCCACTCCAGTGTTCTTGCCTGGAGAATCTCACAGATAGAGAAGCCTGGAGGGCTGAAGTCCATAGGGTTGCAGAGTCAGACATGACTGAAGCAACTTAGAGTGCACGCACAGATATGAATTCAGACACAGAGACAAATTATTATATGATCCGATCAATGTGTGTCTCCCTCAACTTCTTCCCTCTCCCTGTATACAGTCTAGTATAGTGATTCATAATTTAAGCACTCAGAGCAGAGTTGTTTTAGTTAATGTTGCTCTTGTTCTAGTTTATATTTCTCTACTTAGTTTCCCATTCATTCTATTGTTTTTTAAGTTTTTTTTTTTTTTTTTAGTGTGAGCCATTTTAAAAGTCTTTATTGAATTTGTTACGATATTGCTTGTTTCATGTTTTGGTTTTTTTGTCCACAAGGTAGGTTGGATCCTCACTCCCCAACCAGGGGTTGAACCCACACTCCCTGATTGGAAGGCGAGGTCTTAACCACTGGACTGACAGAGAAGTCTCTCCCGCCCCATTCATTCTAAATACACTATATTCTGGTTTATTTGACCTCACCACACTGCTGTCAGATAACCTCCTAATTTCTAGCTGCTAAACCCAGTACTGGTTTTCATACCTCTTCATTCTAGTCCTCTCTGTGCAGTTTTTGGCACTATCTCTTCCCTATTAGGGGCCTTCTGAAGGAGTTCAGGGGTGAACAATTTGCCTGCCACTGCAGGAGACACAGGAGATGTGGGTTCCATCCCTGGGTCTGGAGGAGGAAGTGGCAACCCACTCCAGTACTCCTGCCTGGAGAATCCCCATGGACAGAGGAGCCTGGCAGGCTACAGTCCATGGGGCCCCAAAGGAGACCAACATGACTTAGTGAATAAACAGCAACTTCCCCGCTACAGAACACTCTTCTCCTCTGACTTTGCTGATACTCCCTTATTAGGTTTCTCTTCACACTCAGTTTGGTTATCCTTTTTCTGCTTTCTTCTGCCACTGCGTTCCCATGGGTTCTGTCTGCTGCCCATTGCTATTCTCAGTATGTATATTCTCCTTGAGAGAATTTCTCCAAAGTTTTATTGAGATACATGTCACATACCATACAATCCTCCCATTTAAAGTATACAATTCAATGTTTTCTAGTATTTTCAGAGCTATGTACAACTAATCTCAACCAATGCCAGTTTTAGAGCATTTTCATTTTTATGAAGAAATCTCATACTTTTTAGCTATTGCTTTCTAGTCCCCAAATCTAAGCAACTGCTAATATACTTTCTGTCTCTATAGATTCACCTATTCTGTACATTTCATGTAAATGGAATCATACAATATGTGTTCTGTTGTGGCTGGATTCTTTCCTTTAGCATAATGTTTCAAAATTCATCCACTTTGTATCATATATCAGTATTCACTTTTTTTATTGCTGAATTATATTACAAGATGGAAACGTGCTTAGTCACTCAGTCGTGTCTGATTCTTTGCTACACTTTGAACTATAACCTGCCAGGCTTCTCTGTCAATGGGATTTCCCAGGCAAGAATAGTGGAGTCAGTTGCTGCTTGACTCGGGGATCGAACCAGCATCTCCTGTGTCTCCTGCATTGCAGGCAGATTCTTTACCTGCTGAACCATGAGGGAAGCCCCACCCACAGTATAGATATACCACTCATATGCATGAATGATTTAGAGTGGGAGAAGGCAATGGCACCCCACTCCAGTACTCTTGCCTGGAAAATCCCATGGACAGAGGAGCCTGGAAGGCTGTAGTCCATGGGGGTCGGGCACGACTGAGCAACTTCACTTTCACTTTTCACTTTCCTGCATTGGAGAAGGCAATGGCAACCCACTCCAGTGTTCTTGCCTGGAGAATCCCAGGGATGGGGGAGCCTGGTGGGCTGCCCTCTAGGGGGTCGCACAGAGTCGGGCATGACTGAAGTGACTTAGCAGTAGCAGCAGTAGAGATATACAACTCTAAATGCATAGTTGCTATGCATTTAGATTCTTTCCTTCTGGCTATTAAGAACAGAGCTGCTCTGAACGTTCACATACAAGTTTGTGTATGAACCTGCTTTCATTTATCTGGGCTGTATACCAAGCAATGTAATTGCTGAGTCTCATTTGTTCCTAAGGTTTGATTTACAGTGTCTTGCAGGTTCATGCCTAAGTCTGTATCTTTAGTTCACACTCTTTTTTACACCACAGAGAAAGAAAGTGTGAGTCACTCAGTCATGTCTGACTCTGCGGTCCCATGGACTGCAGCATGCCAGGCTTCCCTGTCCTCTGTTTCTCAAAGTTTGTTCAGATTCATGTCGGTTGAGTCAGTGGTGCCATCTAACCATCTCACCCCCTGCCACACCCTTGTCCTCCTGCCTTCAATCTTTCCCAGCATCAGAGTCTTTTCCAGTGAGTCAGTTCTTCATATCAGATGGCCAAAGTATTGGCATTTCAGCTTCAACATCAGTCCTTCCAAAGAATATTCAGGACTGATTTCCTTTAGGATGGACTGATTGGATCTCCTTGCAGTCCAAGGGACTCTCAAGAGTCTTCTCCAGCACCACAGTTCAAAAGCATCAGTTCTTTGGCACTCAGCCTTCTTTATAGTCCAACTCTCATATCCGTATATGACTACTGGAAAAATGATAGCTTTAACTAGATAGACCTCTGTCAGCGAAGTGATGTCTCTGCTTTTTAATACACTGTCTAGGTTGGTCATAGCTTTCCTTCCAAGGAGCAAGTGTCTTTTAATTTCATGGCTGCAGCCACTGTCCACAGTGATTTTGGAGCCCAAGAAAATAAAATCTGTCACTGCTTCTACTTTTTCCCTTTCTATTTTCCATGAAGTGATAGGACCAGGTGCCATTAGTTTTTTTTTAATGTTGAGTTGCAAGGCAGCTTTTTTACTCTCCTCTTTCACCCTCATCAAGAAAAATTCTGTAGACAGCTTCCAAAACAGTGCATCCCAAATTGAGCTCACCGTCCTCTGAGAACTGCTTTCACTCCCTGAATTATTTATGACGTGCATGCACTCACATACAGCTAGTCGTTGCGCTTATCTCGTCTTTCTCTCAATACTCATATTCTGTCAACTCTTCTCTCATATGTTCCTCAATCTGTCCTCACAAGTCCTCACTGTG
Source organism: Oryx dammah (assembly GCF_014754425.2). NCBI lineage: Eukaryota > Metazoa > Chordata > Mammalia > Artiodactyla > Bovidae > Oryx > Oryx dammah. The sequence continues at coordinate 27,130,644 of NW_024070213.1, forward strand.
TCTTCCCTGGTTGTTATTCTCTAATCCAAAATCCACAAACATGATCCTTCTAAAACATAAATCTGAACCCGCCACTCTCCTTATACTCTTCAGTAACTCAGCACTGCCTAGAGAATTACAGGCAAGTTCTAAAGCACAGCCTCTTCCCATTGTTTCCCTTGCCACTCCCTGACGTCAAGCTCCAGCAGCTTCAAAAGTTGTAGTCTCTGACGTGGACTGTCCTGTTTTTACCTTTTGTGCATTTGTGAATTCTGTTCACTGCCTGCAATGTGTCTACCATCTTCCCTTAACTGTCTGTTACCCATCCTTGGGCTTAGTTTCTGTCATTGTTATTCACCTTTTAGGATCCATGGAACCCTCTTCCATGAATTTCTTACCCTCTCCCCTCTTTTCACTCTAAGAAGTGTTGGAGTATCCTACCTCTGTGTTCTCATAATAACCAAGAAGATTTTTGTCAACACATTTACAACATTGTATTTCTTTCTTGAGAACTTCTTTAAACCATAGTTCTTACCTATTCATTCATACGAGGTATTTTACTTTACCTTACATTTCATTACCTGTTTATCCTTCATTATCAGTGATGTTAGGGTGAGGCAACAGCAATATTATTAGTACATGATTCTTAGAACATGGTTCATTTTTGCCCAAGTGTAGCATAGGTTCCTTTTTCTTCACCCCCTCTTTTACAACTCCTTCCACAGACTCACAGCAATTGCCATCTAGTTGGTAGACCTCATTCCTTCCCTTGAACTGCATAGAACTTACGGTCTAATATGCATATGCCTTATATCCAAACTACACCTACAGCCCAGGTTCATTTCTTTGAACAAGGTGGTAGAATCACGGGGGCCTGAGCAAGGCCATGAACATCTTATTGGCATAGTTATGTGAACATGAACACTAGGAGCATCCATAGCAGCGCCTTCAAGGAATTCCAAAGTATGAAGGCATAGTAGGGACTGTGGCGGCCAGGTGTAAATGGAGAAGGAAGGAGAGAGAATCAGCAGAGCAGATAAATGGAACACAAGGGGTCAATATTCAGTGTATAAGGACGTGTGCATTATGAGTGTGGATGACTGGCTCTGAATACTTACCTGCACCCTGGAAGAAAGAGCCTCATAATTTCTTTCTTTCTTTCTTTTTTGCTTAAAGTCAGTAGTCTATCCTTAACTCTTTGAGGCAAGAATGGAACACTAGGTGTCATGGCACATTAAGTGAACACATTAGTAGAGAGCTCCTGGAGCACTCTATTAAAGAAAAGAAAAAAAAAATAATAATAAGACTAAGGCCAAGCTTCCTGCGTAATGACCACAGAAGAGGAGTCACATGTTTGCCATTATTAACTTGAAGCATAGCTTGGGGGGCTTTGCATATATTCAACCCTATTTTAATTGTTAATGTTTGCCTTTCTCCTCCTCCATAATGCATAGAACTCAAAAGTGTTCCAGGGAAAATGTTGTGTATTAACACATATTTGGGAAAGTATCTTTTGTGAAAAATTAAAAGAGGCAACTGGGGAAAGCCCTAATATTTTCTATTAGAAACTGAAGAATTGATAACTGTTTAACTTCATAAAATATGAAGATATGCAGTTTGTATAGGACCTCATTCATGTATCAGAAATGAAAAAAATTTCATAATTGAAATATATCAAGGAATTTATTATAGATTTTGTATAAGGATACTTCTGTATTCTCATCCACTAGCTTTAGTTTCCTCATTTACCCTGCCCTTTACTTAGGACCAACATAAAATTGAATAAGCTCATTAAATAATATTTTAGTATTTTTGTTTTCTATGTTTAAAATATCTGGATATATTAAGAGTAAAGGGTAACCTACTAATACTGGAGTCACTTCTTTCCAAGGCAAAATTAATCTTTCTGCCAACAGGCAAAATGTACTATAATATTGCTTTGGTGTGTTGGAATAATGAATGATATATTATAACAAAAATTATACCAAAAACAAATATTGCAACAAATTTTAAAGATTAAAGAATAAAATTCTTAAGACTTTTCAAATAAGAACCCAAGTAGATTAAACTGTATTTCAAACCATAACAAACAGTCTACCTTACAATTTTATTTCATTTTTTCTGAGATCACAATCTAACATAGATCAGCAGAGAAAAATAAATTCTTTAGATTTTCTGATATGAAAATGAAAAAAAAAATGATACTCTTAACTACTATGAAAAGTGAAAGTCACTCAGTCATGTCCAACTCTATGACCCCATGGACTGTATTCTGCCAAGCTTCTCTATCCATGGAATTTTCCAGGCCAAGGGGTCTTCTGACCCAGGGATCGAACTTGGGTCTCCCACATTGCAAGCAAATTCTTTTACCATTTGAGCCACCAGGGAAACCTCCTAAGCATTATATGGGGCTGAATATATTTATCTCATTTACATACTTGGAAACTGTATTTTTTGATAACTACCATTTTATTTACTGGGCTTCCCTGGTGGCTCAGTGGTAAAGAATCTGCCTGTCAGTGCTGGAGATGTGGATTCGATCCCTGGTCAGGAATATCCCCTGCAGAAGAAAACAGCAACCTACTCTAGTATTCTTACCCAGGAAATCCCATGAGCAGAGGAGCCTGGTGGGCTAAAGTTCATGGGGTCATGAAAGAATCAGACATGACTGAGCAACTAAACAACAACAGTGACAAATGTTATTTACTAGAATCAGGTTATCACTTAAGGGTGGTCTAGTGGGAGGCGTGTTAAGCCAGGGAAAAGGTCTACATTCTAGCCTTGTCTATAAAACTGGACTATAGAGCCACAGCAAGAATATTCTGTTTGGTTTTATACTTGCAAAACAGATCTTTACCAGAGAAGAGTTCACTGTCCTGTCTACAAAGTGGCTCACAGATTTACAGATTTTAAGTAGTAGCTGCTACTAAGTCACTTCAGTCGTGTCCAACTCTGTGCGACCCCATAGACGGCAGCCCACCAGGCTCCCCGTCCCTGGGATTCTCCAGGCAAGAACACTGGAGTGGGTCGCCATTGCCTTCTCCAATGCATGAAAGTGAAAAGGGAAAGTGAAGTCGCTCAGTCATTTCCGACCCTCAGCGATCCCATGGACTACAACCTTCCAGGCTCCTCCGTCCATGGGATTTTCCAGGCAAGAGTACTGGAGTGGGGTGCCACTGCCTTCCTCGTTAAGTAGTAGAGACCAACATAAAGTTACTCTTTTTATTTCTCAAGTGATTACATAAAAAAATGTGATTGCAATCTATAATTGTCATCATTTAATAATCAACATTTAGTAGTGAAATACAGAAAGGGTATAATTTCAGCATTACATAAAATGTAGCATTTAACTTTATGAAAAGTTAATAAATATTATTTTCTTATTTTTTTCTCAGATAAAGTTACAGACTACAAATTTATATACCATTTATATAAATAATTGAGGATTTACCGAATATCATATATATTTAAACACCAAGTCCAAACCCTAATGATTCTTCTAAAATTATTGTTAAATAATAAACATCACAGGAAACACAGGTTATTTTCCTGCCCTTTGCTTTATTTTCTATAAATCTAAGATAGAGATCATTAAATTAATGATGCATTTTTCAGGCATTTGATACATGGCAAACCATCTTTTTGTTATTTCAGATTGATTTTCCAGCTATTGAGTGGGAGTATATGAAACTTGATTCTGAAGAGAATGGAAGTGATCTTGAAGAACCACCAAAAGAATGTTTAAAACATATTGCCAGACTGTCACAGAAACAGACTCCCATACTGTAAGTGACCCAGTTCTTGGGAGGGAATTTTGCCTCTTTTCATGATACCAGCAATCATTCTAGAAGCACTCATATCTGTTAAGAGTGAACCTTCTTTCCAACATAACTCCTCTCGTGTCCTACGATCACACCTTTTGGATGATACACTAATACTTAGGAGCTAAGTTAGTAATTGTGGGGTTTTTTAAGATTCTTTTTTTTCTCATGACACTCAGAAACTTTAACTTTGGTCAAAGGAAAAATAAAAAGATTGGAAAACATTCAGTTCAGAATGACAAAGCAGAGACTGATAAGATACAGATCAGCATTTAACAGTGATAAACCATTGTTCTTCAGTTAGATAGAAAATTGTTTTGGTAAACCAGAAAATGTAAAATTTAATTATAATGACATTGAAAAAGAACAGAAATAGCTTATGTTTTAATACCACTAAATTAGTAACTAAAGGAGTACTTAAATTTTGTCAAACAGAAATTCTCTGGGAAAGAGATATCCCAGGAAGAATTATAAGAGGTTACTAATTCTGTGTACTTATTGTTTGTACTTAATATTTGGTATGGTCTAAGCCACAGTTTTGGAGAAGGCGATGGCACCCCACTCCAGTACTCTTGCCTGGAAAATCCCATGGACGGAGGAGCCTGGTAGGGTGCAGTCCATGAGGTCATGAAGAGTCGGACACGACTAAGCGACTTCACTTTCACTTTTCACTTTCATGCATTGGAGAAGGAAATGGCAACCCACTCCAGTGTTCTTGCCTGGAGAATTGCAGGGATGGGGGAGCCTGGTGGGCTGCCGTCTATGGGGTCGCACAGAGTCGGACATGACTGCAGCAACTTAGCAGCAGCAGTAGCAGCAAGCCACAGCTTATGATGTTCTCATTACCAACACGGAAAAGCACAAACTTAAGAAAGCAATGCTTCATGTGTGTGAGATATATAATATAATAAACATTTTATTCCAAGAATAAGAGATTATTTAAAGTTTTGAACAGGGTAATCATGTGATCTGAATAATCTTTTTGAGTGATCTTTTTGGCTATAAGTTGAAGGATGGTTTAGAGAGGAAGTAAGAGAGGAAGACATTACTTTGTCAGCAAAGGTTCATCTAGTCAAGGCCATGGTTTTCCCAGTAGTCATGTATGGATGTGAGAGTTGGACTATAAAGAAAGCTGACTGCAGAAGAATTGATGCTTTTGAACTGTGGTGTTGGAGAAGACTCTTGAGAGTCCCTTGGACTGCAAGGAGAGCAATCAGTCCATCCTAAAGGAGATCAGTCCTGAGTGTTCATTGGAAGGACTGATAGTAAAGCTGAAACTCCAGTACTTTGGCCACTTGATGCAAAGAGCTGACTCATTTGAAAAGACCCTGATGCTGGGAAAGGTTGAGGGCAGGAGGAGAAGGGGATGACAGAGGATGAGATGGTTGGATGGCATCACCGACTCAATGGGCATGGGTTTGGGTGGACTCCGGGAATTGGTGATGGACAGGGAGGCCTGGTGTGCTGTGGTTCATGGGGTTGTGAGGAGTCAGACATGACCGAGTGACTGAACTAAACTGAAAAGAGGAAGAGAGCAGTACAGTAAAGTAACTGATGTAATATTTTAGGCAGAGAGTCATGGTCACTAGAACAAGAGCAACGGCAATGGACAGTGTGAACACTGATAGTAATGGCTGGATTTGGAGCATATCTGGGAGTTGAAAAGGCATGACTTGATGATTAATAGTAAATAGGGGTGAAGCCAAATGAGAAACCAAATAATCAAGATAATTCATTGAAGAGTCTAAGGTTTTAAATTGCTGAACTGGGCAGATGTTAGAGGCATTTTCTGGAAAAGGGATTAGTTTGAGACCTTCCAGACTGAGGTGTTGAACATGATTAAGCATTTCAGTTCAGTTCAGTTCAGTTGCTCAGTAGTGTCTGACTCTTTGTGACCCCGTGAACCACAGCACACCAGGCCTCCCTGTCCATAACCAACTCCCAGAGTTTACCCAAACCCATGTCCATCGAGTCGGTGATGCCATCCAACCATCTCATCCCCTGTTGTCCCCTTCTCCTCCTGCCCTCAACCTTTCCCAGCATCAGGGTCTTTCCAAATGAGTCAGCTCTTTGCATCAGGTGGCCAAAATACTGGAGTTTCAGCTTCAGCATCAGTCCTTTCAATGAACACCCAGGACTGATCTCCTTTAGGATGGACTGGTTGCTCTCCTTGCAGTCCAAAGGACTCTCAAGAGACTTCTCCAACACCACAGTTCAAAAGCATCAATTCTTCTGCAGTCAGCTTTCTTTATAGTCCAACTCTCACATCCATACATGACCACTGGAAAAACTAGTTTGGGGTAATCTTGCTACTGCCCTGAGCTCTAATTTCCACACATCCTACTCTGTTCCTCATTCACTTCAAGCCAATGACATCTCTTTACTTCTCATATTTCACATGTGCCATTCCCTCTCCCATCTCAGAGTCTTCTTATTTGGAATTTCCTCTTCATGAAATACTCCTTCCTAGTTCTTCACAAGGCTGAATCATCTCATCTTGTAGTGAAAGTGTTAAAATGCTAGTCATTCAATGATGTCTGACTCTTCGCAACCCCATGGACTGTAGCCCGCGAGGCTCCTAGGTCCATGGGTTTCTCCAGGCAGAACAGTGGAGTAGGTAGCCATTTCTTCCCCCAAGGGATCTTTCCAACCCACGGATCAAACCTGGATCTCCTGCATTGCAGGAAGATTCTTTACCATCTGAGCCACCAGGAAAGCCTCTCAACCTGTAGGTCTTCACTTAATTGTGATCTTCTCAAAGAGACCTTCTTTTGTGACCCTATCAAATGAAGTTTTTTCCTCTTGAGAATCTCTCTTATTACCTTTTTATCACAAATAACACAATCTAGCATCATCTTGTTTATTAATGTGGTTTTTTTTCTCATTTATTTGTGAGAACCAAGAGAAACAGGAACCTATCTTGTTTGTTACTACGTTTCCAGTATTCTACATTGTGCCTGATAAATAATATGTGTAAAATAAATGTTATAAAGGATAAAGTTCCTTGGCATAGAGTTTGGTATAAAAATGACCTTAAGGATTCTCATAGTCCTTATGACACATATTTTGATGATACATCGTTATTCTAGACTATTGCCATCTTAATTAGATGAAGCATCTTTTGATAGTTCTTATTCAAAAATATAAAACTTTATATTTAAAAAGTATGTCACATATCAGAGACTGATATATTTGTATGAGAGATTTTTTTTAAAATATAAAAAGTTGCTATCCTTTGAAATTTTAAATATGTTCAAACAAAAAATGTCAAAACCAACAAATAAGTAAGCACAGAAACTGCCTTTAAATATTAAAGGTTTGTGTTTTTAAATTAACCCCAGTGAATTCTAACTGGTTTTACACTTCAGTTTTCCATTTAAATGAATAACTTATATATAAAATAAGCAACATTTTTCTGTTTTACTCACTCAAATACAATTATTAATGCTCAGTAGAGTACAGTTTCATTCAGGACTGTGAAAACAGATGGAGAACAGTCTTCAATGTGATAAAACTTATGTTAGAAACAGATTACATTCATTTTCCAAATACCACATTTTATCATTTAGTTGATGACATACTTGTCTTCTTTCAAATTGGTTAAATATAAGCAGTCGAAAAGTTCAGACAATGAAGTTTGGTGAAAATGTACTATAACATTTGTAAAAATAAGAATACCTTCTTGATGACCTCTAAGGAAAAGTATCTAATGTAAGGAAAATCTCAGAACAAAAAGTAAAAAAAAACAAATGTTTTGAAAGAAATTATGCCTCCACCTCTAGCCATGAAGGTTACCTATTATATTACTAAACTAGTCCTCCTGAAATGAAATATGACACAAGAGAAATACATATAAAGCAACTGCTCTCAGAAATTGAGCAGAGAAGGCTTGAGGTGGAACCCATGAGTAAAAAGGCCTACAGACCCGGAGACATTTTCTGTATCATAGCTCTGGAAGTTATAATTAAAGAAGAGCAGGCAAGTCTTACCTCCTGAGATTAAAAAATAAATAAATAAATAAGGCAGAGATCACAGAGTTTAATAATTGTGAGGCAGCTAGAATTTCCAGAGAATAATAGTGGAGAAAGGGAGATCCACAGGATAGGAGCTTCAGAAATATGTAGTGGTGTCCCCTTATATATTCAGCTGAGTACTGAGCCACTCATGAGCATATGGAGATTTTATAGCAAAAGAACTGCTACAGGGAGATGTGAAATAAATGTAGATTCTAGAGGTTGCACAATGCTGGGAGACATAAATTTTCTGACCAGCATTGATGCAGAAAGATCACAGAACACCTCAGCACTCAATAAAGAAATCAGAAAGATGCATATTAGGAGTAAGTGTGCTCTAGCTCAAGATTTAGGGCTGTGCTTGGCCTAGTCTAACACATCATAAAAACAGACCCCAAGAGAATCAAGCTGCCTCCTAAAAAAAAAATTGGAAACATTTAGCACTCAAATGTAGCAAAATGCAGACTGTGAACAATGTAGGATTTTAAAAGTTTAGTGTACAACCAATAATTGCTAAACATAGGAAGAGTTAGGAATATATAACCATAGACCAGAATTGAAGGAGGCAGTTAACAGAAACAGCTTCAGATATTTTGCATGTGTGCTAAGTTGCTTCGGTTGTATCCAGCTCTTTGCAACCCCATGGACAATAGCATGCCAGGCTTCTCTGTCCATTGGATTCTCCAGGCAAGTACAATGGAGTAGGTTGCCATTTCCTCCTCCAGCAAATATCTTACAACTGTAATAAAGGTATTTATGCATTTAAATTAAAAGATACATATGGGTGAACAAATGAAATAGAAAAATGGAAATTTAAGAACTGAAAAGCATAGTATCTAAATTTTTAAAAATCACTCGAAAAGCTTAATCATAATAATAAAAAAAAAGAACAGTGAGTTTAAAGAATGGGTGATAGAAATTATCCATGTTGAAGTACAGAAAGAACAAAACCTGAAAATAGTGATACAGCCTTGTGACCTATAGGACAATTATCAAGCAATGTAATAAGTATGTATTGGACACACAAGAGAGAAGAGAGATAGTGAAGAAAAAAAAATTCTTAAAGAGATAATAGCCAAAATTTTACAAGTTTAATTAAAAAAAAATCACCTACAGATATAAGAAATTAGCAAATCCCAAACACACACACACACACACACATCACCTAAGCTCACCATAGTCAAATTTCTGAAAACTAGAGATAAATATAAAATTTTTCTAAGGCTTCAGAGAAAGTCAGCAAATCACATTCATGGGATAAGCTATAATTCTACAGATTTCTCATTAACTACATATTTCTCATTAGAAACTATGGAAACCAAAAGACATTATAAGTTATCTTACATTTTGAAAGGAAAAAAGAAACTCTATCAACTTAAAAATTCAATAACCAGTAAAATTGCATTTCAAAAATTAAGGCAAAATTGAAACATTTCAACTAAACACAGCTGAGTTAATTAATTATAAGCTCATCTGTACTGTAAGAAACTTTAAAGAAAATACTTCAGGCTAAAAAAAAGTGATAACTAGATGGACATTCAAATCTACAAAAGTAAATGAAAAGTACCACAAAGGGAAATGGCTAGATAATAAAGATATACATTTTTCATGTTTATTAATTTATTTTTTTATATTTAACTAAAAATAATCATAATGGACAACTGGGCATATGATAAATAAAAATAAAATATATAGCAGCTACAGTAAAAATGAGAAGTAGAAAAATAAAACCATAGTATCCTAAGGCTCTTATACATAAAGCAGTGTAATAACTGTGGTTGGCTGGCTCAATGGTAAAGAATCTGCCTGCCAATGCAGGAGACGTGGGTTCGATCCCTGGGTCAGGAAGATCTCTTGGAGGAGCAAATGGCAATGCACTCCAGTATTCTTGCTTGGGAAATCCCAACGATAGAATAAGTGAAAAGACTACAGTCTACAGGGTCACAAAGAGCTGGACACCACTTAGCAACTGAGCACTCATACACGCCCATGATGTGCTAAAGAAGAATATTATAATCTTGAGAGAAACCATAACCCCCAGAGTTTAAGAGTGCATTTAAAAGTAAAAAAGATAACAGAAATTACATTTTTAAAAAATCCAAAAGAAAGAAGAAACAAAAAAAAAATAGTTTGGACAAAATTAATAGCAACATGGCTGATTTAAACCAAATCATATCAATATTCCATTAAATATAAATAAAAAACCCGATTAAAAGGAAGGAATTGTTAGCCTACTTTGCAAAAGTAATATCCAACTTTATGTTGTTTCAGTTCAGTTCAGTTCAGTCGCTCAGTCGTGTCTGACTCTTTGCGACTCCACGAATCGCAGCACACCAGGCCTCCCTGTCCATCACCAACTTCCGGCGTTCACTCAGACTCACGTCCATCGAGTCCGTGATGCCATCCAGCCATCTCATCCTCTGTCGTCCCCTTCTCCTCCTGCCTCCAATCCCTCCCAGCATCAGAGTCTTTTCCAATGAGTCAACTCTTTGCATGAGGTGGCCAAAGTATTGGAGTTTCAGCTTTAGCATCAGTCCTTCCAAAGAAATCCCAGGGCTGATCTCCTTCAGAATGGACTGGTTGGATCTCCTTGCAGTCCAAGGGACTCTCAAGACTCCTCCAACACCACAGTTCAAAAGCATCAATTCTTCAGCGCTCAGCCTTCTTCACAGTCCAACTCTCACATCCGTACATGACTACTAGAAAAACCATAGCCTTGACTAGACGGACCTTAGTTGGCAAAGTAATGTCTCTGCTTTTGAATATACTATCTAGGTTGGTCATAACTTTTCTTCCAAGGAGTAAGCGTCTTTTAATTTTAATTTAATTTAATTTAATGTTGTCTTTTAGTTTAATTCAATTTAATTTAATGTTGTTTACAGGTGCATATTTTAAATACAATAATTCAGCTAGATTAAAATTAAAAGAATTGAAAAGATATAAAAGGAAAATCATTCCATCTTGATATATTTGGGAAAAAAATTTGACAAAATTCAGCACCAATTCATGATAAAAACTCTCAAAACTGGGAATAGAGTGGAACTTCCTCAACCTTCAACTCCTGAGTTGAATCTGGAACTATAGGAAAAGCTAGAGTTAGCATTATATTAAATGATGCAAGAATAAATGTTTTCTCCCTAAGTTTGGGAACAAAGATGCTTGCCTAAATCTTCCTCTTCAGTGTTGTACCGTCAGTCCTCACCAGTGCACTATCCCGGGGCGGGGCGGGGGGGGGGGGGGAAGCTTTAAGTGTGTAAAAGTCAAAAAGGAATAAAACTGGCTCTATTTTCAGATGGGTAATTATGTAAGATCATAGCATTTGAGATCAATGTACAAAATGCAACTATATTCCAGTAAAAAAAATAGAAAATAAATTTCATTTTTCTAAATTCTATCAATACTTGCAATATCAACATCTCTATCCCCTGAAGAAGGCAATGGCAACCCACGTCAGTACTCTTGCCTGGAGAATTCCATGGACAGAGGAGCCTGAAGTGCTAGAGCCCATGAGGTTGCAAAGAATGAGACATGACTGAGTGACTAACACACACATAGTTAAAAATGCAAGACTTTGCTAGGAGAAATTAAAGAAAACCTCAGTAAATGGAAGGATATATTGATTAGAATAACCATTATTGTTAAGATGACAGTTCTAGTTGTTCCAAAATAGTGATAAAAATGCAATTATAATCTGTTAGAAAGTGTAATTTTTTTTCAAATGATCAGTATGCTTTTAATTAAACTCCAGTGACTTGGATAATAATTTTTAATGGGCAAAATTAAAGAATGGCAAAATGCTATACAATTGGTTCTGTCATACCCTACACCTGCTAATGTGAAATGCAACAACCACTTCAGAAAGCAGTTTCTTCAAAAGGTAAACACATGATATAGAACAAAGTCATTTCCCTCCATTGCACTTCCTAGGAGAAATGAAAATACACCTGTACAAACACATGCACACAAATGTTCACAAAAGCTTTATTCATAACATTCCAAAACAGGAAACACTCCTAGTGTCCATCAGATAAGAGAAAGGATAAGCAAATTGTGATATGCTCATATAAAGGAGTAATACTCATTAACTAAAAGAAATAATCTACTGATATACTCAACAGTATGGATAATTTCAAAAAATTATACTTAGTGAAAGAAGCTATAAATAAAAAAATATTCATGATTCTGTTTATATGAAGTTTGAAAAGTAGATATTATTTGTCTAAAGTGAAAGAAGTCGGACTACTGCTCACCTCTGGTAGCATAAGAAACGTTTTACATCTTGAAAAGAGTGTGGATTTTATTATGCTTGATATGTGCATTTGTCAAAATTTAATTAACTGAATCCATGCATTCTCTTTTATGTAAATTATGCTTCAATAAAAGAGAAAAAAAGCATTGTTGAATATTGAAAAATGAATTCAGTTAAAACAAAATAATTAGTTTTAGTAGCATAGTAATAATTTTTTTATGGAATATTTTTCTTCTGGGGGGTTTCTGGTGAAGAAGGTAGTGACAAAAGAGAAAAAGAACACAAATGTACCTCAAAAACCATCCTCTGTAATTCATTTCTTTCATTTTGCAGATGGAGAGGATTTCAGAAGATATTATAGAGAAATAATGATATTTAAAATCTGTTAATAATTCTTGCTATCCCTTCTTGGGTTTTAGTTAATGAAAGCCGAGTGACAGAGTGTCAGTTTGGAGGAGACAGTGTTGAAAAGCTGTCATTGTTGTGTGAGAAATGCTGTCCTTCAGTTCAACTGTGGTCTTGAATGCTTTTCCTGGAGTGTAAGCAAAACATGGTAAACTGTCAGTGAATCAATGGCCCTTGTCCCAGATCTAGATCTTCTGAGGGACACACGGGCATGTGAGAAAGTCCTATTCACTGGCATTTTAACTCCAAACTTCCAGCAAACTCTAAGAATTTAAAGCCAGAAACCAAGGATGAAATGAGATCTTTGTTTCTGAAGTTTAGAGCAAAAGGTTTTCTGACCTCTGATGAAACTTGCTTCGAAATGAAGAAATATCATCTTTAAAATGTGCCATTTCTCCACAGGGCCCACTTGAGTCTAAGTTAATTTCCAAATACAGTAAGAAAGTAAATGGTTGAGAATCTTTGTTCTAAGTAGTACATGTGGCAGAATTGATAAACTTGGTCTGCATTAAAGGAGACAGAAACTTTGCTAACCAGAATGACATTTTTTAAAAAGTGGCAAAGATAAGAGCAAGGAAAAATACATGTGAATTATCTGAACTGAAGTACATTTTATTTAAATTTTCTATAAAAGGTTAAATTAGTGGGAAATAATCAGATAAAATAACCTATCAAACTGTCCCAAGAAGATAAAGGACTTATTTTCCAAAAGAAACTAAAAATCAAAGAACTAGACCTAATATTTTGTACTGACTGTTCATAGCAAACATTTGTTATTATCACAAACTCCAGTAAATTATCACTTCCAATCTGGTTTTGCAGCCTCTCTGAGGAAAAGAGACGATACTTATGGTTTTATCGCTTCTACTGCAACAATGAAAATTGCTCCCTTCCTTTGGTCTTGGGAAGTGCCCCTGGATGGGATGAAAGAACTGTTTCAGAAATGCATACCATTTTAAGAAGATGGAAATTCTCTCACCCTTTGGAGGCACTTGGACTTTTGACTTCCAGGTAAGAATTGCATGACAGGCATGATATTACTAATGTGAAAATTTTAAAGAGAAAAACTGTAACTCTCTATGAGTAATTCAATACCAATTCTGTTTATTTCCAATTTCAGTAGCTGTGGATATTAAATTTAGATAAATGTAAGCTGTGAATATAAATTTGAAACAAATCTAAACTATAATTGTGTCTTCTAAACTAAACTTGAAATAAAATTAATGGCCAGAGTTTCTTAAATGGGGAGTCTAGTTGCTCTTAGAGAAATAACTACCAAAAAATATTGAATAGGGAAAAATAAACTTCTCTACTTGTCTCTCTCTCAAAACAAAAGAATCCTTAAAAATTGAAACAGTATCTTTTACTATTGAAATATGCAAAGCCTGGCAAAATACCCTGTTTATAGTAGGTGTCCGTTTAGTAAGACAATGATAATGATAACAAAATGAAAAAAACCTATCCCTTGTGTATTCTCTGTATCTTCCCTAGAATAAAATGCATGGTGGTTGAGAATCTGGTGGATAATGATGTCATCGTCTAGTTAAGAGGAAGCATGTGGGAACAAGTGTGATGTCTGGTTCTGGCTTGGGAAAGCAACTCTTACTTGGCTTCTACTTCACATTCAAAGCCAAGAAGAGATATTTTAAGTCTGTCTTCATGGCATCAGCACTGATGCCATGAAGAAAGTCTGCAATCTCTAGAGTCAGAGAAGAAGTGTGACACTCAGTTCTGTTCTGAATTCTTTCTCAAGATCCTGAAGAAGGAGAAAGGAGGGAAAGAAAGTGACACAAAGGACTTTTCAAACAATTTTTTTTGGTTTATTTTAAAATCTGTGTCTTTTATAAAACTTCTAGCATGTGAAAGGAGGAGAAAGGAATTTTTTTCTATTATTCATAGGAGTTACTAGAAGCTTCCTCTCAATCTTCCAAGTTCAAAATTTACAAATTATCTTAAAATTCTTCTTTTTTGAGCCTTGTACATTGAATATTTCTGTTTTCTGATGTCTTTCATCAATTACTGTGCACTCATTATACCCACCTTCCTTGATAAATGATAGAACATAGATAGATACATAGATAGAATTTGTCTTTTAGTTGAGCTTGCAGCTTTCCCTCTTTTTATAAGGCTTCTTCTACATGGACATTCTTTGACCTCACTAAGTAAAACTGACCACATGTTCCTACTACAGTGCTTTGTTTCTTTATGAATTATATTATATTGCAATGTGTTTACACACAATATGTGAGACATGTAATTTACCCACATTAGAATGAGAGCTAGTAGTGAGTAGTAGTAGTGAAGTCGCTCAGTCATGTCCGACTCTTTGTGACCCCATGGACTGTAGCCTACCAAGCTCCTCTGTCCTGGGATTTTCCAGGCAATAGTACTGGCGTGGATTGCCATTTCCTTCTCCAAGGGATCTTCCTGACCCAGGGATCGAACCCAGGTCTCCCCCATTGTAGACAGACGCTTTACCATCTGAGCCACCAGGGAAGTCCACAGAATGAGAGCTAGTTAAGCCCAAATAGTTCATCATAGTGTTTCTGTTTCCCACAAGCTTAATAATGCCTGAGACATAGTAATTACTCAATATTGAATCAATCACTCTCAAAAATTCATTATGATTATTTATACCTTATTTTAAAATAATATTTAAACTATATTATTTGAAGAAATCATCAATTATCCTTGTTTCTTACATCTCCTTATACAGTTGAATTAATTAATGAAATAATTATATAAGAAAATCAATTAACAATTGGTTTCATTGGAATTACTTACAGTTCATACTTATATTTCAAGAAACTTCTGGAAGAAATTAGTTCCCATTTTCATCTTACTCTTAACTTCTTTCTGATTTAGATAAGAGTAGCCAACATCTAAAAAAACTTTTTTTTTAATTCTAATTGTTTTTTTAGCTCAAGTAAGACTTAGAAAAATAGCACAGTTATTGTTTTGTTATTCCTGAACTGATTAGCTCATAGAAAATTGGTTCAAAATATAAAGGCTAAAAAAAAGTATGAAGGTAACAATTCACAGAATAAGAGAAGATATTAGTAAATCCTATATCTTAATAAGGAATTTAATTCAGAATATATACTCTTATGACTCAATAACCAGACAATAAATAACCTAATTTAAAAAAAAAAATAGTCAGAGGGTCTAACATTTCCTCAAAGAAAATAAAGACATATCCAATAAGCATGTGGAAAGATGCTCAGCATCATTAATCACTAGGGAAATATAAATGAAAACCACATAGAGATATCATTTGACACTAACTAGGATGGCTATAATCAGAAAGACAATTAGCTTTGGCAAGGATGTGAAGAATTGGAAATCAGATATATTGCTCGTGGGAATGTAAAACGGGGCAGCCAGTTTGGAAACCAGTTAGTCAGTTTCTTAAATACTAAACATCAAGTTAACATATGACCCAACAATTCCACTCTTAGGTATATACTCAAAAATGAAAAATAGGTTCCCTCAAAAATTTCCCCATGGATGTTCAGACCAGCATTATTTACAATAGCAGAAAAGTAAAAACAACTCAAATGACCATCAAATAATGAATGGATAAATAAAATGTGGTCTGTCCATGCAATGTTAGAGTATTTCATAATAAGAAGTGAATATTAATATATGTTACAACACGAATGAACCTTGAAAACATGTTAAGCAAACAAAGCTAGTTACAAAAGACCACGTTTTATGATGCCCTGCTGCTGCTGCTGCTGCTGCTAAGTCGCTTCAGTCGTGTCCGACTCTGTGCGACCCCATAGATGGCAGCCCACCAGGCTCCGCCATCCCTGGGATTCTCCAGGCAAGAACACTGGAGTGGGTTGCCATTTCCTTCTCCAATGCATGAAAGTGAAAGTGAAGTCCCTCAGTCGTGTCCGACTCCTAGCAACCCCATGGACTGCAGCCTACTAGGCTCCTCCGCCCATGGGATTTTCCAGGCAAGAGTACTGGAGTGGGGTGCCATTGCCTTCTCCGTTATGATGCCCAGAGATAGGCAAATGGATGGAGAGGGAAAGTAGATCAGCGATCACCTGGGGCCAGAGGAGTTTGGGACAATGTAGGGAATGAGAGCCAGTGGTTATGAGGTTTCTTTTGTGGTTATGGTTCAGTAACTTTGGGAGGAAGCTAAAAGCCATTAAATTGTACACTGAGTGAATTGTATGGTATTTGTTACATTCTTATAAAACTGTTAAAAATACTTAAAGAATGATTGTAAAGGCAAAACTATTAATATGACTCTCTATATCACTAAAGCCTAGTTTTCTTATGGGATAACTTTTTAAAGTTTCTAAAGCATTAACTATGGCCTTTTTTTGATAGCTTAATGTTCCATTAAGATGTACTTTGATCTATTTTAAAGACATTTAAATGTATTAAGTAATATTTTCTTGTAAAGTTCATGGAATAGTTTTTACAAAAATCTTTATCAGCATGAAGCCTGCTTAGTTTTCTTGCTTATAGATAAAGAGGATTCACTAGATGGACTTCTGTATTCTCTGATTCCTGATAACTAAGCTTTTCTGCCTGAAGAGATGTTGAACATCTATTTGATTCCCTTAATGTTTTAAGTATAAAGTTTAGATTTTCATGTACTGCTCCCTTAATACGGCCTCATTTTATTATCTATAATAACCCTATAAAACAAAAACTATTATTATTCCAGTTTTACCTTTGAGGAAACTGAGGCTTAGAAGGGTTAAATTGCCCAAATGGCACTTGTAAGTTAAGGAGCTAGAGTTAAATCCAGAGATTTGGAGCTTGTCATCCTCACCCTATAATTCACACCATTCCTACATAAATACATGCTGTTTGTTTATGTACTAAATATGTAAATAAAACTATCCTAAAGTAGTTTGATTATAGTAAATAGCAGTACTTATGCTTGGATGTTTCCACTTCACTGTGTAATTTCTTTTTTTCTGAATAATCAGTTTTAGACGTTATGAGGACCGGTTTCAGATAGAGTGGTGTTTAGTAAGCATCATTCAAGGAACTTAGTAGAAACTTGATTTATTTGCACATTGAACAGTTCCTTATCATGCATCAAAAAAGGTCACTGAAAAGGTTGGACTGTTTCCACTGTACTCATCCTCCGACTCCCACTCTCAGTTTAACAGAACTGTTAAAAAACTTGAGGACAGACTATTTCGAGAAATGAACCTTTCAACTTCTCTAAATCAAAAGCCGACTTCTCTGAGAACAAACAGTATGTGCTTGTTAAGTAAGTTGTCAGAGTGAGTTCTTCAGAGGTCTATATTTTGTCTCCGTTGAATAATCTATTTTTTTCCAGTGGCTTAACCTCATGAGAACCAGCGTGCTCCATTTCTAGCTTAGATAATTTTTAATATTGCTGATTACTTAATCCTGTTTGAAGATTCACCACCTCCTGCTGGCTTCCTTTTAGCAAGAGACATGTTGAAATTTGATTTAGCTCTTGTGGGCCATAGGGTGTTAATATTTCCACAGCTGAGTGTTAACAGTGTGTTTACCGGGTACTGATACTTCCATTAGAGAAGGCAGTGCTGTCAGAATACCAGAGACCA
Organism: Oryx dammah; assembly: GCF_014754425.2. Taxonomy (NCBI): domain Eukaryota; kingdom Metazoa; phylum Chordata; class Mammalia; order Artiodactyla; family Bovidae; genus Oryx; species Oryx dammah. The sequence continues at coordinate 27,148,678 of NW_024070213.1, forward strand.
AGGGCTAAGGTCTGTAGTTCTTGGCAGATGGTTGCTATTTTCTTGAACCCTGGTGCACAGACGCAACTATTCAACTACTAATAATAAGCAGAAATTACCCAAGGAATTAGAAGGCAGTTCAAGGAAAGCATTCATTTAAAAATAGCAACTCTGAATTAGCATCAGAGGATTACATCAGAAGCTTAAATAAAAATTTGACAAGGTACTAGAACTTCCCATCCTACATGAAGTGAAATTATTGTTTTGCAGAAACAAGAGCAATACTTAATAGGCAGTGCCTTCGCTTTCAAAATCAGTTTCCCTGGAAAAATGTCCCACAAAAATGTTTGCATCAAACCACTGTATTCTTTATTGTTGAGATTAATGTACTAAAGTCATTCTTAGCTAACACTGTAAGCAGGCCAAAGAGAATATAACTTCCACATTTGACTAAACAATCAACTAATAGATGATGATGTATCCTTTCCATTTATTTTCTGAGTAAAAATATGTGTATATGGAAACTGGTACACAATGAATCAAAGAAGCAGAATAGGACATAGCAACTGTGTTTAAATAACATACAGTTCAGAGGGAAAGACTCAAACTGAAGATCACCACACAATGTTCTCTAGACTATAATCATAGCGTTGAGTGCTGTATACCCCCAAGGAAGAGAGAGGCAGATTCTCTCAGAGAACGTAAGATACGTTTTGGAAAGGAATTGAATTCTGACTTGAATCATTCATAGGCATTTCCTGAGTGGAGAAGAGAGGAAATGGAATTCCAGAAAGAAAGACTAGATGGTCAAAGTTATGGAAGTTCAGAGACTAATGAGAAATTTACTATAATATTAGAAGGGAATGGTATTGGGAGACAAAGTTGAAACAGTTGGTTCAGTTTAGATCATTTGGGGCTCTATAAGTCAGGCAATTACTCATAACTAACTTTATTGCAGCCTATGGAATCTTAAAAATGGGACTTACGCAGTCCGATTTATTTTGTACAAGGATAATTCTGTGCATTAATGTAAAATGTGGACTGTAAAAAAGAATAACAGCAAGGATATTAGATGCAGGTATAGAAATAGTCCTGAAAAGTGGTCTAGGCCTGCTCTAGGCATCAGTAGAAATTTACAGAGCAGACTGGAGAAACATTTCAAAGGAAAGTGAACAAGAGAGGAAATAAGGAAGACTTTGAAATTTTTGATTTAGGTAAATGATAGATAATTACATCATTAACCAAGACAAGAGTTGTGGATGAAAGAGCAAATTTGGGTGTTGAAGTTGGATGCCATCTTCAAGGCCTCAAAGAGGAAATGGAGAAAAATAATTTGTGCCTCTTGGAATAAGATTGATCGTAAAGGCGAGAAGATCACTAAAGTTGAAGGAGGTAAGAGAAAGATTTTGATGTTTGGACTTCTTATGTTTGTTTAAATAAAAGAGCTCCAAGCATGTTTACAAACTGAGATGGAAGATGCATGAAGGGAAGCTCAGAAAACAGGGATGGGTGAAGTGACAAAATGAGATGACACCAACACCCAACAGACTGGACCAAAAATGAAAATAGAGCTGTTATCAAGGAAAGAGCGTAACTTGTTCCTCTCAGTTGGGAGGGAATGAAATATATGAATGGAATTGTAGGTAACTATGGATATGGAGAGAGGAGTACAACAAGGCTGAATATTGCTACCCTGTTTGTTTAACTTATAGGCAGAGCGCATCATGCAAAATGCTGGGCTAGATGAGTTACAAGCAGGAATCAATTGCAGGGAACAGTATCAACAATGATATGCAGATGATACTGCTCTAATGGCTGAAAACAAAGACGAACTAAAAAGGTTCTTGATGAAGATGAAAGAGGAGAGTGAAAAGGCCAGCTTAAAACTCAGTGTTAAAAAAAAAAAATTATGATCATGGCATCCGGTCTTATCACTTCATGGCAAATAGAAGGGGAAAAGGTGGAAGCAGTGACAGATTTTCTCTTCTTGGGCTCTAAAATCACTGCAGATGGTGACTGCAACAATAAAATCAGAAGACAATTGTTTCTTGAAAGGAAAGCTATGACAAACCTAGACAGTATTAAAAAGCAAAGACATCACATATTGCTGGCAAAGGTCCATATAGTCAAAGCTTTGGTCTTTACAGTAGTCATGTGTGGATGTGAAAATTGGACCTTAAAGAAGGCAGAACACTGAAAAATTAATGCTTTCAAACTGTGGTGCTGGAGAAAACTCTTGCGAGTACCTTGGACAGTAAAGAAATAAAACCAGTCAGTCCTAAAGGAAATAAACCATGAATAATCATTGGAAGGACTGATGCTGAAACTGAAACACCAGTGCTTTAGCCACACGATACAAAGAGCCAACTCATTGGAAAAGACCCTAATCCTGGGAAAGATTGAAGGCAGAAGGAGAAGAAGGCAACGGAGGATGAGATGGTTGGATGGTGTCACTGAGTCAGTGGACATGAACTTGGGCAAACTCTGGGAAATGGTGAAGGACAGGGAGGCCTGGCATGCTGCAGTCCGTGGTGTCTCAAAGGCTTGGACATGATTTAGCGACTGAACAACAACAAATGGATATGGAAGAGAAAAATGTGAAGGTTTCAGTATTCCACATGAAGAGAGAGTCAAAGTGATATACTGAGAATGAAGAACTTAGAACTGCATAAACCAAAAATATGAATCTTACCTTTGTGTATTTTTGAACAGTTTATGGAGTTGCTTCCAAATTTCACAGTTGACAATATAAGCTTCGAAATCAGACATATCTGTCTCTGTCACTTATTACCTGAATCACTTCAGTCAAGTTTTTTCTTTTTCTTAAGTTTTATTTATTTATTTACTTTACAATATTGTATTGGTTTTGCCATACATTGACAGGAATCCGCCATGGGTGTGTATGTGTTCCCCATCCTGAACTCCCCTCCCACCTCCTGCCAATGGGAGTAATAAGTATCATGCATTGTACCTTACAGGATAAAGTACTTATGGGAAATTTCAACAAATGCTACCAGTCAGTCTTGTCAACATCATCCTCTTCCTGGTATCTATATTTTTAAGAGTATTCAGAGTTTTCAGCTTTTTTTCAATGCTAAATTGTAAATATCATAAATTCATGGGAACAATTTCATTTCTAGTAAGCTTCACTAAGCTTAAATTCACTTGTCAAAATGTATATGATAAAAGTGCAAATTTATATTTGAAAATTGAATAGTGACTTATAGCTTACTTATTAAGCACTTTCAAAATATTATGTGATTAACCTACAAAACAGTCTCTTTAATATTGTTACCAACATGTACAGTTTCCCCCATTTTACGAATTTCCACTTTATAGATGAAGAAATTGATATCCAGTTTGTCTATTCATTCATTCAGTAGATACTTACTGATGGCCTGTTCATGTTAGACACTTCTTTAGGCCCTGAAGCTAGCATATTAAGCAAAAAGAAACATAATCCTGCCTTTATGGAGTTGTAGTCCACTGGAGGTGGAGAGAAATAGGCCCTTACCAAATCATAAATGGAAAATAACAGGTGTCATAACAACTCTGAGAGAAGTGCATGGTTCCATGATAACATAAAATGAAGGACCCAAATCTTTCTCCAGAGTGGGAAAAGTCTTCCCTGAGGAAGTTATATGTTTGATTGCATATCTAAGATGAGTGAAAATGAACTGGTGGAAGGGGAGATAAGAGAAGAGCTCCGTGGAAAGACAGGAGCTAGGAAATGCAGAAACTGGATTTAGAAAGTGAGAAGAGAGCCTACTGTGGGCAAGAATTCCTTAGAAAAAATGGAGTAGCCATCATAATCAACAAAAGAGTCTGAAATGCAGTACTTGGATGCAATCTCAAAAACAGAATGATCTCTTTGTTTCCAAGGCAAACCATTCAATATCACAGTAATCCAAATTTATGCCCCTACCAGAAATGCTTGAAGAAGCTGAAGTTGAATGGTTCTATGAAGACCTACAAGACCTTCTAGAGCTAACACCCAAAAAAGTTGTCCTTTTCATGATAGGGGACTGGAATGCAAAAGTAGGAAGTCAAGAAACACCTGGAGTAACAGGAAAATTTGGCCTTGGAATACAGAATGAAGCAGGGCAAAGGCTAATAGAGTTTTACCAAAAGAAAGCACAGGTCATAACAAACACCCTCTCCCAACAACACAAGACAAGACTCTACACATGGACATCACCAAATGGTCAATACTGAAATCAGATTGATTATATTCTTTGCAACCAAAGGTGGAGGAGCTCTATACAATCAGCAAAAACAAGACCAAAAAAAAAAAAAAAAAGATCATGAATTCCTTATTGCCAAATTCAGACTTAAATTGAAGAAAGTAGGAAAAACTACTAGAGCATTCAGGTATGACCTAAATCAAATCCCTTATGATTATACAGTGAAAGTGGCAAATAGATTCAATGGATTAGATCTGATAGAGTGCCTGAAGAAGGAGACAGGGATCAAGACCATCCCCCAAAGAAGAAATGCAAAAAGGCAAAATGGTTGTCTGAGGAGGCCTTACAAATAGCTGTGAAAAGAAGAGAAGCCAAAAGCAAAGGAGAAAAGGAAAGATGTACCCATTTCAATGCAGAGTTCCAAAGAATAGCAAGGAGAGATAAAAAAGCCTTCCTCAGCAATCAATGCAAGGAAATAGAGGAAAACAATAGAATAGGAAAGACTACAGATCTATTCAAGAAAATTAGAGATACCAAGGGAACATTTCATGAAAAGATGGGCTCAATGAAGGACAGAAATGGTATAGACCTAAGAGAAGCAGAAGACATTAAGAAGAGGTGGCGAGAATACACAGAAGAACTGTACAAAAAGGATCTTCATGACCCGGATAATCACAATGGTGTGATCACTCACCTAGAGCCAGGATGGGCCTTAGGAAGCATCACTATGAACAAAGCTAATGGAGGTGGTGGAATCCCAGTTGAGCTATTACAAGTCCTAAAAGATGATGCTGTGAAAGTGCTGCATTCTGTATGCCAGCAAATTTGGAAAACTCAGCAATGGCCACAGTACTGGAAAAGTTCACTTTTAATTTCAATCCCAAAAAAGGAAATGCCAAAGAATGCTTAAACTACCGCACAATTGCACTCATCTCATACGCAACCCTCCCTAGTATTCTTGACTAAAGAATCCCGTGGACAGAGGAGCCCGGTGGGCTGCTGTCCATAGGGTTGCACAGAATCGGACATGACTGAAGCGACTAAGCATGCATGGATTGGAGAAGGAAATGGCAACTCACTCCAGTATTCTTGCCTGGAGAATCCCAGGGACAGAAGACCCTGGTGGGCTGCTGTCTATGGGGTCGCACAAAGTTGGACACGACTGAAGTGAGTTAGCAGTAGCAGCAGCACACACCAATAAAATAATGCTCACAATTCTCCAAGCCTGGCTTCAGCAATATGTGAACCATGAACTTCCAGATGTACATGCTGGATTTAGAAAAGGCAGAAGAACCAGAGATCAAATTGCCAACATCCGCTGGATCATGGAAAAAAGAAAGAGAGTTCCAGAAAAAAAACATCCATTTCTGCTTTATTTACTATGCCATAGCCTTTGACTGTGTGGATCACAATAAACTGTGGAAAATTCTTCAAAAGATGGGAATTCCAGGCCACCTGATCTGCCTCTTGAGAAATCTGTATGCAGGTCAGGAAGCAACAGTAAGAACAGGACATGGAACAATAGACTGGTTCCAAATAGGGAAAGATGTACGTCAAAGCTGTATATTGTCACCCTGCTTATTTAACTTATATGCAGAGTACATCATGAGAAATGCCAGGCTGGATTAAGCACAAGCTGGAATCAAGATTGCTGGCAGAAATATCAATAACCTTAGATATGCAGATGACACCACCCTTATGGCAGAAAATGAAGCAGAACTAAAGAGCCTCTTGATGAAATGAAAGAGGAGAGTGAAAAAGTTGGCTTAAAGCTTAACATTCAGAAAACTAAGATCATGGCATCTGGTCCCATCACTTCATGGCAAATAGATGGGATAACAGTGGAAACAGTGAGATACTTTATTGGGGGGTGCTACAAAACCACTGCAGATGGTGACTGCAGCCATGAAATTAAAAGACACTTACTCCTTGGAAGGAAAATTATGACCAACCTAGACAGCATATTAAAAATCAGAGACATTACTTTGCCAACAAAGGTCCATCGAGTGAATGGGTTTTCCAGTTGTCATGTATGGATGTGAGAGTTGGACTATAGGGAGAGGTGAGTGCCGAAGAATTGATGCCTTTGAACTGTGGTATTGGAGAAGACTCTTGAGAGTCCCTTGGACAGCAACAGCAAGGAGATCCAACCAGCCTGTCCTAAAGGAAATCAGTCCTGAATATTCATTGGAAGAACTGATGTTGAAGCTGAAACTCCAATACTTTGGCCACCTGATGTGAAGAACTGACTCACTGGAAAAGACCCTGATGCTGGGAAAGATTGAAGGTGGGAGGAGAAGGGGACAACAGAGGATGAGATGGTTGGATGGCATCACTGACTCAGTGGACATGAGTCTGAGTAAACTCTGGGAGTTGGTGATGGACAAGGAAGCCTGGCATCCTGCAGTCCATGGGATCACAAAGAGTCAGACAGGACTGAGTGACTGAATTGTACTGAAGAGAGCCAGTGTGCCTGGAGACCAAGGGAGGAGTGTGTGATGAAAAGATACCTTCAAATGTAACTAGATCATGTTAAGGTCTTCTAAACAGGGCCATGTTAAGCAACTTCGTCTTTATTCTGATAGCAACAGGAAGGCATAAATGATTCTCAGCGAGAGAATATTTTGAATTGATTTGCATCTTTCAGAGATTACTCTGGTTTCTGAGTGAAGCATGGATTTTGTGAAGGAAGCAAAAGTAGATGAGAGATGATATAAGTTATGGAAGTATTCCAAGGATCAGAGAATGGTAAGTCAGCCTTAGAAGGTGGTGGTGGTGGTTATTGTTTCATTGCTCAGTCATGTCTGACTCTTTGTGAAACCGTAGATTGTAGCCCGCCAGGCTCCTCTGTCCATGGGGTTCTCCAGGCAAGATACTGAAGTGGGTTACCATTCTGTTCTTCAGGGGATCTTCCCCACCCAGCGATCAAAGCCGTGTTGCAGGCAGATTCTTTACTGCTGAGCCACCAGGGAAGCCCTAGAAGGTGCATGGTAACGTAATGAAATGAAGAGAATCAGAACATTTAGACATCAAAATGACAGGACTGAATGGGAAGGAGTAGTGAAAAAGAGTATCGAGGATTACTCCTAGGTCTCTGTCTTTTGTAAGTAAAGGGATAAAAGTGACATTCCCTAAGATGGGGCACACTGGGAGATACATAAACAATAGAAGATCAAGAAGTATGCCGTTTAGACTTAGTGTGTTGGCTTTGAGGTGTGCTTGAGATGACCAAAGGTGTTCAAGAAAGGTATCTAAGCTGGAGACCTCAACATGGAAATCATCCAGTGAAGGATAGGAATTAAGTCAAGGGTGCAAATAAATTTGTTTAGGGAGAGGTCTTAAGATAAGAAAAGAACCCTTCATATTTATTTATTTATTTATTTATTCTTAGAACCCTTCATATTTAGACTCAAAATCCCTTATTCTTTTTTTTTCCCACAAGATAATGAATAACTTTATTCTCAATGAGTATTTTTTGGTTATACTTTGGAATTGTAAGTACACATTATTATTTTTTTCAGTCAGATGCCTATTGACTAGAATTATAAAACTCTAAGAACTTTTAAATAATTTTTATTGGAGTATAGTTGCTTTATGATATTGTGTTAGTTTCTGCTGTACAGCAAAGTGAATCAGCTATATGTATACAGATGGCCCCTCTTTTTTGGATTTCCCTTTCATTTAGGTGGTGACAGAGCACTTGTTATAATTCCCTGTACTCTACAGTAGGTTCTCATTAGTTATTTACTTTATACATGCTAGTGTATATATGTCAGTCTCCCAATTCATCCCACCCCTCCTTCCCTCCATGGTGTCTATATGTCCATTCTCAGAAAGAGAAACGTATCATAGATATCTTAAGTAATTAATTAATACCATGACTATATGGCTTACTGCGGGGGGTGCTCCACAGAAAGAGAGAGGCAGTGGAACTTCCCTCAGCAAAGCCGAGGGGTCCCAAGGAGAGGTGAGCCTGCTGTCTGCCAACCCAGCCCCTCGGGAGCGAGAGACAATCACACGCACAGGGGTTCTGTCTGAGCAGTTCCGCTTTATTGCCACAAACTCTTGGTTTATATAGGCAAGCAAGAGGGTTCTGGGAGGGACCTCCCATAGTTGCACCAATCACGTTAAAGGTCAATGCCATAGTTGCACCAATCACGTTAAAGGTCAAGTTATAATATGCATATTAGGTAAAGTCATCATGAGCTTAACAGGAGTCTGTGGTAATCACACACTGTCCACGTGCACCGAAGTCAAGAGAACCAATCAAAAACTTTAACATAGACCATACCCCTATCTCTTCCACTGGACGCCATCTTGGTTTCCAACAGTTAAAGCTAGGCCCTTTTTTTTAAGGTTTCCCATGTAGGACCCCACAGGTTACCCAATGGCTCAGTGGGTAAAGAATCCACCTGCAGTGCAGGAGACACAGGAGACATGGATTTGATCCCTGGCTCGGGACTATCCTTTGGAGGAGAAAATGGCAACCCACTCCAGTATTCTTGCCTGAAAAATCCCATTAACAGAAGAGCCTGGCAGGCTATGGTCCAAAGGGTCACAGAGAGTCAGACACAACTGAGCAACTAAGTACACATGCATGACTATATAGGCATTTCCCAGCATCGTTGTGCAAGTCCGTAACTATCCATCAGGAAATATCTGAACAGTTCCTTTGTCTGTTTGGGCCTAGGGCTCATTCTTATTCCTTTTGGTTCATGGCTGAACCAGTGCCCCAATCCAGATAAGTAAATTACGCTACTCACTATTATATGTCTCTATTGGCCCATTTAGAATGGAATAAAATTAAAAATGCACCCAAATAAGTCTTGTGCATATTATATAAGCATAGATGATAATAGCTAGTCAAAAGATTAGAAGGCCTCGATAAAAATATTGGCTTAGTATTCTGGATGTTTAGAATCTAGTTTTGGTATCAACCAGTGAATGACTTCAGGAAAATAGCCCAAACTCTCTAGAGTTTCAATTTCTTCATTTATATAGTCAGGAGGTTGAATAGATCTCCAGGTTTCATTGAATTCTAATATTCTATAATCATGTGAACAGTTTTGAAAGAACATGAATTATTCAGTAGAGGTTGACAATCATCTTAAAGAAGCCTTATTCACCTCTTTTCCTAGAAAAAAAATTTCTTCTGTCATGTCTGATTGTTTTTAGTGTTAGAAAAATAGCAAGGATGTTCATATTGACATTTTCCTTCCAAGCTGATGCTGAGTGTGTCATCAGATACAAAACCTGTTGGAAAAACAGTTCTGTACTTCTGATGGTTTTCTAATTCCAACCTGACATTGGGTCTTTTAAGCTGAATAGCCTCATGGCATTCTGCATGAATTCTTACTGTGTTTTCTGAAGTCTGACATTTCTGTTACACTTAAATTTGATCTCAGATTTCTTTCTTTTCAGTTTACTCCAAGTTGCTTTTTTTTAAAGGTCAACATTTGTTACATTGCATTTGGCTTTCACCCATCACTTCAGAAGTTTTTGAAGTAAGCTATTGACCCTATACCATTTTTCAAACTAGAAAAAGAAGAGAAAAAGAAAGTAAGAAGTAGAAATGACAAAGTAACAAGCCAAATGGGAAGAAGTTGAAAGATATATTTTTCTGTTGAAATTTCACTTCATAATTCCAATGGTCCTATTAAAGCTTGTCTGAATCCATTGTGATATTCCTACAGCCCTCTGAAATGAGAGGAATTATACATGTTTGAGGAGGAATGACAATTCCCAAGTCTGATGTTGGTCAGATGACTTTGAAGCCAATTTTTCTTTCATGGGAGACATAGGTTGATATGCTGCTGTCTTAGAAACAGGGCACTGGTGCTGATTCTTTGGCCAAAACTACGTTGTACAGGCGAAGTTTTCAGAGTCTACAGTCTACAGTCCTAGAGGTCGACAGTCCTCAAGGTGTTTCCAGGGATGTCACAAGGTCAAAATTGTTTCCAAAGTAGTTCCAGACATCATTTCTTTTTGTCATACTCATTTACTCATGAGTGTATAGTGGGGTTTTCCAGAGACACATGATATGCAGTACTACAACAGAGTTAATGCCAGAGCAGATAGGAGAATTCAGCTGTTTTCTGTTAAGCCAGACATTAGAGACAAAAATGTTAAACCGTATAATTCTTCTCACTATTTTCTTTGTGAAAATACGGCTATATTTTTTAGAAACATATTGTTTATGTTAACATATAATGAATTTATTAATGTCACTTAAAACGAACTGATAAATATTTCTTAAATGTCTTGGTTGTATTTTCACTTGATAATTATTGATAGATAGAGCCTTTCCAGGTGACTCCCCAGTAAAGAATCTTCCTGCCAAACCCAGGAGCCACAGGTTCTATCCTTGAGTGGGGACAATCCCCTGGAGAAGGAAATGGCAACCCATTCCAATATTCTTGCCTGGGACATCCAATGGATAGAAGAACCTGGCGGGCTACAGTCCATGCAGTCGCAACGAGTCAGACACGACTGAGCATGAACACCTGCCTGCATAACCCACATAAACAAAAACTCTTTGGAATCGTCTATAATTTTTAAGGATTTAAAAGGTTCCAAAGGAAACTGAAAAACTTCTACTGTACAGCAGATTCTAACCACTGGTCAGTTTCTGCTTCTCCCCTGAGCCAAAGAATTACATGAATACATGATACGCTTCCTTTCCTACCCATGTAAAGATTGCAATTCCAACTTAACTTTCTGTTTGACTTTCAACTTTGTGTTTACCCTATAGTATTGGCAAAATATAGAATTGATATCTCACTGAAGTTTCTTTGAAAAATGTTTGTCTTGAATTTGCTTTCATTTTACTTAATGTTTTCACATTTTGAGGTTTTTCAGCCATATTTCTTAGATTCCTTTTATCAACTTTTACAGTCAGTCTGCAAGGAGTATTTTTTTCTTTGTATCCATATGTCCTTATTGGACAACAAGCTATTTTTAGGTAAAATCCCTTAACAATTACTGTAGCAAGTTTTATATTAGGTATGGTATCTTGTCCTTTTAGAAATCCGAAAGATGCAATTGTTAGCTCAGTTCAAAAGCAACTAAACCCTGAATATATAGAATCACTGTTCAGGAAACTCACATAAAACTGAATAGTAAGCCAGTCTTAATGTTTTTGCTTTTGACCATAATTGTAGGGTTTTTTTTTTTTTTTTCTCTCTCTCTCTCTTCTCTTCAGACATACTTGGGAAGCTAAATTAGATAGCATAAAGTTAATTAAATGGACATTTAAAAATTATCAATAACCTTAAATAAGAGATTATTTCACATGGGCTCTTTTTATTTCTAATTTTTAGAAGTTTCATAATAAATGAAAATTTGTTTCACTTACCTGGTCTCTTTCCCAACAAGTAATGAATTTTACTGATCTTATATCTTTTTAATACCTTAAAATGGATAGATCTCCATTACATTTTAAATTATCTATTTTCTGATTGATTATGAGGAAAGGAAAGGAAAATGAAGTTACTCAGTTATGTCTAACTCTTTGCAACCCCATGGCCTATAGCCTACCAGGCATCTCCATCCATGGGATTTTCCAAGCAAGGGCACTGGAGTGGGTTGCCATTTCCTTCTCCAGGGGATCTTCCCGACCCAGGGATCAAAGCTGGGTCTCCCACATTGCAAGCAGATGCTTTACCCTCTGAGCCACCAGATTATAAGGAAGTTTATGATAAATATAAAGGAACAAGGATTTAATTGACATCAGCCTGATGAATCTTTCTACTGAGACTTTTCTTTACTCCTGAGATTCAAGGTGTTATGTCCATGCCTACAGATATTAGTAATCCCAAGGTTAGCAGGATCACTAGAGAGTGGCTCTAGTTTATTATCAGCAAAAAATATACTTATTTTTCAAGCAAACCAGGTCATTGGAAATTACAATAACCTGACTTGTGGAAAATTCAAGATAGATTGCAGTTCTTCTGATACATATGACATTTCAGCATGTAAATATCACACCACAGTCAGAGAACTAATATGAGTAGCCCTCACCTCATTGAGGAGCGAGTTACTGAGCATGAAATGCCAATAGCTATATCCCCAAAGAATGTTTAAATAGTTTCAGACAACATCACAGGGAAGAAAGGCCAGGATTTGTGGAACATATTTGTCCATTGATCTGTGGCTGAGTTCATGGCCCTGAAAAGATATTAAGCACAAATTCTCCAGGGGTAGAGATCCCTATTTGGGCCTTAAAAGAATATTCTAAATCAAGTACAAAATATGAGGCTTGTTCTTTCACTCTACAAGGTGTGCTCTTAAAAGGATGCATGATTTGGATCTTTCTAGTGGTAATAAATTTGCTATTATTTCTTTTCAATTATTGTTTTTTCATAATTAATTGAATGAGATTTACTTTTAAAATTACTGTTTTTTAGTAACCAATAAAAGTATCATATGGAAAGTCTAAAAATCTTCAAAAATTAAGCTTTAAAAGAGAAAACTAAAGTCATCCATGACATTTCCATCTAGAAATTTGGTATTCATATTTTGATACTTCCTTTCCATCTTTTTTGTTAAGCATGTGGGAAAATTCACACATGTTCCATAATATTCTCATATTATTAAATATTATTTTAGTATTTTAATGACTGTATTTTATCATAGAGTCACAGCACATTTAACTTAACTGCTTATTTTTAGATATTTACATTATTTCCAGTTTTGTTTGCATACATAAATCCTCACACACATCTTTGATTATTTCTGTAGGATAAATTCCCAAAGTAGAATTGCTTGGTCAAAGAATAAGCACATTTTAAAGATTCTTTTTATACATGTTGCTATATATTGCCAGCAATGTATAAAAGAGCCCCATTTTCCAGGAACTTCACCAACACTGCCAGCATCTCTTTTAATGTAGCCAACTCTTCCTAATATAGTCAGATTCAGGTTATATTTGGATATACTTTAATGTCGTTAGGCCTTAGTCACATCTCAGGATGTCATGTGGTTCATTTCTTGGCAGTTTCTCTTCCAAATTCTTCCTGAACTTCAAGCACCAGTAATGAATAAAAAGAGACATCTTTTTCTATAAAAATGCAAAAACATTCTTCCCAACATTTGTGTGTATTAATGCAAATACATAATATTCCTATTGGACTATTCTATAAAGATATCACAAGTTTTTTGTTCTACTGTTCCTAAAGAGCCTGAAAAAAAAATCTTTCTCTTCCATCACCATCGGATTTGTTTTTGTCTTACTGTTTTGACTGTGGGGGGGTGGGGGGGTGGGAATCTGGGATTTGTATGAGTACCGTTTGTGGAATTGAACCTCTTGCTACCAATATATAAATTATCTCAGAGCACAAAAAGCATAGTATGATTTTCCTCATTATTATTATTGTGACCAGTGCTTTTATTTTATTTTTTTGACCATGCCACATGGCACATGGGATATTAGCTCCCTGACCACCAGGGATCAAATCCATGCCCCCCACCCACAGCTGTCCCAGCAGTGCAAGCATGGAGTCCTAACCACTGGACTGCCAGGGAATTCCTATGATCAGTGCATTTTTATTAATCACCCAACACATATGGAGAGTGGTCCTGAATTCTGGAAATAAAAAGAGAGGATAGAACAATCCTTAGCTACAGTATATTCACTAGTTGAGGAATGAGGACACATATTAATAAAAGGATAAATTCTTTCATGCACTGTCATACCCAGTTGCCCAGTGGAGGAAACCACTCAATGCCCTGAGAGTTGAGAAAAGTGATGGCTAAAGACTGGCATAATGGCCTTCAAGGGAATATGATCCACAGTTTGAAGGAAAACTAGAAGTTTAAGAAGAGAGGATGTTCCAAGCAGAGGTTACAGTGCTTACAAAGGTGAGAATGAACATTGCATGTTCAAAGTAAAAATAGCATACAATGAGCCAGGGCAGTTTATTCAGTATTACAGCAGTACAAAACTCTGGAGTGTTTGGCTAGCTTTTAATATGTAAATAAATAGTATAGGCCTGAAAGTTTCTTTGAAAATAGAAAACCATTTACTGTTTTATAGGAAATGAATTTACAAAATAATTCAGGAAATTTTATAAGGTAACACTATGAAAAATGCTAATACCAGTGTGAGCCAAATATAGCCTAGAATAGATAATTGCAGAAGAAACTGAAAACAAGCATAGAGTAACTTCCCTGGTGGCCCGAGGTAAAGGAATCCGCCTGCCAATCCAGCGGATGCAGAAGACATGGGTTCGATCCCTGGATAGGGAAGATGCCCTGAAGGAGGAAATGGCAACCCACTCCAGTATTCTTACCTGAGAAATCCCATAAACAGAAGAACCTGGCAGGCTACAGTCCATGGTATCACAAAAGAATCGGACACAACTTGGTGACTAAATAACAATATTGGTCCAAGAGCCACTGGGATAGAAAAATCAACAGAACTTGGCAACTGATCAGATGTAAAGATAAGAGACTACTAGAAATTCCACAAACTTTTATTCAGTTATGCTTGGACTGGGGATATAAATGAATGAGCCTACCCTCAACCTTGTGTTTAGAACCTCATAGAAAAAGTGGTGATTCTAGAAAGTGGCTGAAACAGCTTCACCAGTAAATTGATGCTTGAACTTTGTCTTCTAGGACGAATTGAATTTCACCAGATAGAAAGGGGGTGGGTAATTAAATGATGAGTCTTTAGCAAAGAGGGAGAAAACATAATCATTAAAATTTCAGACTTACATGACTGGAGAAAGATGATAACACAGACTGTGAGACAGAAGTCTGGCAGTAGTGATGCTTTAGATAGAAAGGTAACTAATTAAATTTAGACATTTCTGAAATATGTAGAGAGTGTCCACCAATCTAGAGAAAATGGGGACAGGTAAGTGAACAAAACAGGCAAAATTTTTCTGCTTTCAAGGACTATACATTCTAGTGTTTGGAAGTAAGCATATGATTAGAGATACAGTGTTTACCAAAGAGTTTTCTTTTGTTGCAGCGTTTGTTTTCTGTTTTTCCTCCTTTGCTGTCATTCACATCAGTAAGATGAAATAGGCACACAGGAAAGCAAGGATGACTAGTATCTGACCTAAGTCATCACTTAGGCAACAAAATGTACCAAGTAACTATTCCCTCAAGACTTCAAAGTGTCCTCAGACTGACCTTGATGTCTACAAGCCTCAGAAAAATGGTTTAGTAATTGAGAGCAATAAATTAGAGTCAATCACATTTAGTTAGGAGAAAATAAAGTCTTAGTGTGCTAAAACAAGCTGACCTTCTTCCAGCTTTGAATTTTTATTATACCCTTTCTTCTTTCCATCTGTGCATGATGCTATGCTGAAATCTTCTGGCCTTAGTGGTACTCCATGAGATGTGCCTGGACTATAGTCTCAGCAGGTCTTATTGCTAGAATATTTGTAGAGAAAAAATTATTGGAAAAGTATATGTAGATCAGAAGTAAGGGTTTTGAATGACAAACCTTGGAAGTGAAATTCTTGTTGCAATTAAAATGCTTAGTTTAAATGAATGAAGAGAAAATATGTAACTTGTGTAAGCACCACATTTCAAACTGCTGTCAAGGACAGTTGGGAAGATACTGAATAGTGCTATTTTTGTCCTTTACACTATGGACTGCAGCCCACCAGGCTCCTCCATCCATGGGATTTTCCAGGCAAGAGTACTGGAGTGGGTTGCCATTGCCCTCCCCGCCTTTACACTATAGCTGCATGTATTCCTTTCACCCTTAAGTAACCGGACACGCTGAAAAGAGACTGGGCATTAAAGTTTTCTAACCTCCACAGTCTTTAGAGCTCTCACCTGAAAAGCATTCACTTAGTTCCCAAGCAAAAAGATTCAAGGGTCTTATTTATTCTTTTCTTTGTTTCTAAGTGAATTGCTCTAAACTGTTCCTTTGAATTTTAAATTGTGCATATTAATTTTTAAGATTTGTTTATTTAAAATAATAAATAAGGGTGTTTCTCTCACCAAAACCCTTCTTATATGTATTTATCATGTCAAAGCAGTGTGTGTCAAATTTATGTCTAGGCACTTTCCGGGAGCTCTGGCAATGTAGGAGATGCAAGAAACTCCAGTTAGATCCTCTGATCAGGAAGATCCCCTGAAGAAGGGAATGGCAACCTGCTCCAGTATTCTTGCCTAGAGAATCCCATAGAGAGAGAAGCCTGGCAGGTTACAGTCCATGGGGTCACAAAAAAGTCGGACACGACTGAGCACGTGTGTGCACACTCACACACACAGTTCTACTGATGGAGCAGTGTTAGTTGTTATGAGGAGCACAGTCATCCATCAGTATCATTAGTTCCAGCACCCAGCAGAAACCAAAATCTAGAAGCTCCAGTCCCTTATATAAAAGAGCATAGTGCAGTCCATACTATGTACCCACAGATGAGAACCCTCCAATGTGGAGGGTGACTGTAGGGTTTCAGATGTGAACTACCTTCATATATTTAGTTTAGTAGCAAGCTTTTACTGTGTTTGAAAGTGAAAGTGAAAATGAAGTCGCTCAGTCGTGTCCGACTCTTTGCGACCCCATGGACTGTAGCCTACCAGGCTCCCCATGGACTGTAGCCTACCAGGCTCCTCCGTCCGGGGGATTTTCCAGGCAAGAGTACTGGAGTGGGTTGCCGTTTCCTTCTCCAGGAGATCTTCCCTACGCAGGGATCGAACCCAGGTCACCCGCATTGCGGGCAGACACTTTACCATCTGAGCCACCAGGGAAGACTCTTTACTGTGTTTAGTTGGTGCTATCTTACAACAGGCATATGAAGTTCAAAATGAGTAAGGCATAGTTACATTCAATAACTTAACAGCCTAGTAAGATTTAGCTGTATTAAATTATTTGTGTTTATTTATTGTAAAATACTTCAGATTTCTTGTTTTTTATTATTCTCTGCCCAAAGACTCATTTAAATATATTTTATCCCATTTTTAATCATATAAGCCATCAGATCTCCAGCTGGTAATTATTTACTTAAATACATGGCTAAATAATAAGCAAAGATTTTCATGTATTTTTAAAAAATCTTATATATCCTATAATCCACATATTATAGGCAGAAAAGTTGGCTGGGATCTGACTTAAACTCATGTTTCCAAAATCTAGTCAAAAGAACTTTTGACTGCAATTCACAGGAGAGCACAGAATATTAAAAAAAAAAAAAAAAAGAATGATGATTATTTGATGCTAATGATTATCTTAAATGATTGTGAGATTATTTTATCTAATGCATTGGGGGTGGAATTAATTCTCTGTTTTCTTGGTATTTCTCATGCATTATTGTATGCTGTTAACAGCTTAGTAAGTATATTTACTTTGTTTTAGTTTTCCAGATCAAGAAATTCGTAATGTGGCAGTTCGGCAGTTAGACAACCTCTTGAATGATGAACTGCTGGAATACCTCCCACAGCTAGTTCAGGTAAGGACAGCAAAGCTGCCAAAGGATTCCAGGATTTTAACCAATAATTCTCTAAAACAGGTCCCAGGGAATCAACAGTAGCCTACACAAAAAGTGATCATTTCAGTTTGGCTAGCCAAGGGGCTAAAAATATAGCTCATACGTCAACTTGGGTACCACAGAAATTTCCTACCCAAAATTGATATGGTTACAAAAAAGGTATATAAACACCAAAAAGGAAAATATTTTTTAAAACATTGTCACTTATTAATTAGAACAGGAAAAAAAATACTTGTGATGAAAAATTGGTATCCAACTGTATATATAAAACTATAAAAAAGTAACCAAATAAACATTATGTAGAAAATAGTCATTTGCTCATAATATTTTTCTTACTTTTCCCATATTCTAATATTAATTACAGATTTTAAAACAGTAGTTTCTAATAATCAAATTCTGCTGCCAGATAGTTTTGTGACATCATATATCATGATATTGGAGTAATTTTGGAAAATAAACTTATCTAGAAATCTGATCATGGTCTGATTTAGTTTGAATATGTTACCATATAAACAATTGCACAAATAGTCATGTATATGATTGAATATCCAAAATATGAACAATGATTTTTTTCTAAGTTAACTGGATACTAAATGCTGAATAGGTCTAAAATAGGGGTCTGTATGTTTTTCTTTTGCTTCGTTTTTAACTCAGGTGTTTTCTTATCTGAAAGATCAGGTCATCACTATAAGCTATTTTAAATGCTGGGTGCCTCAGGTTTTAAATTTAAGACAGGGACCCTGAGACTAAAGTGAGGAGTCTCTAATAATAGAATTGAATTCTATGTTACTTTATAAACAGAACATGCACTTCTCTGAAGGCCTTAAAGAGAGAACTGATCTAGAAGCATATGTACTGCAGAGTTTCTACTACCACTCCTTACAGTTGTGGTTTCCCTAGCCTTGCAGGAGTGTGTAGTGAAAATAAAAATTAATTCAACTTGCAGAAACACTATTCATCTCATGCCTCTTGAGTATGGAAAACATGCTATATCTAACCCAACTCAAAAAAAGGAAATTTCTACAATAGTATATGTAAATTAAATCTATTTGAAAGCCAGAATCTGAGTCAATAACACTTGACACTAGCAATGTGGCTGAGAGACATATGCCTGTAAATGCAAATTCATTTATAAAACAAGTCACACCCAGGATCCAGCATTGCAAATACACAGAGGTGAAGATAGGTAAAGTTGCAAATATTCCCTAATTAAAAATGATAATTATAAAATCATGTGAGATGGAAAGAAATATTTAATGTGACTGGAAAATTAATAACAAATGGGAAGAATTTTCAAAACATTAATTGTGGGATTTGCCCTTAAAACTTCGATGTTGCACCCTGACTTTCCAAGACCAAAAAAAAAAAAAATTTCTACCCTGCTGATTATTTTCTGGAATCATGTTATTTTTTTATGCATTATTTTATTAGAACTGTGCAGGCTATGTTAAAGAGCAATATGAAGTTACTGGAAGACCATGATGAAAACGGAAAGTATGGTTCTTAAAGTGGTAGTCACCCAATAGTGTCCAGCTCTTTGTGACCATGTGGACTGTAGCCTGCCAGGCTCCTCTGTCCATGGAATTCTACAGACAGGAATACTGGAGTAGATTGCCATTCCTTTCTCCAGAAAATCTTTCTGACCCAAGGATCAAACCCTGGTCTCCTGAATTGCAGGCAGATTCTTTACTGTCTGAGGCACCAGGGACGCTTATGGTTCATTGCTAATGCTCAGATAAGCCACAGACCCAGAGGTTACTGCAAACCACAGGCTGTAACAATGCAGGTAGGCTTCAAGAAGAGAGTTCAAAATAATGTTGTTGTTGTTGTTGTTGTTCCGTTTCCTTAGTTGAATCCAACTCTTTTGCGGCCTCATGGACTATATCCTGCCGGGCTCCTCTGTCTGTGAGATTTCCCAGGCAAGAATACTGAAGTGGGTTGCCATTTCCTTCTCTAGGGGATCTTCCCAACCCAGGGATTGAACCCACCTCTCCTGCATTGGTACACAGATTCTTAACCACTGAGACAACTAGGAAGCCAACGAAGTGTGCATCCAAAATATTGTCTCCTTCTTAGATGATGATGCAGGATGTAGGGAGAAATTGTAGCAGTAGACAGAGTGATGCAGTGAATTTGGAAGCAAGGGAGGCCATTCATGATCAGTAAGTAGTTTCTGGGTTCAGAAAGAAATCACAAGGAAGTCTTAAAAGAAAGCTAAAAGACAAGCATGGAAGTAGACTCTGAGGTATCTCTCTCCTGCTAATGTACTCATAGGATATGTTCACGATAAGGGCATGAACACAGCCCCTGGTCTAGTCAATCCAATATTAGCATGTTAGTTAAAGAAGGTCATAGCTGCAGTTTAAGACAACACACGTTATGATCTTTATATATTCAGACAGCATCATGAGTTTATGCAAATTTTCTGAGATCATCTTTGACATTCTCACACTTCAGGAATTCATAAACATTCCCATCCTGGAGGATAATTAGCATACTGAGGTGCTTCTTTAGGTGTGTGTTGAATGAATGCTGTACCCATTTTTTCTGCTCTCTGGACTGTGGCATTAACTCTGTGTGTGTATGTGACTTAAATGGCTTACGGAGCAACAAGCCATAGAAACTTTGTTTTTCAAGCAGGAATAAGTACTTTCAGAAAGATAGGAAGAAAACCTGACATTCATTTTCACAGCTTATTGTGGTTCATGAGATGATGATGATGATGATGAGGGCCCAGATGCCGAGTGCTGATGGCGAAGTCCCTGTAGAGTGGGTGTGGAAGTCTAAATTAGGTCTCAAAGGTTGCTGTTGCTGTCTGTGTTTTTCCGTCAGGTTCGATATCTTAGAAAACATTAGAAAGTTGTCCACAGTGCAGATGAAGGAATGGGAGATTGGAGGATGGGTAGAATTATGTGTCCACCGAAAGGCACCTTTGACATTTAAAAGTAAAGCTTCAAAGTCTACATGTTAATACTCAGTAGGTGATTTCAGTTAAGGCTTTGAGTATGCGGGGCTTCCCTGATAGCTCAGTTGGTAAAGAATCTGTGTGCAATGCAGGATACTCCGGTTCAATTCCTGGGTCAGGAAGAACCCCTGGAGAAGGGATAGACTACCCACTCCAGTATTCTTGGGCTTCCCTAGAGGCTCAACTAGTAAAGTATCTGCCCGCAATGCAGGAGACATGGGTTTGATCCAGGCTACCCACTCCAGTATTCTGGCCTATAGTATTCCATGGATCCATGGGGTCACAAAGAGTTGGACACAACTGAATGACTTTCACTTTTTCAAACCAAAAGAAGAGAATCATCTATTGTTTAATAATGCCATTTTTTATATCCAAGACACTGTTCATGATATTATTTTCTGTGTGCCAGGATTCTCTCCCTAGGCATGGTTGAACTCCACCAACCACCTGCTCTTATTTATTCTGTGATACTAAAAGCCAAAAAAGAAAATTGTGTGATATGTATATATGCTCTGTTATTAGTTACACACTATCAAATTATTATAAAGCTATCAAATATAAGTATTTTGTCAAACCGTTTATGCTGTTTTCCCTTTCTCAAGCCTCTTAAGTACCTCTGTATTCTGCTATAATTTTGTTACTGAGGAAAAACAAGTAAAGTAATTGATCTCTTATTTCAGGCTGTCAAGTTTGAATGGAGCCTTGAGAGTCCTCTAGTGCAACTTCTGTTACACCGCTCACTACAAAGCGTCCAGATTGCCCATCGTCTTTACTGGTAAGAATAACCAAAGTAGCATAGGATGCCTTTTTTTTATTGTCAACTTATTTTTGTGGGGCAGCTTTTCCTTGTAAAACTGATTCAAACTTCCACTTAAAATTCAGCCAAATGTGAGTCTTTATCAGGGTTATTTTTGAGTATAATTTAACTGTCATTGTCTTCAAAATCTTCCTTTTGTACTGTTGGTGCTCTTTAAATCCAACTGGAATTTTAAATCTAGGTGATCCTTTTCCAATAGCTTTAAATCGCAAGGTCTACATGTGGTCACATCCACTTGTTGAATATTTCAGTATAAAATCTAGTTATAAGACTGTGTATGTTTTGGAAGAATATAAGCTTGAAAAGTAATTTCTGTAACAATATTAGTTACAAACAGTGGGATCAAGGCCAATATATACTGTCTTAAGCTTATAATTCCTGGATCGCTAAAGTTTTCCAAAAACATTAAATTTGAATACTATTAGTGAAGAAGTTAGACTTATTTAAGATTTATCAAGATTTCTCCCTACTCCTGATTTATCAAGATTTCTCCCTACTGCCTGCTCCTGATCCTACTAAACAAGGTGTTCTTTGGATGCTGTTCTCCCTACTGTTATTACTAAATTCGCACAAAAAATTTAACGATTACAAGTGTCAGTAACCTAAGGATGGAATTCAATCTATCCACATATGTATGACAAGCATCATTTATTGGCTTCAATTGCTAGTGAAGAACTATAATTAGTGGGAAAAAAGGAAGTCATAATTTTTGAATATCATGTTTTTCTACTTCAAAAACCATTGCTCTTGTTGACATCACTCTTCCCATGAAAACGACTCAAGGATTTCATATAAAAATAGAAATACAAGGAATTGTCAAGCCCTAATGTTTGATTAGATGCAGATTTCTATTTCAAGTGTCTAATAGAAAAGCCAGATCATTTTCCTCTAGTATGTCAGTATAATTAGCCATCAGATACATTGGCCAACAGCAGGCCTTCCACTAAGTAGACTCTCTTCATCAGACTCTGAATTAAGTCTTATTCTCTTACATTTTTCCAACAGCTACTTTGATGATAAGGGAAGTTAAGTGGAAATATTTGTTGGTATTTCACTGTCTATTAAAGCTAGAACTCCATTACCCTCAACATTTATTTCCCTTAAAACGTCACTATTTTTTCACTTTTCACTTTTTAAAAACATGTTTACTAAAATGAAGACATATTTAAAAGTAACATGACCACATAACAGTCTTGATTTAAATATTTGAACCAAAACATAATATCAAATATATAAAGTAGAAGAGCAAATAAAAAGATCATTTTAAAAATTAGAATAAAATATTGAGAACTTACTTTGATTGTTATAATACTAGTACTAGAGCCATCTTAGTAAGTTCTTCATCTGCTAAGGGTACGAAAAGTGGGGTCATTTAATAGGAAACAGTGAGTACAGACAGAGCTGTCACTCAATGCCACATTTGCAGGTTCACAATAAATACAATAATGTCACTTTGTCAAAGAAGGTGGGAGGAAAGACTTTCTCAGTATAGAACTCATCCTTATGAAAAAGAGAAAAAAGAGTAACAAAGCCCATTTCCCTTCTCAATGATTTAAGAAGAGAGTAAGATAGAGGGACTAGAAAAAGATATAAGTTATAAATGGACTGCTTGTTTTTGAATGCTTAATTTATGAAAATATGAAAAAGGAACAAGACAACATGAAGGGAAATTTTAAAATACCCATCTCATTTTAAAACTTAAGAATTAACAATCAGGCAAATTATTCTAAGCATCAAAGAACATTACGTATATTTAAAATATATCTTGGAGTTAAAAAAAAAAAAAAGCTGCTGCCTAGCATCGTATTTGGAGCTTCCCAGGTGGCTTGGTGGTAAAGAATCCACCTGCAGTGCAGGAGACACAGGATTTACAGGTTTGATCCCTGGGTTGGGAGAATACCTTGGAGAAAAAATAATGGCAACCCACTCCAGTATTCTTGCCTGGAGAATCCCATGGACAGAGGAGCCTGGCAGGCTATAGTCCATGGGGTCGCAGAGTCTGACACGACTGAGCGACTGAAAATGAGCATCATATTTAGGAGACAACACTTGTATGTAGAATGCTGTTTAAACTTCAAAGATGCAGCTCAGACTCCTCATGATACACTTGAAAACATTCTCAATTTATCTTTCCTTAGAAAACAAAGCAACAACAATAAAAACCAATATTTGGTAACTTTTAAAGAAAAGTTCCACCAGACATCAGTTTAATGATTTTTTTCTACTTAGGTGAGTTCCTGCTTCTTCATATTCAGCATATTTACCACTGAACTCAATGACTTACCCTGCTCACTCAGGTCTTGGAAGCTTTTCTGAACTCTCCCTGTTTCTCACTAGTATGCTCAGTTGTTTACCAAGCCCTGTAATTGAATACCTCCCAAATAGGTCTCCCCTAAACAGTTGCTTCCATCTGCCACTGATCAGAAGATTAACTCCTCAGATATTGAATTGTGAATAAACAAGCTTTCACAGAAACCATCTTGACTACTTACCATCACTGCGGGCAGACTTCCTGAAAAGGGAAATTGACTTGGAGTTACTGCAAGTCTCCTCCATTGAAAGGGTGACATAGAATGAATATCCCCAATTTTTCATGGAAAGGGAGCTAACAATAAGCTTTGGATTGGGAAAGTTTAAAATCTCTCAATCACAGTTTGCACCCTAAAAGGTGACTGTAAATTGGTAGGGTAGCATTTGGAGTTCATACTTAAGAGGCCCCTCCCCCATCATATAGCAATTATAGAAATTTAAGCTCAGACCCTTTCCATTTTGAATAAGAAATAAACAAACAGCCATCGCTAGCTGATAGTGAGATACTGGATTGAATGGGATGTCCCCCAAAATGTATTTACATCTTAACTCTAGGAACCTGTGACTCTGAGCTTATTTGGAAAAAGGGTCTTTGAAGATATAATTAAATTTAAAATCTTGAGATTAGATTGTCCTGTTTTATCAGTGTGTGAGTGCTAAGTTGCTTCAGTCGTATTCAACTCTGTGCGACCCCATGGACCGTAACCTTCCAGGCTCCTATGTCCAAGGGATTTGCCAGGCAAGAATACTGGAGCGGGTTGCCATGCCCTTCTCCAGGGGATCTCCCTGACTCAGGGATCAAACCCAAGTCCCTGGCATCTCCTGCATTGGCAGGCAGGTTGTTTACCACTGAGCCACCTGGGAAACCCAGTGTGGGTTTTTATCAGAGTGGGTCCTAAATCCAATGACAACTGTCCTTGTAAGAAACAGAAGAGAAGGTACACACATACAGAAAAGGCCATGTGGAGATGGCATCATTGACGGGAGTGATACAGCCCAAAGCCAAGGAATGTCCAGAGTCATCAGAAGCTAGAAGAGGCAAGGGAGGATTCTCCCCCTGAGCCTTAAGAGGGAGCACAGCCCAATCTTGATTTCAAACTTCTGGTCTCCAGAGCTGTGAGATTAATCTCGAATGTTCAGTTTGCATTGATCTATTATGGCAACCACAGGAAGTACACAGTAAGGACAGGACTTTATGAAGGGCCCTGAGTAGACTGGCTCTGATGATACACCACACAGGAAGCTTCTCCTGACTCTTTCCGCAGCCACTGTCCAGCATGAGTACTGCTCCCATGCTGTCTCCCAGAGTACACCCTATATGACTGCACAGGTGTCATGTCGCATCACCTTAACACTTCTGTTCCGCTGTCTGCTTCCCCTCCTAGTCCTTATAGTAACTCATGACAGCTATCATGTCATACTCATCAACGTACTAATCATACCAATGCCCGAAACTCAGGAGATACTGACAAAAAAACATTTTTAAAGTCAGGAAACCAGAGAAATGTCTTTAAGGCCAGCGATAGTTGCACATGCAGGGAATTCAGTGCACTCACAAAGGTACTGTCAGTGCCCTAGGCAGACCCCTGTACCAGCTGGTGGACCCATCTCGCAGCTTCTGTGAATACTGACCGCCAGTTGACAGCTGCATCTTCTCTGCAGAACTGGTCTCTGCTATCATAGCTACCTAGTCTGGGGAGTGGGGAATCATTAAGGTACAATTTTCATTCTAAGCCTCCACCGAGATGACTCAAAGCTAGATTAGACCTTGATCTCCGGGTTAACTTCTTCCCCTTCCCTACAGTGCTTCTCACTCCCTCAAAGGTTTTTTATTTTTTTATTATTATTTTTTTCTTTTCCATGAAGAGTACTCCTTCAGTAAATCACATACACCTTAATTCCTGTGTTATAATCTGTTCTAGGGAAGCTTAGCTAAGATAAGCATTTCTTTATCAAAGAAAACTAATTCAAATATTTGCTTTAAAAAAATTGGAGCATCAGTATGCTAGACACGTATCATAAGTGGAAAAGCAATATTGCAGTCTTTCATATTCCTAATAGTATTAATAAGCCTGGCTGAATAAGATCCGAGAGAGCCATTTTGAATAAAAATCTGTATAAAATTTTTTTTTAAGTTATATCCTACAAAACTCTGAAAGTGTTCTCTTCAAAGTGTGGAGATAACCTGAGACGAAATGCCCATTGGCAGACTCTCCAAGTACAACAATATTTTTCTGTCTTATTCACTGATAAATAATATCATATGTATCAAGTACTATCAAGTATATAATATATATTTATCAAATATACCATATGTATCAAGTACTATCAAGGACAGTACTTGGCACTTGACATAATAAATTGCTACTGAAGGGATGAATAGGACGAAGTTGCCCCAGGCCCAGCTGGGTACATGCAGACTTGTGACAGAAGGGGGCAGAAGAGAGCTGCTTGAGCAGTCAATCGGTCTTGAAGCCAAACAATGCTGGCAGGGCTGGAACAGTATCAGGTGATTGGCCTCTGATGCAGTGTCTGCTGAAACAGCTGGGAGAATGCTGCAGTGAACTAAGGCCCTGGAGTCTCTGGGACCACGAGGACTTTCCAGCGTGGCCCATGGTATCAAAGGACTATTGAGCTCTAATGTAGTACTCATAAAATCGAGATGATTTGAAAACTGACTAGTCATTTTCTTAGCAATCTACCTTAAACTTTTCTTATCTAAAATTTTGAGGCAATTTCTCAAATCAGGGACTGCTCTAAATAAAGCAAAATAATGTGGAAATTTTGCATCATGTGATCTGAAGTCACATGTCCCCCTTACCCCTCTCCTAAATATGTCACAACCACTCCTTTTGGTTCAATAATGTTCCCTCTCAGAAGTACTCTTCTCATATTTTATATATTCAGAACATAATGCTTATGAGGAATTAATTTATCGTTTGTTCATATTTAAATATTTTATTTTTGGCTGTGCTGGGTCTTCGTTGCTGTAAGCGGGCTTTCTCTAGTTGTGATGAGTGGAGTTACTCTCTAGTTGCTGTGAATGGACTTCTTATAATAGCTTCTCTTGTTGCAGAGTACGGGCCCTAGGGCATGCAGTCTTCAGTAGAGCATGCTAGCACACTGGTTTAGTTGCCTCAAGGCATGTGAAATCTTCCCCAACCAGGTATTGAACCCATGTCCCCCACATTGGCAGGGGGATTCTTAACCACTGGACCACCAGGGAAGTCCTCATTTGTCCATTTATATGACAGATGTTAAGATGTTAGATACTGGTGGACTATTAAGGATAGATTAGAATGGTGTTTGCCTAAAGAAACTCACAGGCTGACTCTCATTAGCATCCAGCAGGTAGGAAAAAAAACCTATGGGCTGTGTGGCAGGGACAGAGTAGAAGGAGAAAGCTGACAGCAGATTCTGTCCATTTTATAGTTTTGCCCGTGACCTGTTCAAAATATAATGTGAGCACAAGGCAGAGAGGCAAGGCTGGCAATCGAGTAAATAAAAAACACTTCCATCTGTCAGACTTAAATATTGATAAAGGCATACAAATTACACACAGAGGTACGTGTTCTGTCTCTTTTGAGGTCTGGAACACTCCCTAAAGTGAGAGTGAAGACCTGCGCTTTAAGGAGTTATTGCAGTGTAATAGAGCACGCATGATATAGAATCAATAGGAGGTTTTAAAGCCTCAATCCTTTATCTTCTAGAATCATTTTATTGCCACTAGTTCACCATTTTACCTTTATAGTGTAATAAATAATAAATTGTTGCTTCACTTTTTTGTAAGAGGAAGATATATCTTGTCATTTAATATTGATCTGTTATAATCATCTTTCACCCTGTCAATCTCAGAAAAGTACACACCAGATAAAATCCCTATAATAAGCAATTCAACAGACTAATGATAGCTCTTCTCCACTCTGACCAACCTGGAGAACAGCGACGGTTATTTGTGAAAAGGTTTACATTTTACATAATAATCTATAAAATTCATTAGCACAGTTTTCTAGTTAAGGTCAAAAAATAAGAACAATTGGTTTTTGTCTGTTTTATATGATAGAGGTTATATGTAGTTCCTTTAATAAAAAGATTTATTTAAAAAGCATAATATAAATTTTAAGTTATTTTCTAATATAATTTGTCTTATTGCTATTAAATATATATGAATCTGATGTGACCCCCTGGACTGTATAAGCCCACTAGGCTCCTCTGTCCATGGAATTTTCCCGGCAAGAATACTGGAGTGGGTTGCCAGTCTCTTCTCCAGGGGATCTTCCCAACCCAGGGGTCAACCCCGGGTCTCCCACATTGCAGGCAAATTCTTTACCACGTGAGCCATGAGGAAAGCCTGATACAAAGGTCTACTATAGATCAGTGAAAAACAGGCACAAAGCTTCACCTTCAATTTATTCCTAGTTTAAATTATTTTTCCCTGTTATTCTTCTACTTTGTTAAATAAGTTAAGAGTTGTTAAAAGGAACATTTTGTATATATGTATTGACCTCAATTATTGGAACTCAGACATCTGACGTTGGGAACTAAACTTTCTAATCCAGTCTGTCGCAATTTTTCATTATAACTGCATGCAATTACATCATTGCTTCCTTCGATAGTCATCTGGTTCCCTTATAATAATATTAGCCTCTCTCTGCCATAGTTTATGCTAGAGATTTGGGTTAAGACCTTGAAAAACAGCATTATATTGTTTGATTTTTGTTGGTTTTTAATGAAGATCAGGAAAAAGATCTGGATTGATGACAGGTAATAGAAGCATATTACCACACTAATGGTATTGGACCCAGAAAAAGAAAGAGAGAGAATCAGAGCATCAGGCTGAAGATATTTTTAGGTGCCAGGTCTAGAAATAGCACATACACTTTGGATTATGTTCCATACATGGGAAGTCAATAGGAAGGCCCCGTCCACTGTCAGCTAGCATAGGAAAGAAGATTGGGTATATATCTACGTGAATGCATGCTCATCCTCCTCAGTCATGTCTGACTCTGTGCGATTCTACAGACTGCAGCTCACTAGACTCCTATGTCCATGGAATTTTCCAGGCGAGAATACTAGGTCAAGTTGCTATTTCCTCCTCCAGGGAATCTTCCAGTCCAGGGATCGAACCTAAGTCTTCTGGGTCTCCTGCACTGGCAGGCAGATTCTTTACCACTGAGCCACCTGGGAAGCATGCATACTTTCATTTACTTCATTACTTCCCTTTTCTTTAAGACACTTTAGGCCGCAAGTAACAGAAACTTTTGATCCAAATGGTTGAAATGATGTGAAAGATTAATCATCTCACAGTTTGCTTGTCCAGTGGTTCTGGAGTTTATTATTGCAGAAGCTCACTGATTTTGTCATTAAACTCAGTTTCCTTGATCTTTCTGCTCTGTCAACCTTAGTGTGTTGACTGGTCTCTAGTCCTTTTCATAACATGGTTACAAGAAGACTGCCAAAGTTGGTATCACATGCATACATGGCACCATGCAGCAAAAGGAAAAGGACCGATCTTTCTCCAA
Source organism: Oryx dammah (assembly GCF_014754425.2). NCBI lineage: Eukaryota > Metazoa > Chordata > Mammalia > Artiodactyla > Bovidae > Oryx > Oryx dammah. The sequence goes on from NW_024070213.1 coordinate 27,177,906, forward strand.
CAAGAAAAGTTTTCTGTAAACTTCATAGCAGAGTTAACTTCCTATATCATTTGCCAGAATTGGGTTGCATGTCATCCTGAACCAGTTACCTAATTAAATGACAATTGAATGAGTTGACTTACCCAACTGATTTAGAATATTGAGAATCTGTCCCCAAACTGTTCGTCTCTCCTGAAGATTTTTGTATCTGAACAAAATCAGATTCTTTACTCAGATATAAATAGGGAAATAGATTTGGTGTAGATAAAACCCTCTATTCCCTTTCTGTACTGTGAGGCTCTATCTTGATCATCTCTCCTAACATAGAACATTGCATATAGTAGAATCATTCAGTTCAGTTCAGTTCAATTCAGTTCAGTTGCTCAGTTGTGTCTGACTCTTTGCAACCCCATGGACTGCAGCACAACAGGCCTCCCTGTCCATCACCAACTCCCAGAGCTTGCTCAAACTCATGTCCATTCAGCCATCTCATCCTCGGTCATTCCCTTCTCCTCATGCCTTCAATCTTTCCCAGCCTCAGGGTCTTTTCTAATGAGTCAGTTCTTCACATCAGGTGGCCAAAGTATTGGAGCTTCAGCTTCAGCATCAGTCCTTCCAAAGAATATTCAGGACTGATTTCTTTTAGAACTGACTGGTTGGATCTCCTTGTAATCCAAGAGACTCTCAAGAGTCTTCTCCAACACCACAGTACAAAAACATCAATTCTTCAGCACTCAGCTTTCTTTATGGTCCAACTTTCACATCCATACATGACTACAGGATAAACCATAGCTTTGACTACACAGAACTTTGTCGGCAAAGTAATGTCTGCTTTTTAATATACTGCCTAGGTTTGTCATAGCTTTTCTTCCAAGGAGCAAGTGCCTTTTAATTTCATGGCTGCAGTCTCCATCTGCAGTGATTTTGGAGCCCAGGAAAATAAAGTCTCTCACTGTGTCCACTTTTTTCCCCTTCTATTTGCCATGAAGTGATGGGACCAGATGCCATGATCTTTGTTTTTTGAATGTTGAGTTTTAAACCAGCTTTTTCAACTCTCTTCTTTCACTTTCATCAAGAGGCTCTTTAGTTCTTCACTTTCTGCCATAAAGGTGGTGTCATCTGCGTATATAGATGATACCACCCATATGGCAGAAAGTAGAATTATTGGTGCTCAATATATATTTGTTGAGTGAATTTTAAAAATAATCACACCACATACATTGGTGCTGCCAACAGATTATCTTAACTACTGTACTTACAACAGCAGGCAATCCGCCCAAATCATATTATATTAAATGTATAGAGTTGGCCATTGGTATTCTAATAATCATATTTGTTGAGTTAAATGACTTACAGAAAAATATGGTAGTCTGGAATAAATTTTTTGAAGAGCTATCAGGTGTTAATACTGATTGAGTCCACAGAGTGAGATGCTTCTAATGACTTTAACTATGCTGTTTCTTAAAGCCCTGATTGAAAATGAAAGGTTACGTCTAGTGATTTGGCAAGAAGTGTTTTAGGGGCAAACCTTGCGAAATAGCTGATTACTATCTTTTAAAATATAATCTTCTGTATTGAGACTTTCTGTGAGCTTTAGGGAATTACTGAAGAGTTTATGACTTTTGCTGACTCCTGTATTCTCCAATTTTTTTTTTTTTCTGGGCTGTGAAGATTCTTAGTTCTTTTTGTTTTGTATCAGTTACTGAATAAGTCCTTTCTTTTTAGGCTCTAGTTTACTTTCTATCTTTGCCCATCAAAAGATCACTCTTTGAAAAGGTTGAATGGAGGTTTGATTTGCTTTTTTTCTAGCTCAGATTTCAACTTCATCTGTGTACATTTATTGTAGTTACAACAGAAAGGCATTTACTTTATTTTCCTCTAAAGAGCTTCATATGTGTTGCTTTCATTTGCAACAAAATCTAGACCTGGGTATCTCAATCAAATATTTGTCATCTTTAATAATTTAGAATTCTTGTTCTTGTTTTGGCATGTGTGATTCATTTTTAACCAAAGATGAGTGAACAGCTTGCACAAATAGTGTTTGTCTTCAGATATGACAATCTGCCTGATACATTAACCACTTGTGACAGAATGTCAAATTATTGGTCTATCTTAACTTGAGTTTAGTCATCTGAAATTGTTAAATGAAGAATCCTAATGTATGCATCACTTTCCTTTTTATATTGGGCACTGTGTATATATGTATACTAAGATACTGTAAATGTCATTCGGTTGCCAAAATGATGAAATTTCCATTACTTTCTTCCAAGTAAAACCTAACATTACTTTTACAGAGTCTCAGTTTTTTATCTCAACAAAAATTGATTGAGAACTCTGCAAATATCACAGAATTCAGTTGGAGGTTTACTTTCTAGTTGTCATGGGGGCAGCTAAAAAAGTGGACCAGTGGATTTCATGGAACAGAGGTAGAAAAGTACATGAGAAGTCTACTGAGAAAAAGTGTTAGGTTAGTCATCCATTCTTTCATTCATATATCTGTTCCCCAAGTTTTTATTGAGTGTCTATTATATACATAATTTTAGCTATTTTGTGAAAGGAATAAAAAACATAAACAAATTATGATAAACATAGTTTAAGTAATGTGTTTTCTTCAACCATTTGCTTCCCTCTTAGCTAATCCAAGCAGTTACTACAGATGCTAGAGTTTATTTTTCAACTCTGTTGTCTCAAAAGAATAATTATAAACATTTTATTCAATGATTTTTAAGCCCTCTGATTGAATTATGAAACCAAATTCAGTGTTCAGTTCAGTTCAGTCGCTCAGTTGTGTCTGACTCTTTGCAACCCCATGAATTGCAGCACGCCAGGCCTCCCTGTCCATCACCAACTCCCAGAGTTTACCCAAACTCATGTCCATTGAGTCACTGATGCCATCTAACCATCTCATCCCTGTTTTCCCCTTCTCCTCCTGCCTTCAATCTTTCCCAGCATCAGGGTCTTTTCAAATGAGTCAGTTCTTCGCATCAGGTGGCCAAAATATTGGAGTTTCAGCTTTAACATCAGTCCTTCCAATGAATACCCAGAACTGATTACCCTTAGGATGGACTGGTTGGATCTCCTTGCAGTCCAAGGGACTCTCAAGAGTCTTCTCCAACACCACAGTTCAAAAGCATCGATTCTTCTGCACTCAGCCCTCTTTATAGTCCAATTCTCACATCCGTATATTCAGTGTGTTCGTGTGCAATTACTTGTTCTTGGGAATAGTTGTGTCAAGCGTCCAGTGAACCACTTCCTAGGATCAAGGAACTTCATGAACTTAATTGGTGATGAGATGGTGTCTTGGATAATCTTTAGGAGTATTTTACTATCCTTTCTCTGCTAAGACTAAAATACTAAAGTTTATCAGCTCTGGTATGGCTCTGACTTGAAGAGTATTACTAAAAATTCTAATCATCCAACTCTCTCTTTTCAATACTCTTTCTTCTCAGGACAGCACTGCCTTCTGGTAGACATAGTATGATTAATGCTAGATAATATACCAGTCATTTTAAATACTCCTTCATTAATTCAGAGAACTCTGTTATCTCCACTCTTCAAATGAAAAACAAAGTTCTCAAAAGGCAAAATATGCAAAGCCACTAAATGGAAGAGCCAGAAATTGACCCTGAGTCTCATCTATTATGATCCACCAAGCCATGTAAATATTATAAAAGATAATAATAAAAGGCAGAATAATGTAATAGTAAGAGAACAAGCTTTGGAGGAAAACATAATAGAAATTCCAACTCAGATCTCTACTAGCTAAATGCTCTCAGAAAAAATTACTTAATTTCCCTGATCTTTTTCATAATCTGTAAAAAGAAATACAATTATGCCTAATAGTTGTTAAAATGGGTTGAGATCATAAATCAATTTGTGTATTTAACACATCTAAGGATGTATTTTTGAGTCATTTAGAAAACATAGGAATTCATTTAGAAACATAAAATTACAGTTCCCAAGGTTATATCACTAATTAATAATTGTGTTGAATTTAAATCTTGGATTATTGACATTTGACTCCTCACTCCTACCATTGTTCTTTGTTTTTTTTTTTTTTCAATTCAAATTTATAATTGAAGTTTAATAATAGAATTTGGATGTGGGACCAGGAAAATCAATGTGTATACAAATTAGTTCAGAGACCTCTTGAGAAAACTATCTTGAAACATTCTCAGTATCAGAAAAAGTTGGGAATATGTGCATCGTTTAGGTTCAGAGAAATTTAACAGACAAAGGAATCTAACAACATTCACAGATTGCCTGTTGATACTTGTTTTTACATTTCAACAGCCAGCATCTATATCACTCACATCACTCCACTGCCTGCTAACACAATTCAGAAGATACAAGTAAAAATTTCCACCAACCCTTTGTTTATTTTAAAGGGTTATGACTGTAAAGTGCAAAACTGTACTCACTCAAGAAGTTGGGAAAGTCAAAGGCAAAGAACTAAAGAACCTCTTACAACAGCAAGAGAATGGATCACCAAAGCATTGCTAAACCTACCACACTAGGAAAGCATTGTAGGCTATCCAAGAAAAGATAAGAAATCACTGGGACATCTCATGAAATGGGGAAGAAAATGTGATTGGTGGTCATCATGGACTTATTCATAATTTAGTCAGATTTTCAAACCTTGAATGACTTATTCATTTGGTACAAAATGTCTATAATAAACCTTATTACTGAACTTGTGACTAAAATGCAATAATTCGTTCTTAAGGTAAAATAACATCAGTTATGCAGGGTTCACTTTCAGGGTCATAGTTGGCAATTCTTTCCAATTTGGCAGTGGATTAATGACAAGTGAAGACTGAATGTTGCTCTGGTCTCTTTCCTTTACCCAGAAGCCTTAGCAATTATTATCTTGAAGAAATTATTTTTATTTCTGTACATGTGATGATGGGCTTCCCTGATGGCTCAGAGGGTAAAGCGTCTGTCTGCAATGCAGGAGACCCGGGTTTGACCCCTGGGTCGGGAAGATCCCCTGAAGAAGAAAATGGCAACCCACTCCAGTATTCTTGCCTGGAGAATCCCATGGACAGAGGAACCTAGTAGGCTACAGTCCATGGGGTCACAAAGAGTTGGACAGAACTGAGCAGCTTCACTTTTTTTTTTCAATATTAAAGTTAGGTCCAACTTCTAGGGGACTTTGTATCTGTCACTTTTGGAGCTTTATTTTGAAGCACCCAGTGATCTTTGCTATGACACACCATGCCTTTTTGGTCCTGGGCAATTGACTTAACCATCTGAGCTTCCATTTCCTTATTTGCAAAACAAGAATAACATACTTACCATAAGTACCTAGCATAAGCCCTGACACCTGTAGCTACTCAATAAATATATGTTGAATCAGTCAATCATAGAAAGAATTGAGATTTTTTTGAAAATGGAATGACATAAAATTATGCAATATGCCTCCTACAGCTCCTAGACATGACAATTATTTCTTCTTATGCTTTTCTTTCTTTCCCTTTCTTTTTTTCTTAATCTTTTTAATCAAATGATATTTTATTTGTTAGAATATAGCACTCCCCAACTGAAGGGTATTTCATCAGATAAGTGGGCATATATCTGTAACTCTGTGGTCTAATTCATTCATATTTCACCTAAGTGTAAATAGGAAAACTACATACCTGGGAAAACTGCTGGAACACTATTCCTCATGTTTCTCACCATTCCACATTTTATCAGCATTCTGGAACGTTTCATTTCTAAATGAATGATTCAGCTAAAATCTTCAAGTGTCAAGAGCCCTCAACCTCCTTTTTTACCAGTAAAACTTAGCACCTTCACACTTCAGTAACTCCTTTCCATGGCTACATATTTAATCTTGTCATCACTAAGAATGACACTTCATTTGAAGTTTTAAATTTAGAAATCTAATGTATTAATCTTTTCACATTTTGACTTTACCACAAATACTAAACTCAGAGTTCAGTGTCAATAGAAACTCCACTCCTGACCTTCACCAGTTCTTCAGCCTCATCAAACCACTCAGAGTTGACTTACTTTTCTATCAGTTTTTCTAGCCACTCATTTCTATATCTGGGTTAATTTTCTCCATCACCCACTGTATCTACCAAGTTAACTTAAAAAATATGAATCAGTACCATCTCCATTAAACCCTTAACTTAGAACATCATCATTTCCCTACTAATAATGCTGTTGTTTATTATTTCATCTACCCAATTAAATGATTCAGCAGTATCTGTAAGACACAAATCAAATTCATTCATCCTATACTATATAGAATGACCCACAAGATAAATTTAATTTTATTATCTGTAGCAGGAAAGCCTGTGCTTTTCCAAGACATGCAGTTTGTGATTAACATATAAAAATGTAGGTTTTCTTAACTCACAGGGTAATCGTTAATAGTTTAGGATCTACATCACTATACCTGGATGCAAAACTTGGTTCTACTATTTACTAGGTATCTGACTTCCAGCAAGGTACTTAAACTTTATGAGACCAGTTTTTCTCAGGCATTACAAGTGAGAATATCATTTACTTTCAGAGGGTTGTTGTGAGATCAGATTTGGAATGAAAGTGATAGAGAACTTTGTGATACAGAAAATCTAACCAGTGTCAGGCTTATATCTATAAGAGATGTTATCCTATCCCATAGGAAGGTTTACTCATTAAATAGGTATTCACTTAGCACATTCCATGGGCTTCCCAGGTAGCTCAGCTGGTAAAGAACCACCTATAATGCTGGAGACCCTGGTTCAATTCCAAGGGCAGGAAGTTCCCCTGGAAAAGGGATAGGCTACCGCTCCAGTATTCTTGGGCTTCCCTTGTGGCTCAGATGGTAAAGAATCCACCTGCAATGAGGAGACTTGGGTTAGATCCCTGGGTTGGGACGATCCACTGGAGGAGGGCATGGCAACCCACTCCAGTATTCTAGCCTGGAGAATCCTCATGGACAGAGGAGCCTGGCAGGCTATATTTCTTGGGTAGAAAAGAGTTGGACACGACTGAGTGACTAAGCACAGAAGCACCTTCCATGAGCTACGTTATATTGTCATCTTCAGGGATATAACAGTGGATAAAAGATACAAAAATCCCTGCTCTTCTTTATGTGTCGTTTGAGAGAAATAAGATACACAGTTATAGGATGTTGGTATGATTTAGGGAGAAAAATGAAACAATCAGGAGATACAGGAATACAAGAGTCAAAGGAGTTGCAATTTTAAGATAGAGCAGCTGGAAAGCTGGATTTGATCCCGAGATTCGGAAGATCCCCTGGAGAAGGGAATGGCTACCCACTCCAGTATTCTTGCCTGAAGAGTCCAATGGACAGAGGAGCCTGGTGGCCTATAGTCCATAGGGTCACAAAGAGTCGGGCCCATGGGGTCATGAAGAGTTGGAAATGACTTGGTGACTGAACAACAAGGAAGGAAAGGCCTTATTAAAAAGGTGGTATTTGGAAGAAGACATCAGTGAAGTATAAGAATGGATTATTTAAGTATGTAAAGGAAGAGAATATCAGGGAGAGGAAATGGCAAATCCAAAGTGTTTTGGGGTGTTAGAGAAAAAACAATGAGACCAGTGTGGCCGAATTAACTTGAAAAGGGGGAAGAATAGTAGGAAATGAGATCACCTGGGAAAAAAGATGAAGATGGGGACAAGTTATATAAAATTCTCTGTAGCATTATGAGAATACTAGCTTTAATCTAAATGAAAAGTCATTAGAAGGTTCAGAGAAAATGAAAGACATGATCTGACTTATGTTTTAACAGAATTACCCTGTGTGCTGGGTTAAACATCAGCTGAGGAGAAATAATGGTAAGAACAAGAAAACCAGTTAGGAGGCTAATGCAGTGATCCAGGGGAGAGATTATAGTGTCCTAGTCTAGGATATAGTAGTAAAAGAAGTGAGAAATGGTTAAATTCTGGATTTACTTTAGAAATTGAAGCCAGCAGAATTTTCTGATGAATGAGAAGTATAAGAGAAACAATTAAATTATGATACCAAGGTTGTTGCTTGAAGAGCTGAAAGAATAGTTTTAAGAGTGTTTATTTATATGGGTAGGAAATAGACATCAAAACATCAATCTGGACCTATTAAAATCTGAAGTAATTATTGGACATCTTTATCTGTACTACAGGTAAAAAATGGATTTATCAACACAAAAGATGAGGCTTAAAACTATTAGCACAGATGATGTGGTGGTAGAATGAGAACAGATAGAAAGGCAAAGTCCAAATATTTCATGGTCAAGCCAACATTTCAGTCAAAAAGATAAGGCAGAAGCAGAAATAAAGACTAAAAAGAAGCAGAAACAGAGATGTAAAAGATAAGCCAAGTGAGCATGGAATCCTGCAATGTTATTTCTAAATAAAGAAAGTATAGAAATAAAACTGGTATGATCAACTTTGTCAAGGACTGCTAATAAGTTAAGTAGCTCTGAGATCAGAGTAGCACCGTGAAGTTCACCGCAGGTCACTGGAAAAGCAATTTGCAGTACAGTGGAGATAAAAGCCTGATAGGAATAGATTCAAGAGATAATGGAAGGGGGGATCAGTCAGTTCAGTCTCTCAGTCATCCGACTCTTTGCGACCCCATGGACTGCAGAATGCCAAGGCTTCCCTGTCCATCACCAACTCCAGCAGCTTACTCAAACTCATGTCCATCGAGTTGGTGATGCCATTCAACCATCTTGTCCTCTGTTGTTCCCTTCTCTTCCTGCCTTAGTCTTTCCCAGCATCGGGATCTGTTCCAATGAGTCAGTTCTTTGCATCAGGTGGCCAAAGTATTGGAGCTTCAGCTTTAGCATCAGTCCTTCCGAAGAATATTCAGTACTGATTTCCTTTAGGATGAACTGATTGGATTTCCTTGCAGTCCAAAGGACTCTCAAGAGTCTTCTCCAACACCGCATTTCAAAAGCATCAATTCTTCAGCACTCAGCTTTCTTTATAGTCCAACTCTCACATCCATACATGACTACTGGAAAAACCATTGCTTTGACTAGACGGACCTTTGTAGGCATCAAAGATAATGAATTTAAGTGTTTTACTGGGAAGGGAAAGAGAAGTGGGATCATGAAAATGAGCACTGGGTTTTTTTAGAATGTGAGAAATAGCAGCTTTTTAATATGTGTATATACTGTTGCTTTAGTCATGTTCGACTCTTTGTGACCCCATGGACTATAGCCTGCCAGGCTCCTCTGGTCATGGGATCCTCCAGGAAAGAATACTGGAGTTGCCATGCCTTCTTCCAGGAGATCTTCCCAACCCAGGGATCCAACCTGAATCTCTTACGTCTCCTGCGTTGGCAGGGATGTTCTTTACCACTACTGCCACCTTTGGAAGACCACTTTTTTATATACTGATGGGGGAAACTAATAGAGCAACACTAATGAGACAAAAGTGGTAAATTTTCTGATGCCTCGTCAGTGAGTAATGATAAGGAGCAGAATCTGTGGCACAAGAGGATTAATACACTGAGTTCATACAAAGTAACAGAAAAATAAATGAAAAGTAGATGGGAACAATAGGAGGCTAGATGCAGTGATACTTGCTTATAAAATGAAGGAAACAAGAACATCTTTGAATGGGGGCAATTGGTGCTAGAGATATGAAGAATGAGATCACTTGAAATTACTGCTTTTAATTCAAAAGGGCAACAGGCATGCTTGTGTGTTTTTCTCCCTGTCCAAGAAATATGTGGAGATGTGGATTTAACCAGAAATATTGTTTATCAGAACATATCATCAAGCATGAGAGGCAAGAAGGGATTTCCCTAGGGTTCCAGTGGTTCAGACTCCTCTGGCCCAACACAGGGGATGCAGGTTCCATCCATGGTCAAGGAACAATGATCCACATGCTGGGCAGTGCGGCCAAAAAAAAAGAGAGAGGCAAAGAAATGGGAGGTTTATGCAACAGAGCGTTACCCAAAAACTGGATTCAACCTCTTGGTGGGTGTCAAGCCAAAAGACACAACCAAGCCAGAGATCAGGAGAAGGAAGAATTTATAATTATTTGCAGCAAGCAAGGAGAATACCAGAGATCTTTCCCAAAGCAGTGTCTTCTTGAACAGCAGAGTAGGGGAAGTTTTAAGCTAAGGGTATGTGCCTATTCTGGAAGAGGAAATGGCAAACCACTCCAGAATCCTTGCCTGGAAAATTCCATGGATAGAGGAGCCTGGTGGGCTACAGTCCATGGGGTCACAAAGAGTCGGACATGACTGAGCGACTAACACGCACACATGTGCATATTCAGGGCTTTCCAGGTGGCACTAATGGTAAAGAACAGGCCTGCCGCAGGAGATATAAGGGACGTGGGTTCAATCTCTGAGTCAGGAAGATCCCCTGGAAGAGGGCATGGCAACACACTCCAGTATTCTTCCCTGGAGGAGCCCATGGACAAAGGAGCCTGGCAGGTTACAGTCCATGGGATTGCAAAAGAGTCTGACACAACTAAACAACAATAGTATGGTGCTTTCAGGAATCTTGTGCTCTGCTGGAAGTTACTGTCCTCTACCTGGATGGGGGCTTTAATTCCTGCAGAAGAACTCAGAGATACATTGTTGCCTATATCCCAAGGAGGAACCAAGACCCCGCTGCACAATTGTTTCTTGCCTGTTCCTCCTTTGTTTCTGTATTCCCTCCCTTCCCCAAGGAGTAACTTTTGAACCTGCCATTTGAAACTCAGGGAAGGTCTAGGAAGCTGAAGCCTTCTTCCTACAAACAAGAAACAGGGGACTCTCAGAAAGACTTTTATACCCAGGAGGGCCCTAAAAGGCCCTGCTTGGTTTCATCAGTAGCGGTCATTGGAGCCAGAAAGAAAGTCCTTTAAATATTTTAAGGGCCAGAGAAAAGCAAAATTTATTTAGGTGACAGAGCAGCTTGTGTGAGCCAAAGTGGATAGGGGTCTGGGAGGGTAGGAAGGGGCAGGTATGAGAGGATGTAGTAGAATGCCAATGTCAGTCTGAAAAAATGATATAATTTCTAATGTGAACCTAAGGAACATGGGTTGAAAGATTCCCTCAGTTGGAAGGTGTTGACCTAGAAATTACAAACTAAGCATCAACTGGCCAGTGTTCTACCCAGAAGCCACTCTGGTAGTTAGGAAATCTCATCAAGCTGAGAAAGCAACACAAAAATTGTTTAAAAAGGTATTCCAAGATTGTTTGGCATAACATGTTTGCATCTTTAATGACAAAGCGTTTTGATTTTTTTGTTTGTTTTAAAAGTGTTCAAATACAAAAATAGAGAAAATATTACCATAACCTACCCCCACACACATACACTGTCACCAGATTTCAACAATTATCAAGAGTTTGGTACATAAAGCTGAAACTCCAGTACTTTGGCCACCTCATGGGAAGAGTTGACTCATTGAAGACTCTGATGCTAGGAGGGACTGGAGGCAGGAGGAAAAGGGGACGACAGAGGATGAGATGGCTGGATGGCATCACTGACTCGATGGACGTGAGTCTGAGTGAACTCCGGGAGTTAATGATGGACAGAGAGGCGGAGCGTGCTGCGATTCATGGGGTCGAAGAATCGGACACGACTGAGCGACTAACTAAATTGAACTGAACTGAAGAAAACATCAAGAATTCCCTGGTGGTCCAGTAGTTAGGAGGACTCCTAGCTTTCACTGCCACAGGCCAGGATTCAGTCCTTATCTGGCTGGAGAACTTGGAGTAGGAAATGGAGATCCACTCCGGTATCCTTGCTTAGAAAATCTCATGAACAGAGGAGCCTGAGCAGAACAATGCTCAGGACTGAGAGCTGAGTGACTTAGTTGGGGAACTAAGATTCCACAAACCAAGTGGTGCAGCCAGAAAAAAAGAAAGCATCATTTAATCCTTAGATTTATAATTAGATGTGGAAATATTTGAGAGAATTAGACTGTAATAACTATTGTTACATGCATATGTATGCCATTGTAATTTTTTTAAATAAGAGAATGTGGCCTTTAGAGTAACAGATTAACCAAGTAATCAAATAGGCTTGTGATTTTTAGGTTGAAATGGTACTATATAAATAATATGAAATATTTGAGTAAACAGCACACCATATTTACAATATTATGTATAAGCTATATTGAGAAAATTTTCTCTCTCAAGACAGATTACTGAGGTATTAAAAGAACATTAAATATACTAAATTTATAAATGAAGTTCAAAATGTCTGAGAGCATTAAGTTTCTAACTAGGAAAATATTAATCAAAGATACACCCCCCACTCCCCACCAAAAGTGATTATTAAAATTAATTACATTTATAAATAGTATAAGATATATAAACTGACATTAAAACCTTAGAGCTTCCCTGGTGGCTCAGAGGTTAAAGCAATGCAGGAGACCTTGGTTCAATCCCTGGGTCGGGAAGATCTACTGGAGAAGGAAATGGCAACCCACTCCAGTATTCTTGCCTGGAGAATCCCATAGATGGAGGAGCCTGGTGGGCTACAGTCCACGGGGTCACTAACAGTCGGACACGACTGAGCGACTTCACTTGCACTTTAAAATCTTAAGGAAAATGGACTCTTTAAATTTAAAAGTTAATAAAATAAATATTAATTTGTACAGCTAAAATAATTTTTGAATAACCTTTTCTAGACTGAAAACTGATTGAAGACACCAGAAAGTCTGATATTATTAAGAATAGTGCTTGGCACACAGTAAACATACATTAGATGTCATTACTCCCTTTGACTGTATACACAACTTGGGACCTTTAAGCATGAGCTTGTAGCCTGAATTCACTCCAGGTCCATCTTTCCTATCTGTACTTTTCCTTTGCATTATATTTAATTTAAATTTAAATTTTATACTGTAGACATATATCTCTGATACATAAAGAGAAAAGCACATAAGCCCTTTACATTTGGTCCTTCACTTGCATCTTTTTTCATCTCATTTTCCACTATTTATTCTATGCTCTGATGGTCAGACCATGCCAGCATGCTTGCTGCTGCCTGGAGAGATCACTACCTTCACATCTTTTTAGGGGTCTGAAGATACTAAAATGCATTTCTTTGCTTTTTGCCTGGAAAACTCCTTGGCATTTCTCAATACACAGTTTAAATATCTTCTCTAAATCTTCTCCATCCTTTGCTAGAGTCAGTTAAGCCTTTCTCTGGATTCCCAAAGACCTCCTGTTTATGTTACTGATCAAATTACCTGGAAATTAATTGTTTAAAGTCTGTCTTTCTGATAGCTCCTTGAAGGCAAAGGCTTAATCACTCCTAAAAGTAACCAGTTCAACACAATTTCCTTGAATTATTTTAGTCAAGAGCTGGTAAATATAAAATATAATCAGTGTCCTTAACACATGAATTGCTGTTATTATTTTTGATGATGACAATGATATTATATCTGTTATTGTTATTATTATTTAACTCCTATGTAGTCTCATATTTGTGAGTTCTGTTTCCCTGGCTAAAACCATAAATTACATTTCTCTGTTTGTTCTGAATTGTCTGGGGTTTTGCACTCAAAGTCTCATGTTCCAGAAAACCCCTCCGTTACAGGCAAAGTGGGTCTGTGGTTTACCCAAAACCACAGACATAACTAGCATGTATGCAGGGCTTATATTGATGGTATCTGTTGTTGCATTTCAGTAGCTAAGTCTTTGCACTATGTTAAATATTTTACCAATATTAACTCATTTAATCCACACAACAGCTTCACCATGGGATATTATTATTATCCCCATTTTACAGATAAGGAAATTGAGATGTTAAGTAATAATGCTGAACTGTTAAGTTGGCAAAGGAGGTTTGAATCAGGCAGTCTGACTGCAGAGCTCCCACTCTTAATACTAATTAAAGCACATTGTCTCTCACAATCACAGAAGTGTGATCAGCCAGTACCTTCACCGCTTTTTACCCTGCACATGGTATGTACCAAGTACCAAGTGCTCAACGTGTCATCATCAAATAGGATTGCCAGAGGTCATGAAATCCTATACAATTAATATACAGTTAAATTTGAATTTCAAATAAACAATAAGTAGCCTTTAGTACAAGTATGTCATGCTATATTTATGACATATTTATGCTGAAAAATATTTATCTGAAATTCAGTAAGTTTAACTGGTTATCTTGTACCCTCATTTGCTAAACCTGACAACTCTATGGCTATTTTATGTGCAAAATAGGTGTTATTTTTATACATGAAAAAATTAAGCCTCCAAAAAGCTAAATAACTTATCCAAAGATAAAAAGGTCTGTGGTGGGGTTATGAATGTCTAGTTGATACATTTATTTCAATTAATATATGAACCTTCACTCCTCCAATTATACTATTGTTTCTTTATTGAACTTCTGCTCTATGTTAAATAACTACCTATTATCTGGGACTAGAATTCAAAATTCTGATTTCCCAGAATGCTTAGTTGGCTTATTCATTCATTCAACTACTCATTTGCAAAAACACTGTCTCTGGGCCTATTTATTTTTTCTATTCCACGAACTCTAAAATCATGTGTAATAATAGGAGAAGTCCAAGATTTTGCAATGATACCGCAAAGGACAAACTAGTAGAGCGGATGATGATGATGAAAGGTACGAGAACAGTGTGCTAAAGACAGATGTACATTCTAGAGACGTGAGTGCCAAGGGTCGCAATACAGATTGCTCTACTTCAACTCCTGACTTAACTGTTCTTTAAGCTTTGTTTCCTTTTGATCTCCTGCTTCTGTCTGTGCATTTTATTATTCAAATTAAGCTATAAAAATGTAAAACTTTAAGTAAACAAAATTTTAATTCAGTAGTAGGACTGAATACCAGGCTCCATTAGGGAGCAAACAAAAATTTTTGACCACCTATCAGCAGTATTTAAGGTTTGTACTCTACCAATTGGCTTCCCTGGTGGCTCAGAGGTTAATGCGTCTGCCTCCAATGTGGGAGACCCGGGTTTGATCCCTGGTTTGGGAAGATCCCCTGGAGAAGGAAATGGCAACCCACTCCAGTATTCTTGCCTGGAGAATCCCATGGACTGAGGAGCCTGGTGGGCTGCAGTCCACGGGGTCACAAAGAGTCGGACACGACTGAGCGACTTTACTTACTTACTTTACTTACTCTACCAATTTAGAAACATCAAATTAGGATTTAAGGTGTGACACATTTTAGCAAGTGTGTGTGTGTGCTCTGTCTCTAAGTCTTGTCCAACTCTTTTGCCAACCCATGAACTGTAGCCCTCCAGGTTCCTCTGTCCATGGGAGTTCCCAGGCAAGAATACTGGAGTGGGTAACCATTCCCTCCTCCAGGGAATCTTCTCATCCCAGAGATGGAACTTGCATCTCCTGAGTCTCCTGCATTGACAGGGGGATTCTTTTACCACTGAGCCACATTTTAGCATAATATCATTTAAATAAAACTATATTAAGATGAATGGCTATGATTGCTTTGATTTAACTGACAGTATTAACCCCCAAACTGTGAGAAACCACTGTTTTCATCTCACTCAGAGACGTTTAATGAGACTGAGTATGGAGCACGGTTAAAATATGCACTGGACCAATTTAAAAAATGTAATAAAAGTACCTGTTCTCGAAAAGTTTACATTCTTTCTTAAAATAATAAGTATAAACAAGCAATTTAATCTGAAACAATATAAGAACATTTATAAAGGAATATCACAATAATTTTAAGATAACCACAAGAACTATTGAGGGAATGGAAAATAAAAAAAATCTTCAAAATTAAGCGAGCTTAGTTAAAATGAATTCTTGGAAGTACAGTTTTGACACTGTTTCAAAGAGGCTATGAATAAGGATAATCTGAATAGATTCCAAGAACCTCATAGAAAGACACAGGCTGAAATGGGAAAAGAGTGGCCAGATTAATTTTCTGAAACTGGGCTCATTTCAGGAAAGAAAGAAAGAGTACCAAGTTACTGCATTATAATTCTTCAGCTCTTACCAAGAACCTTCAAAACTGATTAAATTATCTAGGAGTACTTCTCTAAAATGACAAGAAAACCTATGTCCTTTTGTACCTACAATTTTCAAATAGGAGTTAGAACTTAGTAAAATAAGTTTCTCTCTATGGTTAATGTGTTAACTTTTAGTTTGGAATGAGTTCCTGGAAGCTGATCTCACAATTTAAGAAATAGAATTAGCATACAGAAATCAACAGAGTAATTACTCTGTGTGTTGTGCTATCTCTGAGTGTATGTTTGCATGTGTGTGTGTGTGTGTGTGTGTGTGTATTCCCCATGTGTGTGTGCACACTCAGTTGGGTCTGACTCTTTGCTATCCCAAGACTGAAGCCCTCCAGGCCCCTCTGTTCATGGAATTTTCCAGGCACAAATACTGGAGTAGGTTGCCATTTCCTACTCCAGAGGATCTTCCCAACCCAGGGATGGAATCCAGTCTCCTGTGTCTCTTGCCATTGGCAGGTGGATGCATTCCCAGGTACCCACCTGGGAAGCCCGAATAAAAGGAAATGTACACTCAGCTCAGATGGTACAGAATCCACCTGCAATGCGGAAGACCTGGATTGGGAAGATTCTCTGGAGGAAGGTGTGGCAACCCACTCCAGTATTCTTGCCTGGAGAATCCCCATGGATAGAGGAGCCTGGTAGGCTACAGTCCACAGGGTCACAAAGAGCCAGACACATCTGAGCAACTAAGCAGAGCACATACTTACATATTTAATATTTTTATCTTTGTTCAAATGTTAAATGAATATCTGTTCAGTTCAGTCACTCAGTCGTGTCCAACTCTTTGCGACCCCATGAACTGCAGCACGCCAGGCCTCCCTGTCCATCACCAACTTCTGGAATCCACCCAAACCCATGTCCATCAAGTCAGTGATGCCATCCACCCATCTCATCCTCTGTCATCCCCTTCTCCTCCTCCTGCTCTCAATCGTTCCTATATTTTCCTTTTATTTCATGTGCTGTTATGGTTTGGAAAAGCATTTCTGTTCATTACACAGCACATAGGAAATAAAGAAAACATTTATTGGACCCTGTGGCTAAGATGGTAAAGCGTCTGTCTGCAATGCGGGAGACCCAGGTTCAATCCCTGGGTCAGGAAGATCCCTTGGAGAAGGAAATGGCAACCCACTCCAGTATTCTTGCCTGAAAAACTCCATGGACTGTTGCCTGAGGAGCCTGGTAGGCGACAGTCCATGGAGTCACAAAGAGTAGGACACGACTGAGTGACTTCGCTTCACTTTGTTTAATTTAATTAAAGGAGCCTCTGAAGAACCTGTTTACCCTTTTGTTTCCATAAGCCCTGGAAAATTCTTCTGTATGTTGGAGTAGAAATGCTATTATCAAAAACTAAAATTTTGGTTAAAGACAAGGAAAGAATAAAATCAGAGTCAGAATGAACAGAAAATCATTTCATGACAAAAGTGAATACATTGTATAATGATTATAATAAGACAACGAAGAATTGCTAAATCAAAATGTATAAGTACTAAAGTCTATTCCTAATCTCTTACTATCCAATAATTATAACAACTGTACTGCTGCTAAGTTGCTGCTAAGTCGCTTCAATCGTGTTCGACTCTCTGCGACCCCATAGATGGCAGCCTGCCCGGCTCCACCGTCCCTGGGAATCTCCAGGAAAGAACAGTGGAGTGGGTTGCCATTTCCTTCTCCAATGCATGAAAGTGAAAAGTGAAAGTGAAGTCACTCAGTCATATCTGACTCTTCGAGACCCCATGGGCTGCAGCCTACCAGGCTCCTCCATCCATAGGATTGTCCAGGCAAGAGTACTGGAGTGGGGTGTCATTGCCTTCTCGGATAGTAACTGTACAGTCATCACCAATCATTTATTCATAAGAAAGATGGCTCAGTGGTAAAGAATCTGCCTGCCAATTCAGGAGGTACTTGAGACACAGGTTCAATTCTGGGATGGGAAGATCCCCTGGAGGAGGGCATGGCAGCCCACTCCAGTATTCTTGCCTGGAAAATTCCATGGATAGAGGAGTCTGGCAGGCTACAGTCCATGGAGTCAGAAAGAATCAGACACGACCCAGCTACTGAGCACACAGGCATGCTAGCACAGGCATAAGAAAGATCCAAGCATTGTTTTAAAATAGGACAGCAAAGTTTGGATGGAAAACATTTTAGAATGTAATGACTTCCCCTGGCCACCCAAGAGCTGTTTATTTACACAGTTGCCACTTTCAGTTCATGAAGCGTTATATAACTATGCAGATATTCACACCAGGCTTGACTCCTATTCGTAACTCTCGTATGTTTTTGAATGTATTTCCTTTGATAAGAAACAAATACCAGTTATCATCTTGTCCATCAGAAAGTACCAAAGCACAATTCTCTTACAGAATGAATATATAAATGAAGTAATGGATGTAAAAGCTCTCCCACTCTGATAAAATCTATGCACCTATTCTCCAAATACATTATGAGCCATCTTCCTTCTATAACATTATGTTTGATCTTCAATTCCACTTCCTGGAATGACCTCTTGAGTCATGATCTTTATGTCCTGAGTCATCCTCTTTAATAGTTCCACCTATTAATATAAAAATATCGTCATATTTGAACAACCCCAATTTCGAGAATTTCTAACTCTGCTGAAATCCTATATCACATTTTGTCTTTATCAATCATTTGATAATTTTTGTTTTAGTCTTGTATATAGGCCTGCATCTTATGAATGCTTACGCTTAGCCCAATACATGTAGCAAATGCTCATCAATATTTTAACTGTGGTGATGTGGTGGTTCTGGTATTTCCTAGCTGCCTAATCTTAAATTCCCCTAACCTCAGTTTTGACAATGTAGAATGGGTATAATGATGGCCAGGTACTCCATATAATAGCCAATACAGGGATATTTCTATTGCCACTGCTGATGATAGTGACAAATGATGACTAATTTTTCTTTTATTATTTTCAGTGTGCCTGAATTGATTTGACTTTTTATCCAACACAATGGTTTTTTTTTTTTCATTTTTATTAAAAGTACTTCTCTGAGTCCACTTGTTTCATCCAAAATCCAAAGAACTCATTCAAGTTATGTTCTAGGTTAGATATATTCATGAACACTCTTCAGCACAGTGGATTTTTTTTTTATAATTTTGGTACATTTATGATCAAAATGAATCATTATCCATAATAAAAACAGTATAGTACTGCCAAAACCAAAAAAAACAAAGATTGTCATAAAAAAATTAATGAAAGAGATTTGAAGGTCCAGATGTATACCAAATTGTCTTTAATAATTTAGTGGATTTCTTTTTAATAAAAAGAATTTCAGATCAGTGGAGGAAAGATAGATCATTCAGTAAATAGTGCTTGGATAACCAACTATGTGATAAAAAGCTGGATCCATAACTTATACAATTCCTTGAAATAAATTCCAAGTACATCAAAGATTTATAAGACAAAGAGAAAGAGGGTAAAAGAGAAAGAGACCATAAAATTTCTATAACAAAGTATAGAATTTCCTTTACATAGAAAAATACTTTTTAATAAATCAAAGTGTTTTATAAACCCACTCTTTTCAGTGGCAAATAACTTATTTTCTTAATGAATATAGAGCCCTTCCCAATCCATAAAAATGGTTAAAGGATATAAACAAGTAATCCAATAAAAAAATAAATATACTTGGTTCCTAGTCCAACCTAAGTCATAATAGTAGAAATTAAAATTAAATCATTTGTCATTTTAACCTGTCAAGTTAGTAACAACAAAAAATTTGGTGGCACTCAGCTGGTGAAAATGTAAAAAATAGATTCTCAAACTGCAGCTGGAAGTTTAATGATTATGACTTTTATGGAGATTTATTTATCAGTATAATTTAAAATTTTGAATGTACTAACCTTTTAACAAAGCAATTTTGCTTATAAGTCCTGTTATAAATACAGTAGAAGATGTAAAAATGATTTATATATGATAATATTCAGGGTAGATTTTGTTGTAGGAAAAAGAGCAGAAACAAATACTCATCAATAGAAAACTAATAAAGGAGGTTCTATTCCACTCATGCAAACAAAATCTTATATACTATAGAAAGCAGGGCTTCCTTGGTGGTTCAGCAGTAAAAAATCTGCCTGTGATGAAAGAGATGCGGGTTCAGTCCCTGGGTCGGGAAGATCATCTGGAGGACAGCATGGCAACCCACTCCAGTATTCTTGCCTGGAGAATCCCAAGGACAGAGGAGCCAAGCGGGCTACAGTCCATGGGGTAGCAAAGAGTGGGACACGACTGAAGCGACTTAGCATGCATGCACGCACTATAGAAAACACTCTGTGTATTGATTTAAAACTGTCTCAGTTCAGTTCAGTTCAGTCACTCAGTCATGTCCAACTCCTTGTGACCCCATGAATCACAGCACACCAGGTCTCCTTGTCCATTACCAACTCATGGAGTTTACTCAAACTCATGTCCATCAAGTCCCCAATCCCTCCCAACATGAGAGTCTTTTCCAATGACTCAACTCTTTGCATGAGGTGGCCAAAGTATTGGAGTTTCAGCTTTAGCATCAGTCCTTCCAATGAACACCCAGGACTGATCTCCTTTAGGATGGACTGGTTGGATCTCCTTGCAGTCCAAGGGACTCTCAAGAGTCTTCTCCAACACCACAATTCAAAAGCATCAATTCTTCAGTGCTCTGCTTTCTTCACAGTCCAACTCTCACATCCATAAAGACCACTGGAAAAACCATTGCGTTGACTAGACGGACCTTTGTTGGCAAAGTAATAACTCTGCTTTTGAATATGCTATCTAGGTTGGTCATAAATTTCCTTCCAAGGAGTAACGTCTTTTAATTTCATGGCTGCAATCACCATCTGCATTGATTTTGGAGCCCCCAAAAATAAAGTTTGGCAGTTTCTACTGTTTCCCCATCTATTTGCCATGAAGTGATGGGACCACATGCCATGATCTTAGTTTTCTGAATGTTGAGCTTTAAGCCAATCTTTTCACTCTCCTCTTTCACTTTCATCAAGAGGCTTTTTAGTTCCTCTTCACTTTCTGCCATAAGGGTGGTGTTATCTGCATATCTGAGATTATTGATATTTCTCCCAGCAATCTTGATTCCAACTTGTGCTTTTTCCAGCCCAGTGTTTCTCATTATGTACTCTGCATAGAAGTTAAATAAGCAGGGTGACAATATACAGCCTTGATGTACACCTTTTCCTATTTGAAACCAGTCTGTTGTGCCATGTCCAGTTCTAACTGTTGCTTCCTGACCTGCATATAGGTTTCTCAAGAGGCCGGTCAGGTGGTCTGGTATTCCCATCTCTTTCAGAATTGTCCACAGTTTATTGTGATCCACACAGTCAAAGGCTTTGGCATAGTCAATAAAGGAGAAATAGATGTTTTTCTGGAACTCTCTTGCTTTTTCCATGATTCTAAAGATGTATTATTACATTTCAAAAGAAATGTACATTCTATGTATATAATATGCTACAATACTTGTAAAAAGTAAGAAATATATATTTATATACTTACTCTTGATTGCAAGCACATGGAAAAATCTCTGTCAAGTATAAGAAAGAAACTAGGAGCCATGGTTTTGTGTAAGGAGGGAAAATGAGCACAAGGAAAGGAAAATTGTGGACAGTTTTCACTCTAGTGCCATTTGCAATTTTGAATTTTGTAACACAGAAACATTACCTATTCAAAATGGTAAAATAAGTAATTTTTTAAAAGCCTATAATTAGTCATGCTTTAAGGCCACAGCAATAGACTGTATAATCTCTCCATATTTTTTAATTGATCTCATATCTTTTTCACATACAGTTTTTTAAAAATAGAATTTAGTGCTAGTCTGTCATTTAACTGTTTTATCTTACAGAAGGGAATAAAATTGAAAAAGATCTGGCCTTGTGTCTTGTGTTTGCCTCTTCAAACCCACTCTACACCCTTCACCCTGCTCTCTGCCCTAGAAGTCTTCACGGTCAGCTTCCAACGTCTCTTTTGCCTTTGGCTGACAATAGCCAGTGAGTAGGCTCAGCAGGATATTACAGGAAAAGAAGGAAGTGTAGTTGGGGTATGTATTTATTCCCTGCCTCTATCTGTGAAGCTCTCCTTCAGTTGGCCATGTCTTCACTGCTCCTTGGGTGGTCACTGACTCTCTCCTGAGGTCCCATAACTGTTCCCACACCTCAGGCCTAAGATTGTTAACAATCCCACTGTTAGTGGCCCCACTTATTAGCTGTTCAAGGTGGTTTCCCATCATTCCTCCCATATCTTCTTCATAACACATTCATCAAATTATTTAAATGGACATTGTTCCCCATTTGGACCCTGACTGTTACAGTGAAGGAGCTAGGTTTTGGTGTTGTTTTGTTTCAGTTAATATTGGAATGAGCAAAAGTAAATATTTAATTGTTATCATGAACCCTATACCATAAATCATCATAGTCAGAAAGGTTTATGTTAACTTCCAGAGAATATGTGTATTTAGATAGTCTTTATTCAAAATGAAGTACACTCTATTTTTTAGTTTTATTTTAAGCTTTTTATTTTTTTATTGGAGTTTAGCTGATTAACAATGTTGTGATAGTTTCAGGTGAACAGTGAGGGAACTCAGCCATACACAGACATGTATCCATTCTCCCCAAGACTCCCCTGCCATCTAGTCTGCTGTGTAACATTGAGCAGAATTCCCTGTGCTACACAGTAGGATTTTGTTGGTTATCCATGATAAATATAACAGTGAAAGTATACTCCATTTAGTCTACTGGGTTCCAAAGGCCTTGTTTTCTTTCTCTTAACTCTTTTTTTTTTTCATGTGGTTGCTAGATGTTTTTCCTATTTAATAGTGCATATATGGAATAAAGAGCAGATGGAGTTGAATGAAATTGTTTTATTCAGAAGAGATGTAAATTATATTAATATCTCCTTGTAGGTAGGGATCTTAAATTTCTTCAGTTTCTTCCCAAGGCTCCATGGTGTTCCACCTTTTTGCAGTGATTAAATAGAGATATTGAACCATATATTGCAGTAATCATTGCACTTAATATGAGGGTACTCATTGGTACCCTCATTTGACTCACATGTCAGGTGATCATTTTCTCTTACAACGTCATAAAAGAAGAGTGAATTCCACAACGTACCGCAATTGCCCGTGGCACTTTTTGCTTGTGCCTGGCTAAGTAGACGTATGTTATTTTGAAAGGCAGAATCCTATCATTACAATTCTTTGTAATAACACAGAAGTAACCTTGAAGAATTTTTGTCTAGACGG
Source organism: Oryx dammah (assembly GCF_014754425.2). Lineage (NCBI taxonomy): Eukaryota > Metazoa > Chordata > Mammalia > Artiodactyla > Bovidae > Oryx > Oryx dammah. Next base: position 27,201,029 of record NW_024070213.1, read on the forward strand.
ATGGTCCAGACAGACAGTGGCTATCTTGTGATAGAACACTTTTAAAAGTTGGCAAACATAAAAGTGAGTTGTGCAATGTCATTTATAAACTATGAGTTCCAAATCTGCAGCGTTTTCTGTGATGTCTAGTATGCTACTTGGCAGATATTTTCTTAAAGTAAACACATACACACACACACACATACATACATACATACATATGCTGAATTTCATGTGCTCCTTCAAGATAAAGGTAATTTTTTAAAGTAATGGAAGAGCAAATGTCATTTTTGTTAATGTGCTAAGAGGGAGTATTTTGAAAATGTTATGTTGGTTAGGATAGGTTTTCATAATTAAGTGGATTTGTTGCCAAAAATTATGTAAAAGGATGACCTGCAAAATCTCTCATATCTATGTACTTTTAAAATTTGGGGATAGAAAATTCTAACTTGTATTAAAATCTTCCAAATAAAGAAGTTAAAAGTATGAAAGTGCAGAAACTTCCACTAGCTTTTAAGAACAACTAGTATGTAATAATAAAAATTTCTAGCTGTTAGATACTATTATTAAAAATTATTATTTTTAAATACACCGATGACAGGGCAGACTCCAAGGTCTTTCTCCTACTTGAATCTATGCATCTTTGTGATGGGCTTTTCCCAGTAATGAAACCAAGTAAACCAAATATTGAACCCAGACCTTGGTAACATAAAGTGATAAGCCAAGACCTTAAAATATAACATAGAATGTTTACTAATATAACTATCACCAAGTAGTGTTAGTAACTGTGTTTACAAAGAGCAAAAAATGCATTTTAGTTAATATATGTGATGGAATTAAAATTAATTTTAAATATTTACTTTATTCTAATATATCTTTTATGTTTTATAATATAACATATTTATATGGATGAATATGCAGGTAACTCTTAAATGAATATATATATCTGAGAGCAGCTTTACAATTTTCTCTATGTGAGAAATGAATGGTGAAAAAGTTTTGAGACCTGTGGTTTTAATACTTGCCTATAGGTCCTGAGTGTTGGAGTTGGGTCTAAAGTTAAATGTAATAGTTCAAAGTGAGACCCTTATCTTGAGTTAATGGCAATATTGAAAATTGGAAAGTTTCTTTAGAAATTTTCTTTCAGGTGTTGTTTCTGAAGAATAATTTTGAAGCCACAAAGAACGACTTTCTGTCATCCTTGTTTTGTTCTCTTTAATTAAAAAAATAAAGAGGAAGTAATTTACTATTGAAATAATTTTTAAAAGTAAACACCACTCAATCAGCTTTTAAATGTAAATTTCAATTAGTGTTCTGACTCAGTGCCTAATTTGAATGTTGTCAGTTGTCTGTGGTTTGGAGTATTCCATGCCAAGGTTTACTCCTGTTTTTTAGGAAGAACCAAAAGTTGGCTTAATTCCACCCCACTGCTTAGCTTATTAATGTAAAGCTCCTTGTGGCCTTAAGTATCACAAAAATGTCATTGCATATTACATAATACACATCTTCTCTTCAAAACAGTTTTTGTACTAATTTCTTCTAGCTCTAGCAAGTACAAATTGATAATATTCATTCATTCATTCATTTAAGGAATGGCTACTATATATTAAGCAGTTTCATATGCTGGAAATAATAGTAAACATATTAAAACTCTCTGCCCTCATGGGGTTTATATGCTAGTGGAGGAGACAGATAGTAAAAAAGATAAATAAAATGTATAAAATATTCTATTGTGATAACTACTAAAATGGAAATAAAACTAGGAACGATGTTGAGAAGTTGCAGTTTTACTGGGGTGTCCAGGGAAGACCTCTCTGAGAAGAAGACAGTAGAGTAAGATATTTGAGGGAACTCAGCCATGAAATTGTTGGGTGTAGCACATTCTATGCTGAGAAAGCAAAATGCAGGGGCTTCAAAATCTAATGGTGTGTATCAGAGTGTGATAATGACATGGTAGGGAAGTCTGAGAAGTTGGTGTGATTGTGCTATGTGTGCCCAGGAAGAAGAAACAAACCAGGCATGCCTATATAGGTCTGTGTAAGGTGGTTGAGTATCTGACTTAGAGTAGACTCCATTAACAGGATCACTATGCCTGCTGTTTTGAAATAAAATAAGGGGAAAAAGACAAAAGCAGAAAAGTCACATGTCCTTAAGAGGTTACTGCAGTAATCAGGTGAGAAATTGTATTAGATGAAGATGGTAGCAGTAAATTGGTAAGGTTATATTCCGATTTTGAATTCAGAAAATTTTATTAACAGAATTTTCTACTCTAAATGTGAACATAGAGCGGATACAATTTACTGATGAATACATTATCTGATGTTGTTGTTCAGTCACCCAGTCGCATCCAGCTGTTTGTAACCCCATGGACTGTAGCACATCAGGCCTCCCTGTCCCTCACCATCTCCCAGAGCTTGCCCAAGTTCATGTCCATTGCATTTGTGATGCTATCCAGCCATCTCATCGTCTGAGACACTATTCTCCTTCTGCCCTCAATCTTTCCGAGCGTCAGGGACTGGGTAACACATTACCCCAACAACTTACTGGCTGAAAGAAAAAAAAAAAAACATGTTTATCATATCACTTTTTCTGTGGATCAGGAATTCAGGCAGAGCTTAGCTATTTATTTTGCTTCAAGATTTCTTTCTCAAGAGGCTGTAATAAGGTGTTAACCTGAGATCCACAGTCATCTCAAGATTTAGCTGGAACAGAATTGACTTCCATGTTGACTCAAACTAATATTTGACAAGATTTGGTTCCTGACCAGGAGACCCTCTTCATCAGAGTGAGAATACAAGAACAGCCAGAGAAAATACCAGCAACACAAAGTCAGAGTTTTATAGTGTAATCATAGAAGTGACATCCTGTCACCTTTGCCATATTCTATCAGTTGGGAGCAAGTCACTAGCTTCAGCCAGTGCTCAAGGGGAGGATTCCCCAGGGGCATGGACACCAGGAGAAGGGCATCATTGGGAACCATATCAGAAGATGCCTCCCACCTGAGGTATGAGGGAATGGGGAAGAAGCAGGAATGGCTTCAATGTTAATAACAGTGAATAGGTCATCTTTTTTTCTTGAATTGCTGAGTTTGAATTGCAATCAATTTCAAGTTCAAAATCTTCATGATACCTTTGCTATTTAAGGACTTTACTCCTCCATTCATAATATGTCAGAGACATTTGCCTTATGCCATTTTTTCTTCACCATTTTTTTAAACCATTCTGGAGTTCCCAGAAGTGGGCCAGAAATCTTGATTGAGGTTTCAGCATGCGTGCATGTGCGGTCACTTCAGTCATCTCTAACTCTTTGCGATCTCATGGACTGTGGTCCACCAGGCTCCTCTGTCTGTGGGATTCTCCAGGCAAGAATACTGGAGTTGGTTGCCATGCCTCAAGGAGATCTTCCCAACCCAGGGATTGAACCTGGGTCTCCTGCATTGTAGGCAGATTCTTTACTGCTGAGCACCCAGGGAAGCCCTTGAGGTTTCAGATGTGCCCATCATTGAGTTACAGGGCAGTTACACAGAGGCTTTGTCCTCAAAAAAAAAAAAAAAAGAAGAAGAAGAAGAAGAAGAGGCCAGAAGCCATTGCTTACTAGTCAGAGATTTAAAGAAAGCTAGATGCACATTTAGGAAGAAATTATGCTTTTAAAAGGTTAAATCATTTGTTTGAGGCCATGCTGCTAGTGAGGCAGAGCTGGGTTTGAGCCTGTACACCTGTACCTCTCTTATTTTACACTCCGTCTTTGCACAGCCATTTTCCAGTTTTAAGGCTTTGTATTCCTGAGAGACAAAACCAACATCCTTGAAGCCATTGAAAAGTGGTTCCTTCCAAAGCATTTCAATGTGAAATGAGAATAAAATTGAAACCAAGGAAAAGGAGAAATCAGGGTGGATTGGAGTAGAGAAACTGGCTGGAAGGAGACAAGACAAAAATGGAGCCTTGAAAAAAGGACGGGATGAAGATATGCATACTATATTTTCCTTTGTGACTTGTGCATAGGAAGTTATTAGATAAATGTGAAAGTAAGAAAGATTAGTATCAACAGAGAATAGTTAAATGCTTTTGCTTTATTCTGCAGCATTACATATTACTTCTTTCTTTCTTTCTGAATTTACTTTTTATTTGTGATGGTAACTGAAGCAATATAAAAAACAAATATGAATGCAATGTAGGCCCATATTATCAAGTCAATACAGAAAAATAAGTTAACAGTTCTGCTTTAGTGGCCATCAGGAAATTATGCTGTTATGTACACTACTAATATAGCTCATTCTTCAGTGCTACTATCATTGGCCTCATTTCTGTGTGATCCTGTTCCTACCTGTCTAAACCACATACATCACTGATTTTAGAAAATTTATGTATCTTCATACTGTTCCAAAAAATTTCCCCTCCTTTGTAATGTGTTTATCTGTGTTGACTCTAAAAGTTTTCAATCTCTATAAAATAAGAATAAGGGGTATCAACTTTTTTTAATGAAAAGCCAGATTTTTTATTCAAGACTTTCAATAAGAATGAATCTAGTGATATTCATGGTAAAATTATGAAATGAAGAAGTTTGAAATATTATGAGAATTACCAAAATCTGACACAGACACAAAGTGAGCAAATGCTGTTGTAAAAATGGTGCCAAGATTTAGTCAAAGCCAGCTTGCCATAAATCTTTGATTTGTTAAAAAAAGAAAGAAAGAAAGAAAGAAAATGCAGTATTGGGGAAGCAGTATAAGGCAAAGCTGAATAAAATGAGGTCTGTCTGTATATGGCAAGAGAAATTACCCTGTGTGGGCCTGACTAGTCAGTTGAACCCTTATAAGCAGAGTTTCCTTTAGCTGGCAGAAGATAAAGCTACTACCACAATTCTAAGTGTGAGAGGGAATCTATGTGAGGAGATGCTCTGTAGCTGACCTTGAAGATGGCAAGAGACCATGTGCCAGGAAGTGACAATGACCTGTACATTCAAGAAGTGATGCCCAGCTGAAAGCCAGTGAGGAAATGGAAATCTGAATGAGCTTGGAACCAAATTTTTCCCCAGAACCTCTGGGAGAGTACTTAATCCAGCCAATATGTTGATTTCAGCTTTGTGATATCCTGAACAGACTACCCAGTCACACTATGCTCAGACTCATTTTCCATAGCTAATATATGGTCATTGTTTTAATACACTAAGTTTGTAGCCTATCAGCTGTCATTCTCATTAAAATATGAGAAAAAGAATCCTTAGTGAAAGAGAGTTTGAAGAAGTTTACCACCTGGAAACCCTCAGCTAGTCTTTGTGTGTGTGTGTGTGTTTAATATATAACTACATCTCAGACAGTCCTTAAAACTTGTAATATAGATTTCCATAAATAATTATATAGGGCTTCCCTAATAGCTCAGTTGGTAAAGAATCCGCCTGCAGTGCAGCAGAACTTGGTTCAATTCCTGGGTTTGTTGAAGTGTTTGTTTGGCACAGGTCAGTCCAATATGAGTTGTTTTAGCCACTCACTAAATTCTAAGGCATTTAGAAAAAGGAAAAGAGACCAACCTACATGAGGAACTAACTAATGGAGTAGCCTACATTGAAAGTGTTAGTCGCTCATTCGTGTCCAACTTTTTGTGACCCCATGGACTGTAGCCCGCCAGGCTCCTCTGTCCATGGCATTCTCCAGGCAAGAATACTGGAGTGGGTAGCCATTCCTTTCTCCAGGGGATTTTCCTGACGCAAGGATCAAATCTGGGTCCCCTGCATTGCAGGAAAATTCTTTACCATCTGAGCCCCCAGGGAAGCAGTTATGTTAGGAAGCAGTTATGTTAGGAAGCATTTATTTTGTTGAAAACTTCCTTTTACTACAGCAGAAGCCTCAAGGAAATGTTCATGGGAAAGTGTGAAAGATTAATTTCTACTATTTAGATATTGATCCCTATGAATGTGTAGACTGCTTCACTCCTTTATATTATGTAGTGGGTATCTTTACTGTTAGAAACAATTAAATTCAAATCTCACTACTTGGATTTTATATTGGAAATACGTTAGTTATATTGAGATTCATTTCCAGTCCTTTGAGTATTTAACCTGTGCCTAAACTGAACTCTTTAATGAAATATACTCAATATAACTAAGTCTATAATGTGTAGAGAATTGCTGTTATCAAGTCACATCAGATGGTATGTTGAAGTTCTCTGAACCCATGGCCAGAAAGGGAGGGTTTCTTTCCTTTCAATGAATTTTCCTACAGTGTTAAGTTTATTCATGCAGCATGACATGGTAGTTAAAAACAGTGGCCTTGAATTCTGGTAAGTGTGAACTTCCATCTGACACTCAGTAGTTGTGTGATTGTGAAAATGTACCTTCACCTCTCTGAGATTTACTTACTATGCAAAACAGGATGATTAAAAATATTGCCTTGTAAGTTGTTAGTTAGGATTAATTGGGATCATGCATATAAAGCATTTAGCGCAATGCCTGGAACAATTAAAGTACTCAATATATCTTAATCTTTGTTACTATTTTTGTTGTTGTTATATCAAAACCAAAAAATCTAGATCAGCAAAAATACATTTTCAAATGGCACTAATCGCAGCATTTTAAGGCTAGCCCCTGATAGTTAGGTGCATAAATTCTGTACATCACTGTTTTAGTTGCCAAAACGTGTCTGACTGTTTGTGACTGTATGGACTGTAGCGCACCAGGCTCCTCTCTTCATGGGATTCTGTCCAAGTAAGAATACTGGAGTGGGTTGCCATTTTCTTTTCCAGGGGATCTTCCCAACCCAGGGATCAAACCTGCATCTCCTGCTTGGCAGGATTCTTTACACTGTGCCACCAGGGAAGCCTGTACATTGATTACCAGATCCCCCACTCACTATTTATATCGCTTTGAACAAATTAAACCTTCTTAACCTTGATTTCCTCAGGTGTAAAATAGAGACTAATAATAGCACTTACTCTCTAGGTTTGCTGTGAGGATCAAATGAGTTAAGTAGAATGCCTAGAATAGAGGCTGCAAATCAGTTGTGATATGTAACTGTTAACTCTCAGTAGGCCTTGCTGGCAGATACTCTCCTAAACTGTGTGTTTATGTGTATGTGTGTGCATAATGTGAGTGTATTATATATACTATAAAAATGATATTATATTATAGATATTGTGTTGTTCATACTGTTATTTTAAAAATACAACTTGCCCTTAGCATCTTTCCAAAAATAATTATACTTTCACAACGTTATTTTTACAGCTGACAAGTATTCTGTTGTTAATTAATACCATTTATTTCCTTTAGTATCATCAATTATTATGATATAGTTAGTTAACCCCTATTATCAGATGGCAAGATACACAAAAGAACTGTACAAAAAATATCTTCATGACCCAGATAATCACGATTGAGTGATTTCTTACCTACAGCCAGACATCCTGGAATGTGAAGTCAAGTGGGCCTTAGGAAGCATCACTATGAACAAAGCTAGTGGAGGTGATGGAATTCCAGTTGAGCAATTTCAAATCTTAAAAGATGATTCTGTGAAAATGCTGCATTCAATATGTCAGCAAATTTGGAAAACTCAGCAATGGCCACAGGACTGGAAAAGGTCAGTTTTCATTCCAATCCCAAAGAAAGGCAATGCCAAAGAATGCTCAAACTACCACACAATTGCACTCATCTCACATGCTAGTAAAGTAATGCTCAAAATTCTCCAAGCCAGGCTTCAGCAATCCATGAATCGTGAATTTCCAGATGTTCAAACTGGTTTTAGAAAAGGCAGAGGAACCAGAGATCAAATTGCCAACATCCACTGGATCATGGAAAAAGCAAGAGAATTCCAGAAGAACATCTATTTCTGCTTTATTGACTATGCCAAAGCCTTTGACTGTGTGGATCACAATAATCTTTGGAAAATTCTTCAAGAGATGGGAATACCAGATCACCTGACCTGCCTCTTGAGAAACCTGTATGCAGATTAGGAAGCAACAGTTAGAACTGGACATGGAACAACAGACTGGTTCCAAATAGGAAAAGGAGTATATCAAGGCCATATATTGTCACCCTGCTTATTTAACTTCTATGCAGAGTACATCATGAGAAATGTTGGGCTGGAGGAAACACAAGCTGGAATCAAGATTGCCAGGAGAAATATCAATAACCTCAGATATGCAGATGACACCACCTTTATGGCAGAAAGTAAAGAGGAACTAAAAAGCATCTTGATGAAAGTGAAAGAGGATAGTGAAAAAAATGGCTTAAAGCTCAACATTCAGAAAACTAAGATCATGGCATCCGATCCTATCACTTCATGGCAAACAGATGGGGAAACATTGGAAACAGTGGCTGACTGTTTGGGGCTCCAAAATCACTGCAGATGGTGATTGCAGCCATGAAATTAAAAGATGCTTACTCCTTGGAAGAAAAGTTATGACCAACCTAGACAGCATATTAAAAAGTAGAGACATTACTTTACCAACAAAGGTCCATCTAGTCAAGGCTATGGTTTTTCCAGCAGTCATGTATGAATGTGAGAGTTGGACTGTAAAGAAAGCTGAGCACCGAAGAACTGATTCTTTTCAACTGTGGTGTTGGGGAAGACTCTTGAGAGTCCCTTGGACTGCAAGGAGATCCAACCAGTCCATCCTAAAGGAGATCAGTTCCGGTTGTACATTGGAAGGACTGATGTTGAAGCTGAAACTCCAATGCTTTGGCCATCCCATGCGAAGAGCTGACTCATTTGAAAAGACTCTGATGCTGAGAAAGATTGAGGGCAGGAGAAGGGGACGACAGAGGATGAGATGGTTGGATGGCATCACCGACTCAATGGAGATGAGTTTGGGTAAACTCCAGGAGTTGGTGATGGACAGGGAGGCCTGGTGTGCTGTGGTTCATCGGGTGGCAAAGAGTCAGAAATGACTGAGCAACTGAACTGAACTGATCAGAAATTCAGATTGTTTCCTATATTTAACTAGTCACATTTAGGTAGACTTCTTTGTGCTTAAGTAGTTGCTAGGGCCTTGGTTATTTCACTGGTCTACTTTTCAAGAGTTGAATTGCTGGAATAGAAATTAAGTGTTTGTACTTCTTTTTATCTCCATTGCCAAATGCCTCTATTAAGGAAGATTGTGGGAACTTATACATTCACTGTGAGTGAACTGAAAGTCATTCAGTCGTGTCCAACTCTTTGCAACCTCCATGTACTATACAGTCCATGGAATTCTCAAGGCCAGAATACTGGAATGGGTCGCCTTTCCCCTCTCGAAGGGATCTTCCCAACCCAGGGATCGAATGTGACCCCTTCCAAGCTCAGGTCTTCCACATTGCAGGCAGATTCTTTACCAGCTGAGCCACAAGGGAAGCCCAAGAATACTGGAGTGAGTAGCCTATCCCTTCTCCAGTGGCTTTTCCACTGCCACACGTTCACTTGCAGTACACAAAAATGGCTGTTTTCTGGATCCTCCCCTATGCTTGCACTCTGGTTTGATAATAAAGTCAACTAATTTGATAATAAAGTCTAACTATTGAAGTAATCACATTCTAAAGGAAGTTGGGTATGGTTTTCTGTTCATTTTATTTAGTATCTATTAATTTTTTGAATGGTATATTTATTTTACAAAGGATGTTATACAACTTGCATTGCAAAGAATTCCATTTCTCGGTAAGGCCCTATAGCAAATGTATTAGTTTACCATTGCTGCTGTAACAAATTACCATCTACCTAGTTCTGGACATTAAAATCAGAAAATGGATCTTATCAGGCTAAAATCAAGGTATGAACAGAGCTCTATTTCTTCCAGAGGCTCTAGGGAAGGAACTACCTCCTCACCTTTTCCAGCTTCTAGAGGCTGCCCACATTCCTTGACTCGGGAGTCTCTTCTAGCAGTGGCCTCACTCTGACCTCTGTTTCCATCATATCTCCTTCTCTTCGCTCTGACCCTCCAACCTTCCTTTTGTAAAGACCCTCTGATTACAGTGGGTCCAGCCAGATAACTCAGAATAATCTCTCCATCTCAAACTCTTACATCATAAGTCTCTTTTACCAATTAAGGTAACACATTCACAGTTTCTGAGGATAAAGACACAGAGATAATGGGGCAAAGGAGTGTATTATTCAGCCTACCATAGGGATTACCTTAATGTCCTCCCTGCATAGCCTTTAGTTTAACCCATGGTACATTAGAGAATCCTTAGAAAAGGCCAAAGAGATGTAATTCTAATGTTAAACTTCGTAACGGTCTATAGAATATTGGCCACTCAGAGACAGTATTCAAATGAAAACACAGCCCTTTTGCAAAACGTAAATAACACACTGTGGAGAACTACGATACAACAACAACAAATGTAGGTTTCCCTTATCTGTATTATAACCGATTCTAGAATAAACTAGAATGGAATCAAGTAAGCAGTCCTTTTCCCTCTCCTTCCCTTCTGCTTGCTTTGTCTCCACTATAATTTAGGCCTGTTTTATAGATCACTGACAGATGATAAATCAAAAGGAACTGATAATTCTGAAATCTAAACCAGTACCCTTGGGAAAGCTGAATGAAACAATCGAATTTCTTTTTTAAGCTGTGAGAAAAATCTAAAAACTTAACCAAGTTTACAAGATAAGTCACAAATGTGGATCTTCTGCGTGTTTTTCTTTTTCCTCGAGTAATGTAATTTATTTTTTTTTTTTGCAAGTTGAATTTCTAGCTTAGGAATTTCCTCTCGTTGATTAAATTGGCCTCATTTCAACACATGATATTGGCTGTTTTCTAAAGGCCAACTTGCTTACCAACAATAAAATCTATTCTCTTTACAAATAAAACTAAATTATCCAGCATTACATTATTTTCAATGATTTGGAAACAGCTTTTAAAAGAATAAACATATACTATCATTTATAAAATGTTCTTTTGGCATAGAATCATTATGTGTACAAGAATACCACAGCCTTTATCAAATGTGCTTAAAGATAGTTTTTCCAATCAGTATAGAAAAATTCTATAATTGATAAGGATATATTAGATTTTGATTTGATTATTGTTAATGGTCACCATCATCAACGTTGATTCCTGTGGTCTGATTTCTATCATTCTTTTAGAGTCCTAAGATTTGCTTTACCTATTCTTTTTCATGGTATACCTTACATACCCAAATTTGATAAGATTCAGAATAATTTATTTCATCATGTGATTTTCAAGCATGTTTCTAGTAGAGCACAGCAGTTTTTAATAGCATATGGCTCAGTCTTGTCTGACTCTGTACAACCCCATGGACTGTAGCCCACCGGTCTCCTCTGTCCGTGGAATTCTCCAGGCAAGAATACTGGAGTAGGTTGCCATTCCCTTCTCCAAGGGATCTTCCTAGCCCAGGGATTGAACTTGGGACTCCTGTATTGCAAGCAGATTCTTTACTGTCTAAGCCACCAAGGAAGCCCACCATATCTAAGGGAAATCAAACATAAGGCAGCAAGAAAGCAAAGCATAATCTCTCTTGTAAGAGTTACAATGACAGCTCAGTATTTGAATAAAATACTGCAAAAAAATTTTTTTCACCACTGCTGCCCCATAATAAAATATTTTCTCCTTAATATTTCAGTCCAGGTTTCTCCTTTTACAGATAAATTTGGCATAGGCAACAGAGAGGATTCTTGCTAAATGTTTACCAGAGGGGATGAATGCTCCCTAATTAGTGACCCATGGACTGCACTGGAGATTGTATGTTGGTTGTGTTTCTGATGCAGGTGTTCATAATTTGAATGGTATTTAATGAGTACAGGTAGTCTAGCAGCTTTTATTCTCTGGTGCAAACCAAGGCAATTAAGACAGTTTTTGTGTTTATGGAAAATCAGAAGCATAGAATGTGAGAAATGAGAAGACCTTAGATGTCTTTATGACCTAGTCTCTCATTCTGCAAGTGAGAAAACTGAAACCCAGAGAGACCCAATGTCTTCCTTCCTCAAACCCCTTTATGTTAGCCCTGAATGAGTTTACTGATGGTCTCAGAGTTGACAATATGCAAGTTGATGATGATCATAAGGGCTCTTTGCTACTCCAGCCTCTCTGCTCTGCCCTTTACCTGGTCCCACTTCCTCCTTGCCCACTTGCTTTCCCTTCTTCCTCATGTCAGAGTCAGTCACAGGTCTGATCTCAGAACTTGACACTTAGCTGTGCACTCAGTTCCATTACTAACTTCCCCAGAATTATTTGCATTAACACATCATAAACTGTGAAATTGTAGAGTGAAAAATTATCTGACAGTATGGGTCTGATTTTTGTGTTTTATTGCTGCTGACTCTGATTCATAGTGTCCTGTTTCCTTACATATATTGAGGTATTTGATCATGCATGTGTGCTAAATCACTTCAATCGTGTCTGACTCTGTGTGACCCCATGGACTGCAGCCCGCCCGGCTCCTCTGTCCATGGGATTCTCCAGGCAAAAATACTGGAGTGGGTTGCCATTCCCTTCTCCAAGGCATCTTCCCAATCTAGGGAATCAAACCAGCATCTCTTGTGTCTCCTGCATTGGCAAGCAGGCTCTTTACCACTAGCCCCACCCGGGAAGCTCCTAGAGTATTTGATTGAGAGCTCATATTTTCTGGAAACTTATTTATAGAAATTTTTATCCATTGATATGAGGCCTGCCTGGATGAAGGTGAGAGTGAAAGTGAAAGGGTTAGTCCCTCAGTCCTGTCCAACTCTTTGCCACCCCATAGACTATAGCCTGCCAGTTTCCTCTCTCCATGCAATCCTCCAGGCAAGAATACTGGAGTGGATTCCCATGCCCTTCTTCAGGGGATCTTCCCAACTCAGAGATCGAACCCAGATCTCCTACACTGCAGGCAAATTCTTTACTGTCTGAGCCACCATGGAAGCCCTGCCTGGAATGAATGTAGGTTCCTTCAAAGAAGATTTGCATTTGCTTCTGCTGTGTGCCTGAGAGCTCTGTCCATTCAGAATGATATCAACTAAGTTATTTGCTGAAGGAGTTTTTGAATACTAGGGTACTATATGTATGAGATATAAACCCAGGTAGGAGCCAAAAGAATTCTCCACCCAGCACCACATTTTCAGAAAGTTAATTTTCCTTGAAGTGCTTTGGAAATGTCTAATTGATTTTAGTTCACTCCTACACTAAAGACCTATCCCTTTGAGCTCCAAGATTTACAGGCAAATTGCTTATTAAATCCCTCTTCTTAGGGTACAATCTTTGTTCTTTATCACCCCATGTGAAAAATAAAAGTCCTTGTTGCTTAACTTCAGCAAAGGCCAGGCAAAATCTGACTTCTGAGTCCTGTTTACGTCTCTACATTTCTGCTTTCTCTTATTTTTTTGGCATCTGAGGAATCTTCGCCTTCCTGCTGGCTCATCCATGCATGTAATACATTTTGAAATAAATATTTTAATTATAATCTAGTATTTGGGATTTTCTTTTGCAATAAACTTGGTCAGGATACTTAAACTGCTGCATTACCCAAAACAGAAGTCAATGATCAACTTTGTATACCTGTGGCAGATACATGTTGATGTATAGCAAAACCAATACAATATTGTAAAGTAATTAACCTCCAATTAAAATAAATAAATTTATTTTTAAAAAAGAAAATATATATATATTTTTAATACTATTACTAGAAGCAGTATGCATACTATAAATCATTACTTATGTGCATCTCCAGTTTAACAATTTAGTAGTCTCTCAACAAGATTTATATACCCCGTCACACACATACATATACATACATATTAAGAGTGTGCAACAGGCATTCTTTTTTAAATATTTAGTAGATGCCAGACACTCTAGTAAATTTCATATGGATTATCTCATGTAATCCTCATGTATTCCTAAAGAAAATTCACATTCTGCAGAATCATCTACTGAAAGGAAGCAGGGATTATGGGAAAAAGTTTTGAGGCTGACTATTCAACATTTCTGTGACTATTATTGTTAGAGAACTAGGTGAAACAGTAACAATCTTAGTAATAAATACCAGGACAGTTTGAAAATATGTTAGATTCCTAATACATAAAGAAATGCAAAGTATAATTGCGTGTGTGCTCACTCACGTCCGACTCTGCGACCCCCTGGACGGTAGCCCGCCAGGCTCCTCTGTCCATGGAATTTTCCAGGTAAGAATACTGGAGTGGGTTGCCATCCCATTCTCCAGGGGATATTCCTGAGCCAGGGATCTACATTGGCCGACAGATTCTTTACCACTGAGCCTAAGCCCTCATTTAGGTTACTGGCTTTCCAAGCTGCTGCCAGAAAAGCGACATTCTCTCATCTCCTTGCTTCTGTCGTTGTTCCCTGCTGTTAATCTCTGGGGCACTCTGCCTGATGAAGGTCATATTTGTCATCCTTATATTCTCAGGGTGCTCAGGGTCTGTATCTGTGTAGCACCTATAAACTTGATAAATTATTTCTAGAAACTCATGGATCCTCAGTTGGCTTTTGCTTTATCTCCTGAATTTTGTTTAAGCTCTTCTGTCTAGGTATCCCATTGGGTTTTCTCACATCTCAGCACCACAAGGTGGTAATCCTCTGACTTCTTTTTCTTCTGATAAAATAGCATAAATGCTTCTACCTGTGGTATCTCATCTCTTTTCCCTGCTCTTTTGCAAAACACTCTAACTGTGAGATTGCATAATAGTTGAGTGAGCCATTCAGGGGCCATTGCTCTTCTGATTCTACCATATATTGGGTCCATACCCTATCACAATAGCATAGTCATAGGCTTACAGTTATATCCAGTATCCATTTATCCATATCCCATTTGTCCAGTATATGCCCAAAAGCATTCTCCTTCGAGATAGATGGAGTAATTCCCATTAATTGATGGAATACGTCCCATTTTTATAAGTATGACCATACCACAGCACAAAAGATGTATACAATTCCAATATAAAAAATTCCACACAAAAATTGCAGCATCGATACACCAACAAATTGGTTCCCAACTCCCAAACTTACCAGAGAAAGCAAAGAACTAATTCCAACCAGGGTAGACTTACCCCCACAAGAACTAGTTCCCCAATAAACTGGTTTCAACTGAACTGATTCCCAACTCATGTAAATAAATTTACTCTACAAAACAAATGAGTTAATTCCAACTAAAATAAGCTTACCCCCACAAGAACTAGTTCTCCAATGAACCCAGTTCCAGCTCAGGTACAGTCCAACAACAATTCCCCTTCCCAACAAGGTACCCAAATCAAATTGGCTTGTTCCCTAAAGGAAAAGCCCACACTGAAGGGGAAATATGTTCCCAGTGTGAACGCTGCAGTGACCTACCCTACAAAATCTAGTCTGTCGACGGATAATTTGTCAGTTCTTAGCTTCAACTGCCAAGCCCTGGGGCAGCCGGTGCCATGTCAGGGAATCTTGAAGGAAAGATTCTCGGGACAAATGGTCCAGGCAGCTGCTAGGGCCTTGTCCCAGTATTTCCTGACTGAGCAGCAAAGCTTAACTTAAATGTAAAAGATAAAATTTACCTTCATAAAAGCAAGTATAAAGTTATTTCATGAGAAAGGTTGTGGCCACTTTGAACAGAGAACTTGAATACTACTGGAAACTATGAAAATACTACTGTTATTTTTCCTTGGTTCATTGTTTTCAACTCTTGCTGTACATGACATTCAGTTGCTGCTTCTTAGTGGCACAAAATATTATTAATATGCTAGAAAAAATAGCTTATGAACAAATGTAACTTCTGCATTATGCTAACATCATTCCCCCATATGCTAATCTTACATGAGTAATTCACATTACAGAAATACATGCTACTGTAGAGCAGACTATAGTAATATCCTCTCCTTCCAGATAAAGAAAATTTGTCTTAGAGAAACTAAATGACTTGCCCAGAGTTATTCAGCTAATAACTGTTGAACCTGGGATTTGAACAGTGTGATTCCAAACACTCCTGTGACTATTGTCTCTTTGTAAAATAAACCAAAAGAATGGAAGGGCCACCCAGGATAAATTATGATAAGTATTGTTGCTGCATTAGATTTATCATAGACTGTCTTTGAAGAATTATACAATTTAAAAATCACTTGTCATAGAATTAGACTGAAAATAATCTTGGAAGTATCAGTGTTTATAAAAGTTTGAAATCTAATTGCTTTAACCTTGAATTAACATATTGAGAAAATCACCATGTGGGAGTTGTGAAGACAGTCCAGAATTAAATAATGTAAAGTAGTAAGTAAGCATTATTTCTATGGCTTACTTTGGAGTTAGTCCACATAAGCAAGATAAGAGAATGGGCATGCACATTCATTTAGTTATCTATTCATTCATTTAATCTTTATTTAATACTTCCTAGTCGCTGCAGTGTATCAGTGAACAGAACGAAATTTATGCCTTCAAGGGTGTCCATCCTAGAAGGAAAAAAATACAAATAAATATGTGATGTTATATGATGTCAAGTGGTGACATTGATATTAGGGCAAATAGAACAGTGTTCAGGATATTGCTGGTAAGGATAGTAAGATATTTCATAAACATCTGAATGAAATGAAGGTGGGATCCATTTGAATGCCTGAGGAGGACCCTTAGGAATGGGGTTGGGACTACATGCGTTGTACTGGAGAAGGCCAAGTGGTCCAGTGGAGTGAGCAGGTAGTTGGAAGTGAGGCGACAGTGCTCAGTAGAGGTCAAATCATCATAAGCCATGGCAAGAATTTTGGATTTTATTATGGATAAGGTAGAAATCCTTTGATGGGTTTTGAACAGGGAAGGATATAAACTGGTTCAGTTTAAAAGCTTCATGGCTACTGTGTGGTGAATAGATTTTATAGGTGTTTATGTGTAAATGTGTGCTCGTGCATTGTGATTAGAGAATGCAGCAGAGATGTAAAGATGAAAATAGGCAGAACAGTTCAAATAGTCCAAATTTGAATTAAATTTGAATTAAGGTAATAGTGATGAAAGTGATCATATTTCAGATATACATTAAGGGTAGAAATAAGAAAATTTATTATTGTGGACTTCTCTTGTGAACATGAGACCAAGTGAAATTTTGTCATAAACAGTGGAATTAGACAGAAAAATAGTGGGCTTAATGAACTTCTTTAAAAACAAAAATGTTAATAAAGACAGGAATAATATTCTTAAACATTAATACATTCCATCTTGAAATATTTTAATTTCTGCTTCCCACACCAATTATCTTCAGGGCTGATATCAAAGTATTGGTTTCAAGCTTATTTGTAGAACTCTTTTATAAATGAAATCTTATCAATTCAGTTCAGTTCAGTCATTCAGTCGTGTCCGACTGTTTGCAACCCCATGAACCACAGCACACCAGGCCTCCCTGTCCATCACCAACTCCCGGAGTCCACCCAAAACCATGTCCATCGAGTCAGTGATGCCATCCAGCCATCTCTTCCTCTGTCATCCCCTTCTCCTCCTGCCCCCAATCCCTCCCAGCATCAGAGTCTTTTCCAATGAGTCAACTCTTCGCATGAAGTGGCCAAAGTATTGGAGTTTCAGCTTTAGCATCAGTCCTTCCAGTGAACACCCAGGACTGATCTCCTTTAGAATGGACTGGTTGGATCTCCTTAAAATGCATAGTTGTACTGTGCTGTGCTTAGTTTCTCAGTCATGTCTGAGTCCTTTGTGACCCCATGGACTGTAGCCCTCCAGGCGCCTCTGTCCATGGGGATTCTTTAGGCAAGAATACTGGAGTGGGTGCCATGCCCTCCTCCAGGGTATATTCCTAACCCAGGGATCAAACCCAGATCTTCCACATTGCAAGTGGATTCTTTAACATCTGAGCCACCAGGAGAATATATGGTTGTACTGGTTGTAGTTTATTTCTATAAATGTTTTATATAAATCCAAGCTTGTAACACTTACAATAAATTTAATCAATTAACTAATAAAAAGCTATTTTATAAAGAGAATATAAAAATGTTAGTGCCTTCATGAAGCTTAAACATTTATTGGCTGACGTGATGACTGAATGGATGGATGAATTTATTTAGAGAAGCTTGAAATGTTCAAGAACTAGCACATGGGGAAAAGTCAATAGCAAACCACTTTACCCCAACACAGAAAGGAGAAAGCTCTGTTAAAATGACCCCAGAGTCAGATAATCAACATTACCCTTCCCTAACCTTCATCTGTTGCAAACTTCTAATTCAATCACACATGAACAAAGTATTAAGATTTGACACAAATAGAATTAATAACCTCTTTTTTCACTTTGTATATTCCTGATTTAATAAAAATAATACGATAATGCAAGAATACAGTTCTCAAAAAGAAAACACAATCAACAGAACTCTTCATTTTTACCTTCCATTACTATTTTTACTGAGTCACTTTTGGAGCTTACCATGTTCTAGAAGAACAAGTACTAAATGACCTTATATTGTCATTCATAGTGTCCTATTTTTGAAATGTTGAAAGATGGGAAGCTATATAAAAATGACTTGATATTATAAACTCAACTGCCCAGTTATTCACTGATTCACCAGTTCAGTCAAACAAGTTATGACTATGTCACTTGGCTCAAAGCTGGCAAACAGATTTCAAATACAGGGACGCTGCTTCAGATAACTGATTCTACTCTTATTCTTAGGATCTTTTTCTGGCATTATTCTATTATTCTGGTAGGAAATCTAACACAAAAAATGCAGGGACCAAAAGAAGCATGGGACCAAGGGAATAGTATTTCTTATTTCAAAATTTTATCCTCGATTGGCTTCCTTGTTGATTCTGGAATGCTCTCGCCAGCCAGAGCCTTAAAATACCATTTGTTTCATCAATTTCATTAATAGAGAAGTTTTCAAAAAATTCTCAACCATGTCAAGCAAAGCAGACAGTCTGAACAGTGTGAGGTCATGGATTATGAGACTACAGGGAACAAATAGTTCCTGTGACATCTTCTGCCTTTATTGACTGTAAGTAATACATTGTGATTAATTGTTGTACCTTATGATCTTTGAGCAATAATATCCTGTGATTAAAGAATTTCCAACCTTTTGTGATTCACAATTGGTTTCTCAAGGACCAAGTTTCATAAAAAATAATGACTATAAGTGCTTCTGTGAATTACTTTTTTAAAATATACTTTAATCTCACCCATGTTTCTGTGAACAACAAAAAAAAAGCCATATACTTAACAACCAGAACATGAATCAGTGTATTGATGTGAAACTGAGGGGCTTAATTTCACTGGTTAAGGGTAAATAATGCACAAAATAAACCAATGACTAGGATTTATTTTAGGGAGAGAAAAAAACCAACATAATTTCATTTCCCTGAAATTACAACATACTAGACCTGTAATTCATCTTTTCAGCAAAAAGGATTCTAAAAACTGGTGAATATGTTCTTTGATCATATATCCATATTGTTTCAATCAACTATTCAGATAAAGCCTTTGTGTTGTATATTCAAACTTTCTTCCCAAATCAGAAATAAATGTGCTTTGTGTGAAAATGTGACCAGAGGCTCCTCTGTCCCTCTCAGTCCCTAAACTACTGCTCCTAAATTGGAGCTGCCTCAGAGGTTCATTTTGACAAGGAAGCTCTTACCTACAAAGTAGTGTATAGCTTCTTTGATATCAGTGCAGTGACTCATTTGACTCTGCATAAAATGGAAATAATAATTTCTTTTTATTTATTTATTATCATTATTTTTTACCTTACAATATTGTATTGGTTTTGCCATACATCAACATGAATCTGCCACAGGTATACACATGTTCCCCATCCTGAACCCGTCTCCCACCTCCCTCCCGTACCATCCCTCTGGGTCATCCCAGTGCACCAGCCCCAAGCATCCTGTATCCTGCATCGACCCTGGACTGGCAATTCATTTCTTATATGATATTATACGTGTTTCAATGCCATTCTCCCAAATCATCCCACCCTTTCCCTCTCCTTGTTCTATACATCTGAGTCTCTTTTGCTGTCTCACATACAGGGTTATTGTTACCATCTTTCTAAATTCCATATATATGCATTAGTATGGGAAATAAAGGGAAAAAACCCACAGGGGATTGAGAGAAGGGGAAGTTTTCTTGGAAATACTTTCATAAACTTGGTAATTAATGGCAACAAATTCTTATTTTAACCATGACCTTTTCAAAGACATGCTGAATATGCTCAAATTATACTATACCTATTTATAATCACATTTCAGATTGTAGTTGAGGTTTTATTTAAACAAGCTATTATATATATCACTCTGACTTTTATCCTAGGGAAGGGCATCTCTTATTTAACCCCTTGTTTTTGTTGTTTTAGGTGCTAAGTCATGTCCGACTCTTTGTGACCCCATGAACTGTAGTCCACCAGGCTCCTCTGTCCATGGGATTTCTTAGGCAAAAATACTGGAATGGGTTGCCATTTCCTTCTCCAATTTAACCCCTTGACCACTTTAAATTCTTTTTTTATATAAATTTATTTATTTTAATTGGAGGCTAATTACTTTACAATATTGTATTGGTTTTGCCATACATCAACATTTCCCCCAAAATTTCCTTTACCTCCCAAATCATTCTCTTATTCTCTCTCTCTCTTTTCCCTCTATCACTTTCTGCTTTCCATGTTTGGTTTATTATATTATTTTCTAATATTTCATTTTATATTTTCTTTAAAAATATGCATGCATGCTTAATTCACCTATGGAGTTGCTTTTTTAAAAAGCTTACTAGATAAACTGGTTCAGTTCAGTTCAGTTCAGTTCATTTGCTCAGTCGTGTCTGACTCTTTGCGACCCCATGAATCACACAGCACACCAGGCCTCCGTGTCCATCACCATCTCCCGGAGTTCACTCAGACTCACGTCCATCGAGTCCGTGATGCCATCCAGCCATCTCATCCTCTGTCGTCCCCTTCTCCTCCTGCCTCCAATCCCTCCCAGCATCAGAGTCTTTTCCAATGAGTCAACTCTTTGCATGAGGTGGCCAAAGTACTGGAATTTCAGCTTTAGCATCATTCCTTCCAAAGAAATCCCAGGGCTGATCTCCTTTAGAGTGGACTGTTTGGATCTCCTTGCAGTCGAAGGGACTCTCAAGAGTCTTCTCCAACACCACAGTTCAAAAGCATCAATTCTTTGGTGCTCAGCTTTCTTCACAGTCCAACTCTCACATCCATACATGACCACAGGAAGTTTCTGCCAAATAGCAACATGAATCAGCCATAGATATACATATGTCCACTCCCTCTTGAACCTCCCTCCCACCTCCCACCCCATCCCACCCCTCTAGGTTGTCACAGAGCATCAGATCTGAGCTCCTTGCATCATACAGCAAATTTCCACTGGCTATCTAATTTTACATATGGTAATGTGTATGTTTCAATGCTACTCTCTCAATTCGTGCCTCCATCCTCCTTCCCCCACTGTGTCTACAACTCTGTTCTCTTTGTATTTAATGGCTCATCATAAAAAATAATTTACTTGATTTCAAAATTTCCAAAATGGATTGAAGGAAGGCTTGAGATTGGTTTTATCCATCAAAAGAAAGAATAGGTTTTGAGAAATCAAGAAACACCTTTATGAGGGCCCAATCATTATGTCAGAGTTTGTCTAATCTGTTTCTTTGCCCTCTAGTGTACCATAGCCACTCTCAGCAATGCAATTATCTGAAAAGAAATAAACAAAAACTTCTCCTCATCTTGAAAACCTATAAAAATGCAGCCAAGCAACTGCTGCAAAAGAACCAGTGGTTTGACATCAGGCAAAACAGTTATGCCCTATGGAATTAGGTCTTCTCATCTACAAAATGAGTACACAGGAGGAGACAAATCTTAAGCTGTATGAATGTAACATCTCTTCCCTACTCATAAATCTTGACTGCATGTACTCCTGTCTGATGTTATTTATAGAAAACTCCTACCTTCTTTGCTAGGTATCTAAGATCCCTTGTGGCTCAGATGATAAAGAATATGCCTGCAATGCAGGAGACCTGGGTTCAATCCCAGGTTCAATCCCGGGTCAGGAAGATTCCTTGGAAAAGGATATGGCAACCCACTCCAGTATTCTCTTCTAGAGAATTCCATGGACAGAGGATCCTGGTGGGCTGCAGTCCATGGAGTTGCAAAGAGTCAGACACAACTGAGCACACGCTCATAATCTATCACAAATCTATTAATACCTTTACAACTTTGCTTCCACTAGTCCCCTGCATAAACTTTCTGCTTTTATAAGATTTTTGAAGTTACTAGTGCCTGAATAAACTTTGATTCATCCCATCACAGAGTCATTGCTTATATATGACTCATCTCTGTAAACTTCTTACCTTTCTAACACATCCCATCCATGTGTTACTTATTTTTTATGGTTTAATTTACATCTGACCTTTCTGCAGTCATTCTGAACAAAACTTATCTTTTCTCCAGTCAGTTTTCTGTACCAAAATTTTGTGTGCTAATATTTGATCCTCGGGCTTCCCAGGTGGTGCTAGTGACAAAGAACCTGCCTGCCAATGCAGGAGTCATAAGAGACTCGGGTTCAATCCCTGGGTCAAGAAGACCCCTGGAGGAAGGCATGGAATCCCACTCCAGGATCATTGCCTGGAGAATCCCATGAACAGAGGGGCCATGGGGTCACACAGAGTTGGACATGATTAAAGCAACTTAGTACACATTTGATCTGCAAAAGATAAATATAAGATCTTATATTTTTAAGTGTATTTTAATTCCCTTAATTCCAATTAAGTAAATGTGCTTCTTGGTCAAGGGATTCTTATACTTTAATGGCTTTCTGGCAGTACCTAATAAAATATCTCACCTGTGTCCAGGAATTAATATTTATAAATATTTGGATATTAATTTATTATGGAAGGTCAAATTCAAAGCTGAATCACAAAAATCAAAATGGCATATACTTTAAAAGCTATGAGAAATGTGACTCTATTGGTCTATATTACTAGAGTGAACTTTCCCCAGTCACTACCTTATTCTAAATAGGAAGTAGTTCAACTTTCCCTTACTTTCAAATTTGAAAGAGCACTCTGCACTTCTTGATTCAAAAGTATGTTCAAATGTATAAAAATATGAAACAGATCAAGCAGCTAATATATTTAAGAATTGTTTGTAATTATATGCTTTTAATTCTTTCACTCTTGTTTAAAGCATCTTTCTTTAAAATTTACCCCCATCTTAAAAGTTAAACATTTGCAGATATTTTAATTGTATTTTTTTGTACTCTGGATTTATGTCTAAAGGTGTTCTTTTACTGGCTATACTTATCAGCTATGTAAAAGTCTGCATTCTGGTCACTTTATATTACAGATTAAAATTATCTTGCTAATCCATTTTCATATTTGCTTAACATCTGTCTTCCCCCACTATAATGTAAACTCCTTGGGCATAAGAATTTTGGTCATCACAATCAATACTATATGTTAGTCACTGTTGCACTTCCATGTTTTGGTTACTACTGTATTCTTAAAGAGATAGGAATACCAGACCACCTTACCTGCCTTCTAAGAAATCTATATGCAGGTCAAGAAGCAACAGTTAGAAACAGACATGGAACAACAGACTGGTTACAAATTGTGAAAGGAGTATGTCAAAGCTGTATATCATCACCCTGCATATACTTAACTTATATGCAGATTACACTGGAATCAAGATTGCTGGAAGAAATATCAATAACCTCAGATAGGCAGATGACACCACCCTTATGGCAGAAAGTGAAGAAAAACTAAAGAGCCTCTTGATGAAAGTGAAAGAAGAGAATGAAAAAGCTGGCTTAAAACTCAACTAAAAAACTAAGATCATGGCATCTGCTCCCATCACTTCATGGCAAATAGACGAGAAAACAATGGAAACGGTGAGACTTTATTTTCTTGGGCTCCAAAATCACTGCAGATGGGGACTGCAGCCATGAAATTAAAAGATGATTGCTCCTTGGAAGAAAAGCTATGATTAACCTAGATAGCATATTAAAAAGCAGAGACATTATTTTGCCAACAAAGGTCCATCCAGTCAAAGCTATGATTTTTCCAGTAGTCATGTGTGGATGTGAGAATTGGACTATAAAGAAAGCTGAGTGCTGAATAACTGATGCTTTTGAACTGTGGTGTTGAAGAAGACTCTTGAGAGTCCCTTGGACTGCAAGGAGATCCAACCCATTAATCCTAAAGGAAATCAGTCCTGAATATTCATTGGAAGGACTGTTGCTGAAGGTAAAGCTCCAATACTTTGGTCACCTGGGGTGAAGACCTGACTCATTTTAAAAGACTGTAGTCTTTTACAGTTCAGTCGACTGACAACTGAACTGACTGAACTGACTGACTGACTGTATTATCAGAGTATATGTAGATGCTTAGTATCTATCTTTTGAATAAAATATTATAAATAAAGTAGTTGTATAAACTAGATAGTGGAGGACAGGGAAGCCTGGTGTGCTGCAATCCATGGGGTTGCAAGAGTCAGACACGACTAAGCAACTGAATAACAACAAACTAGAACAAGTCACTATGTCTCTTGGCCTCAACCATTGCATCTCCAAAAATAGAAATGTTTACCTATTCCAGTATGTTTTAAATACGTGTTCTTTCAAATCACAAATTTCCCAGAGCTATATCTGAGTGTGAAGTCAGTCAGTTCAGTCATTCAGTCATGTCCAACTCTTTGTGACTCCACAGACGGCAGCACACCAGGCTCCCCTGTCCAGCACCAACACCTGCAGCTTGCTCAAACTCATGTCCATCAAGTTGGTCATGCCATCCAATCTCATCCTTTGTTGTCCCCTTCTCCTCTTGCCTTCAACCTTTCCCAGCATCAGGGTCTTTTCCAAGGAGTCAGTTCTTCGCATCAGGTGGTCAAAGTATTGGAGCTTCAGCTTCAGCATCAGTCCTTCCAAAGAATATTCAGGACTGATTTCCTTTAGGATTGACTGGTTTGATCTCCTCGCTGTGCAAGGGGCTCTGAAGAGTTTTCTTCAACACCACAGTGTTGGAGAAGTGTTTTACTGAAGATGAAAGAAGACACCAAAACAGACCATTGGTCTAGGCAGCTGTTGACCTCATTCCCAATTGAGCAAATCTCTTTTTATCTATTTTTCTAATAAGAGAGAGGTGGGAGGAAGAAGATAGTTCTAAATAAGATTTTGTTTAAAAATGTAAAACCAATACAATATTGTAAAGTAAAAAAAAAAGAAATTAAACTTTTTAAATGAGAAAAAAGTAAATAAAAATGTATGCTGCTTTTACAAAACAAATGAAAAACTTCTGAATAAAATTATTTCCATAAAACTTCTTATAGTCCAAGTCCCATTTTACACCTTATTTTTGGGCAAACAGTAAAAGAAATAATTATTCTCTCCACTACTGTGCAAATGTTAGCCTACAAATGATAGCACATTTGTCTAATGAAAAGACGAAATGCCCTTGTGTATCTGGCCACATTTATATATTGGGGCAGTTTCCAAAGTTGAAAACTTTGGAAGACAGTTTCTGCCTTATGCTTGACTGCTACTTCTTTGCATGCTAAACCAATTCAGATCAAATATCGAAAACGAGCCCTGCTATGTGGGCCAAGTAGAATTAATATGTCTAAAGCTATATGTCAGTATATGTTTAAAAACTCAGAAAAATACTCATATATTCACTCTTATCAGCAACAATGGTCAACTTTAGAGTGCTGCTGAATAAATTACAGTATTTTTTGTACACTCAGTGCCTCAACTTCAGTGATTGTTGTTATTATTATATGTTTATTCTCTTTGTTATTCTAGTGGTTGTTTTGCCAGTATTTTTGATAGTGATATAAAATGAACTGAGGATACTGAACCTGCATATCCTTAGAACCAGAATTGCCTTGAACAGTGGAGAAAGCTTTCTACCATTCTTCCTGTCTTTTTATTAACAGAAAGTGTTGTCTAAATAGCATTCAAATAAGAAACATATTTAACTCAGCAGCTATTTGATTGAGGAAAGTTTAAGTTTTCCATTAGGTCATGTTTAGAAAAACATTTGTTGTAAAATGAACCACACTGTAACCAAAAACATTTATGAAGTCTAGAAAAATGCAAGCTAGAGTTCAAACTGCATATTTCTAGGGACAGCAAGAACAATGATTGCCATTATGATTGAGATGATAGTAATGGCAGATTTTCACTAAGTACTTTCCTGAATTTTATCATTTAGTCCTCATAGCACACATTAGATACTGTGGAAGCTCTAAATCAGAGACCAAAAGTCAAACAGCAATTAAATGGCCCGACTGTGTTACATTATCAGTTATGTCTGACTCGTTGGCCTATTGTTTTACCTATATTTCAAAGCCTTTAAACTGAGAATACCACTTCTTAATTGATAACCAATGGTATCACCAGTCCAAAAGAGGGATGAGACCATGAATGTTCCCTGAGGCAGAATTTATGCAAAAATAATAGACTTTTTCTTGCTGAATTCTTTGTCCATTTATACGTTTCCAAAATTCTTAGGAAAATAAATGAGCACAAATTCATAATCAACTTACCCTTTTATCAGCATGTTTTCCTCATTTATGAAAATAGAAATCATTACACTATAAACAGAAATAGCATTAAAATAAATAAGTTATTTTGCTCTGCTGCTGCTAATTGAAATAGAGGAAAACAGAAAAATGTTAAGCATTAACAAAGGAAAAATAAGAAATTAAGGATTATTGGATTTGGCTAGCATAAAATAGTGTTTTAGGGAAGAACACCTCCAAAAGTAGAGTATGTAAATATTTGATTCATATTTCAAATGAATTAATTTTTAAATCCTAGCTAAGAGTAAATGACATTCCCTAAGAAATGTGAACAGTAAACCACTTATTCTTTTTTTTTTTTTTTAATGCGTATGTCATTAAAAAGAAGAAAGTTCTCAACCGCTTTTGTCTAAAATAATTTTTGTTATCTGCCCTTTGAGCACTATCATCCAAACTCCACTGTTGATTTCTGGGGTAACTAAAGAGTCTCATTAAAGCAAGCTCCTGAAGCTTTTCTTCAAGGATAAATTATGAACAGACAGTCCCATAGAGGACTAGACGATTTGGTGGTCCAAAGTAGAAAAGACTTGGAGGCCCCCTGAAGAATAACAGTGGGAATAAAAACCACCCTTAGGTTGTTAGGCCATATTAACTTGGGTAGATAAACATTTTTTTAATGGTTATAACTACTCGCATTCTTAAGATGAAATTTTAGGGTCTGACGTTTTTTGCACCAACTTTTTTTTTTTTTAACAAGTGATTTAAGCATCATACAACAAGCTTTTGGAAACTCTTTGGAAATAAGTGCTCTGATTACTCAGTTAAATAGATCCACCCTCCCACACAGACACATTCTTGCTCACACATGTACAGTAATGTTTTCTTCAGTTCAGGTCAGTTTAGTCACTCAGTCGTGTCTGACTCTGCGACCCCATGAACTGCAGCACACCAGGCCTCCCTGTCCATCACCAACTCCTGGAGTTTACCCAAACTCATGACCATTGAGTCAGTGATACCATCCAACCATCTCATCCTCTGTTGTGCCCTTCTCCTCCTACCCTCAATCTTTCCCAGCATCAGAGTCTTTTCAAAAGAGTCAGCTCTTCACATCAAGTGGCCAGAGTATTGGAGTTTCAGCTTCAACATCAGTCCTTCCAATGAATACCCTGGAACGATCTCCTTTAGGATGGACTGGTTGGATTTCCTTGCAGTTCAAGGGACTCTCAAGAATCTTCTCCTACACCACAGTTCAAAAGCATCAATTCTTCGGCACTCTGCTTTCTTTATAGTCCAACTCTCACATCCATACATGACTACTGGAAAAACCATAGCCTTGACTAGATGGACCTTTGTTGGCAAAGTCATGACTGCTTTTGAATATGCTGGCTAGGTTGGTCATAACTTTCCTTCCAAGGAGTAAGCGTCTTTTAATTTCATGGCTGCAATCACCATCTGCAGTGATTTTAGAGCCCAGAAAAATAAAGTCAGCCACTGTTTCCACTGTTTCCCCATCTATTTGCCGTGAAGTGATGGGACAAGATGCCATGATCTTAGTTTTCTGAATGTTGAAATTTAAGCCAACTTTTTCACTCTCCTCTTTCACTTTCATCAAGAGGCTCTTTAGTTCTTCACTTTCTGTCATAAGGGTGGTGTCATCTGCATATCTGAGGTCAGTGATGTTTCTCTCAGGAATCTTGATTCCAGCTTGTGCTTCCTCCAGCCCAGCGTTTCTCATGATGTACTCTGCATACAAGTTAAATAAGCAGGGTGACAATGTACAGCCTTGACGTACTCCTTTTCCTATTTGGAACCAATGTGTTGTTCCATGTCCAGTTCTAACTGTTGCTTCCTGACCTGCATACAGGTTTCTCAAGAGGCAGGTCAGATGATCTGGTATTCCCATCTCTTTCAGAATTTTCCACAGATTATTGTGATCGACAGAGTCAAAGGCTTTGTCATAGTCAATAAAGCAGAAATAGATGTTTACATTTATAGTTTTTTTTTCCTCTGAGATATAGGAAATTCCAATTCTAAAATGACATGGCTTATCTAATAGAAAAGTGCTTTGCAAGATATCTTTCTTACAGATTACCTGCCTCTTAGCTCAAGTACCTTTCCCAGCAATGCAATTTCAGTATGAGCCTGATCAGCTAAGTCCATCTAATTAAGAACAGTAAGTCCCCTCCATCTGAACCTTCAAGTTGCAAACTTTCAAAGATGAGAATATGTGTTCCCATATTCAATCACGTAAGTTAGTTCACATGTTCAGTGTACATTTTCATGTGCATGTATCTTCTACACATGGTTGTCGTTTTGTGAACATTACTGTATAATGCTGTATAGAGTCTCCTGGAGAAAGAAATGGCAACCAACTCCAGTATTCTTGCCTGGAGATTCCCGTGGAAGAGGAACCTGGCAGGCTACAGTTTATGGGGTCTTAAAGAGTCAGACACTACTAAATGACTGCACTAGCACATTGACTGGCTACAGTCACAATTAGAAACTTTCTACTCCAATAAAATTAAATTTAAAAAATAACTTAAAGTCTAGTAGGAGAGAGATTTAAAAAAATAAGCAATTAAAACACCATTAAAAAAAAAAAACAGGGAGTGTTATAAGAATAATGGATATGGGAAAATACTTCATCTTTACAGAGAGAAGACTGAACATATGCCCAAGATTGGAAAAAAATTAAGAAAGACTTTTTTAGAAAAGATGCCAATTAAGTTAAACATTAAAGGACAAACAGATATTGGCATATTGAAGTATCATTTCAGACACAGGTTGGTGCAATGTAAAAGCATTCTAACCTGTGGAAACAGAAGATTCAACTTATTATAAGTAGCACTTTGTGTTTGGGAATGGAAAAACATGAATGTGAATCAAAGACAAGCCTTTAAGATGTGGAGGAGCTAAGCCATCTAGTGCCCTGTCTGTTCATACTAAGGATTTTATATTTTATCCTGAGGCTATATGGCTTTTAATTACAGGACTTTTAGAACAGGACTTATTAGACTAAGAGAACTAATTTGAGGTAGAAAAGAAGTAAAAATGCAGGTGGTACAAAAATCAAGTACCAGTAGATTAAGGTAATTAAGACCTCAATTAAATGCTGTCAGTCCAAGCAGAGAGAAGGAATTAGATTTGAGAGCTATTTAAATGGTAAACATAATGACACATGGTAACAGATTTGATGTTGGGTTGAGGGTGAGAGAAGAATCACATCTCATTTTTAGTTCAGGTGATGGATGGCTGGCCATTCTCTTTGTGGAGATAAGTAATTCAGGTAAAGAAGTAGGCATTGGGAGGAATAATGATGAAATTAGTCATGTAATGGTTAAGACAGTAAAAAATCTGCCTTCATTACAGGAGACCCGCGTTCAATCCCTGGGTTGGAAAGATCCCCTGGAGGAGGAGAATTCCATGGACAGAGGATTCTGGAGGGCTGCAGTTCAGGGGGTTGCAAAGAGTCAGACACAACTGAGCAACTATCACTTCTTGATTTCTTCACCCTCAAGGTTAAGATGCCTTAAGAAAATTTGAGAATCTTATCTTGTAGACAGATGAACATGTATGTCTGAATTGGAAAAATGACTTCTAGATTGGAAACTGTCTTACAGTCTGCTAGGGCTGCCAAATCAGAGTACCACAGA
The DNA here is from genome assembly GCF_014754425.2 of Oryx dammah. Lineage (NCBI taxonomy): Eukaryota > Metazoa > Chordata > Mammalia > Artiodactyla > Bovidae > Oryx > Oryx dammah. The sequence continues at coordinate 27,231,032 of NW_024070213.1, forward strand.
CTAGGTGGCTAGAACATTAAAAATTAAGTTTCTTCCGGTTCTGGAGGCTGAAAGTCCAAGATCAAGGTGCTTAATCATTGGTTACTGGTAAGAGCTAAAACAGACTTTCTGGCTTCCCGACAGCCTACCTTCTCATTGGGTCCTCACATGGCCATTTTTCTGTGTGAACACTTACCTGGCGTCTCTTCCTCTTCTTATACAAACCCTAGTCCTACTGAATTAAGTCCACACTCTTATGACCCCATTTAATCTTAGTTACTTCCTTAAAGGCCTATCTCCAAAGACAGTGACATTAGGAGTTAGGGCTTCCACATAAGAATTCAGGGAACACAATTCAGTCTGTAACAGACACATAGATCTGATGACAGGACACTCATTATTATTATTTTAGAAATGGGAAGACTAAGGTTGGAACCTCTAAGTTATTTGTGCATACAGAGATCATGAGAGTTGGAAAAGGCTTATTACTCTTCCCACAATCATACAGTACGGTGGACAGGACAGTTATCCCTGCTTGGCAAGTACAACCTGAACCACAGCAATAAAACAACAACAACATCACCTAAATCAACAGAAAAGTAACCAGGTAGGTTGTGGATACCTCCTGGAACACCTCTAAGGCTTTATTGAATTTCCAAAAGGAACAGGATTAAACAGTGCTTGCTGACTTCAGGGAACACGCTCTTTCATGATGCTGAGCAAGAATGTCCCAGAAATTTTCTCAGGACATCAAACACAGCTCCAAATCTTATAGATAGCCTCCCAGGGAATCTTTAATACCCTTACAGAATAAACCACGCTATTTGTGCCTCTGAAGGATGAAGGATGAAGCAACTGCCCCAGCTGTGACTTGAAACTGGGGTTCTGATGTGTTTGGGTTCTGGGGAAGCAGGATATTTCAAAGCCAGCTTTGCCTTTAGCCTTGTAAACCAGCCCCTCCGGCTGTGTTCAAACACATGACTTGCTCACTGCACAATGTAATGATTATCCAACTTTCACCAGAGGGCTATGCAAGAACAAAAGGTTGAGTGGTAAAGAGGATTTTTATTATTAGGTTGCTGTTCTTATGAAACATTCATATAGCAAAGGAATTGCTTTGCCGTTAAAAAATTTTTGTGAAGGAAGCTTTATGAAAAAGGTGCTTACATGGCCTTTAAAGTAACTATACATGTATTCAGAATATATATATATATATATATATATATATAGAAAAAGAAAACAAAAAGGCTGAGTTTAGAAACTCAGTTCAGAACCATATTTTAAAATATAAGTAAGGGAAAATGTAGACATCTATTGGACTAGTTTAAAACTCCACAGGCATGGATTTGAACACTAATTATATGTCAAGTAGAATTTATTTTATTTTGGCACATGTGTTGTCGGTAATGACTCCCCATTTCTCTTCTGCCACAGCTTGGCATTTATTTGGAACCACAGACCCAGTTAAGGTGGGTAGCTCAAGGCACACGGGTTGTGTCCACACAATTCATCAGGATTTTATAGGTTCCCAAGTGCAATGAGTGTTATTTTCAATTCAGCATCTTTTCCCTCCACTCTCCTAGCTAGCCTCACCCAGCATCACCACTTGTATAAATAAACCGTAAAAGTCCAAATCCTTTGAAATTGTGGTGCTGGTCTCGCTTTCTCAAGTGAAGAATGACAGAGCATAGGTGAGTGTATTACTTGTATTATCAAAGTAGATCCACATATCCTATTCTTTTTACTGACTAGGTAGGGAAACGTATTCTTGCTTATAAGTATTTCACGTGCAAATACGTTTAGGTTAACAAGCTCTTCTTTAGAAGTTCAAAAAATGTTATTAATAGAAGCAGAAAGGAAAATATTATTAACATCGTTTGGTGGTTTTTGCCAGGGAGCTTACACATAGAAGGACAAAATTAAATGAGGAACTTTGGAAAGAAAGAAGTCAACCTGGAGAGCATGACACTTCTGAGGGTTACAAAACAGTAACTAAAATATGTTAAGGAAAAACATAATTAGAAAGTGGCAAGAAGAGAATTCTTCGATTGTGTATTCTGTTCCTGTGCTCAGTCTTATCTGACTCTCTTCAATCCGTAGACTGTGGCTCACCAGGCTCCTCTCTCCATGGGATTTTTCTTAAGACAAGAATACTGGAGTGGGTTGGCATTTCCTCCTCCAGGGAATCTTCCCAACCTGGAGATCGAACCTGCACCTACTGTGTTTCCTGCATTGCATGTGGATTCTTTACTCGCTGAGCCATCGTTATTAGTCTCAGAGTAAATCATCAGCAGCTAAAACTCCAATACTTTGGCCACCTCATGCAAAGAGTTGACTCATTGGAAAAGACTGTGATGCTGGGAGGGCAGAATAAGAAGGGGACGACAGAGGATGAGATGGCTGGGTGGCATCACCGACTCAATGGACATGAGTTTGAGTGAACTCCTGGAGTTGGTGATGGACAGAGAGGCCTGGTGTGCTGCAATTCATGGGGTCCCAAAGAGTTGGACACGACTGAGTGACTTAACTGAACTGAACTGAACTTAAACTGTAATATCCCCTGTAAAATGGAGGGAATCATGTTACTTGGAGTGCTTATGAGAATTACTTAACAGAGCTACCAGAAATGCTTAGGAAATGCCTGGTTTGGATGTTGTGTAAGTTCATTAAGTATTAAAGTCATGGAGCCCTAGAGCTGGAAGGTATCTTAACAGAACCTCACAAACTCCAACATTTTACAGAGTAGGAAAGTGAAGAGCTAAAGCATTAAGTTTCTTGCCAGAGGTGATGCAAGCAGGAAATCATCTTCCAAGTTGTGTTTTAATGGTTTTTAGGACACTGTTGTTAATCAGTTCAGGCTGCAGTTAAAAAGGAGAAGGCAATGGCACCCCACTCCAGTACTCTTGCCTGGCGAATCCCATGGACAGAGGAGCCTGGTAGGTTGCAGTCCATGGGGTCGCTAGGAGTTGGACACAACTGAGCAACTTCACTTTCACTTTTCACTTTCATGCATTGGAGAAGGAAATGGCAACCCACTCCAGTGTTCTTGCCTGGAGGATCTCAGGGATGGCGGAGCCTGGTGGGCTGCCGTCTATGGGGTCACACAGAGCCAGACACGACTGAAGTGACTTAGCAGCAGTAGCAGCAGTTAAAAAATAACACAGACTGTGTGCCTTAAACAATGTGAATTTATTTCTCACAGTCTGGAGGCTGGGAAGTCCAAGATTGAGGTGCCGGCCAATTTCAGTCCCCCATAAGTGTTCTCTTCCTGGCTCTTGGATGGACACCGGATGCCTTCTCAGTGTCCTCACGTGGCAGAGCTCCAGTCTCCTCTTCTTATAAAGGCAGTAATCTAGTTATATTACTCCACTCTCATAACCTTATCTAAGCTTAATCACCTCCCAAAGATCCCACCTCCAGTATCATCCCATTTAGAGTTAGAGCTTAAATATACAAATTTTGGGGAGACACAAACATCCAGTCCATAACAGACACAAACTATGGTGCTGTGGAAAGAGCCTGTTAAGAACGCAGTGTTCTCGTCATAAGGATCTTAGGCAAGTCCCTTCATCTTCCCGTTTCCTCACCTAATAAATGTGATGGGTGGGAGGACTTATCTCAAAGTGCAGTTCAGCTCTACACTAATGTGATATTATTCTTTAAAAATATGAGTGTAATTTGAAGTGAGAGATACCATGTTTGGAGTAAGAAAAACAAGGAGTAATTGGGACCTCAGGACACAACAGGGGAGAGCAGGGCTAGGTAGTTTCTGGCAAAGGAAGAGCAGAAGAAGCAGTATGAATCTTGGGGGTCAGGGACAGGAGAAAACCAGAATGAGAAAAAAGGGAAATGTAATACAGGAAGGCCTCATCGAAGGCTAGTTAGTATTCTAAAGTGTGCCCAGGGCCAAAATTCTGCCTGTTTTGTTTTAGGATTAATAAGCACATATAGAGTATAACAGTAGGGACTGAGAGAGGTCACTGATAGCCATTCACAGCTTGGTGCTCAATTAAGGAAAGTGATTTGAATAAAATAACACTAAAGCATAAAGTGTGTTGGAATGAGAGGAGGATGACAGAGTTTCTGCTCTCTGACATCACATCATTCAGTATGTTAGACATGTGAACATAGGAATACCTGTGAGTGGATTGGAAAGAATTTTATTTATTTACCTTAATCTCCCAAGTTGGGCTTTCCAGGTGGCTCAGTGGTAAAGAATCTACCTGCCAAGCAGGAGACATGGGCTCCATCCCTAGGTTGGGAAGATGCCCTGGAGAAGGAAATAGCAACCCCCTCCAGTATTCTTGCATGGGAAGTCCCATGGAGAGAGGAACCTGGTGGGCTATAAGCCTTGGGGTCACAGAGTCAGACCCAACTTAGCTACTAAACAGCAGCAATAACATCTCCCAAGTTGACCATGTCCCTCAGCAAGATGAGCGGAAAGGGGTCTGATTTCTAATTATAGATTCAAGAATCTACTCAGAGGAACTTACCTGCTCAGCATAGTTTTTTTTTTTTTTCTTTCCTTCATAGTTTCCAGATGATCCTAAGAGAGCAACACTGCTGTGTAAGCATCATCCTAATTACAAGTGTGTCCATAAACTGAATACCTTTTATGGCTAACTTTTGCTCAGAAAAATACCATTTAAGCTTATAATTAACTATGCAACTGGTCATAACTGTTAAAAGGTTTTGATATGATGATAAAATATCAATTATAGTAGTAAATATATACCTATATGTACACATATATAAAGTATTAATATCCTATTTCTTGATGAAACAACTTTGATTTCTTGAATTCAGTTCTGTGCTTCACGACAGTCATCCACAAAGGAGCCCAAAATCAGCAGTGCTCTAAAAGGGCAGTCAGTGGTTACAAGGGGATGAAGAAAGGCAAAGAGAGAAATCTCAACCAACTCTCTGAAAATTAAGAGATAAGACTCCCCAGTTTTTACTCTGCATTTTGAGACTTTTTCTCTCATGCAGTGCAGTCAGTGCATTTCCTGAAGTTCTGCACTGACTCAAAGATGTTTAATTGTCTTGCCTAGTTTTCTTTAAACTGGCTGAGCCTGGTATTGGTAGGTCTCCAATAAAACTTTTTATTATTTTGAAAATACTACTCTTCCCTTTCAAATTTCCTAATTAAAGCCAGGGTAGATTCCACAGTTTCCTAGGTCACTTTTTAGATAGAAGAAGAAAAAACAAAAACAAAAAAAACTCTTCACCAGTTTTGTCCAATTTAAAACTTAATTTTCTTCTCCAATTTAGCATACACTTCCTCCTCATTCTCTAGCACCCCCAAGTTTTAGTCTGGGGGACTTGTGGTGGATGGAGAATATTACCTGCTGTTTCACTCCTCTTCTCTCTGTCTTCTAGTTCTCGCTTTTCTTGATTTGGAGTGGAGGGGAAAGAGAAAGAGTGACCCTCACACTCATTGAGGCAAGAAAGTACAGTTTCTGTCTGTGGTCTCTGATTCTCCAAGGCCCACTGTGGATTCAGTGTCAAAGCTGGCTCCCTCATGTGAGTGAGTTCCTGCCTTGCAGGATTTCCCATTAGGAGATTTTCCTTTGGCTGAGCCTTTGGTGGCTCAGATGGTAACGAATCTGCCTACAATGTGGGAGACTCAGGTTCAACCCCTGGATGGGCAAGATCCCCTGGAGAATTCCATGGACAGAGGAGCCTGGTAGGCTGTAGTCCATGGGGTCGCAAAGAGCCGAACATGACTGAGGAACAAACACAAGGAGTGGGATCACATTTAATTACCTGCCTTGTGTTTATCTGAACCTGAGAAACTCACACATGCTTGCTTTGCCAGTTAGGATGCAGGAGTACAGGCTGCTCCTTTGCTATCCTGTTTTTCCATCCAAGCGTTGCACTCTCTTCCCTATTGACATCCCCAGGGAAAATCAACACTCTTTTAGCACAGACGTTTAACCTGGAAATGAGGCAATAGTCTCCCATTCTTTCACGTATCTGAATAAATGGCTATCCTTGAGCTTCCCTCCTCACTAGACTTTGCAGGGATGAGTGGGAATAGCAGATCCACTCTATCCCTCACTAAGCTGATGACTCATGACTCTCAAACAGCCCCTTTCCTTGAACCCCACTTGAAAATACAAAGCCCAGTAGGGGAGATGGCACTTGGTGTGTCATAGCCATTTTGGCCATCTCCCAATAAACCCTGTAGAGTTCTCTCACTTCCAGTCACTTCTTTGGCTTTTGCTAAAGCATAGGATAACTGTTTTCTCTTTCCTTTAATCTTAGCTCTTGATCACCAACTCCAGAGCAATAAAGGAAGTTCCATTAAGCATGCTAATATAGGTAGATGCTTTCTCATCCAAAACCCTCCCTGTTCAGCCATTGCATCCTTCCAGCTGTCGCCATTAGCAGAGCTCGGTTTCTCAAGCAGCTAGGTGTGATGCCTCCCTCACTGCCCTCAACCATCAGACCCTTCATCTAGTAGTGTGTTAGGTTTGTCTAGTCCTGTAATATGTATAAGTCAAAAGATTTTGTTATTGCCCTGTTGCACTCATTAATGCATTTTTACTCAGAGAGAATCTCCTATTAGATATCCAGACACTTGGGCTGGACAAAACAGCAGATGGTACCTAGGCCTGTTCATACTCTAAATGAGTCAAAAAGTATGTTAGTAGTAATAAAATAGCAATAAAATCCTAGCAATATAATAGAATATACATGTCCAGATGAACCATATCAAATCATTTTTTAAATACTCTTTTGGGCTTTTTATGATCCATAAAATCAAACCAGTCAATTCTAAAGGAAATCAGTCCTAAATATTCATTGATGACGATGCTGAAGCTGAAGCTCCAATACTTTGGCCACCTGATGCTAAGAACTGACTCATTAGAAAAGACCCTGAGGCTGGGAAAGATTGAAGGCAGGAGAAGGGGATGACAGAGGATGAGATGGTTGGATGGCATCACTGACTCAATGGACATGAGTTTGAGCAAGCTCTGGGAGTTGGTGATGAACAGGGAAGCCTGGCGTGCTGCAGTCCATGGGTCACAAAGCATCAGACATGACTGAGCGACTGAACTGACTGAATGATCCATAAAAGAAAGTCATTGTTATAACTTTTATAATTTTTTTAATCTAAAATTGTGTACTCAAATGGATCACCCATCTATTTCACCAGACTTGCCTCCTTTGTTTATTTTCATTAATTAGATTTGCCCCCAGAGTATTCTCAGGGCTAACATTGGAGAGATTAAAAAATATATATGTTCCATATTCTAAAGGCAATACAAACAAATGAAAACAAAAGCAAAGAAAAGGGAAAAAGAAAGAGTATACAACTTGGCATATTCATTAGTTTTCACCATATCAACAAATAGCCCCACAGTTTCAGTGGCTTTTAGCAATAGATTTATATCTCACTTATGTACCACACAGGCTGCAGACTTGCTATAGCTCTGCTAGGCTGCCCTGGAGTTCACACAGCAGTGCTCCACTCAGCATTGTCTTCTCATTCCAGCACTGAAGGAACACCCCCCTCCCTCACCCCCAACGCCCAGCAGGGACATGCTGTTCTCATGGCAGAAAGCAGAAGTACAAGATGGCAAACCAATCCATGACAGTACATTTAAAGCATCTACATGGACATGGGCATACATTTTATCCAGTCATAGCCTACTGGCTTAAGCAAGTCACAAGGCCAATCCTGACATGGGGTGGAAAAGTAGATGTTATCTCTGGGAAGACACTGGAAGTCACAGAGCAAAGAGTGTAGTTCTGTAAGCTTCAGAGAAGAAAGCATGGCATTGGGAAAAATAATCAAATCTACCACACAGTGTGAACACAGTGGAAAGATTATAAGTATGAACACATGGCATTCTGAACACACTGCTTTGGAGGTGGTAATAAATATTTGGTACATAAATTGCAAATGGGAATAAAATGAAGTCAGTTCATACCTTAGGGGCTTTTCCATATATTTAAGTGTTCTAAAAATGTATACAATCTCCAGAGTATGTATTTCATTATCTTCTGAATTTATTCCTTTTTAATAGTTTTATACTCTTGTTGTTTCAAACTGGCTTATAGACAAATGTATGTTGCAAAACAACTATTGATTAGAAATTACATTTCAGCAGACTTGGACCATGTAATGCTCCCTATGTGAAAAATTCAAAAGAAGTTTGGTGCTATATTTCTGAAAGAGCGAATCAATATTCTAGAAATGAGCTAGTCATAGGAAACAGTTATGTTTGCAAGACAATAAAATGTATCAAGTACCTCAGTTTAGGGAAATATTAAATAAATCTCTCAACCAATGAGAAGTAAAATAAAGTTATAGAGACTAAAGAGGTACATTATTTTTTACTTTTTAACAAACTGTTGAAAACATAGTTAATTCTATATCAAATATTGGATTTCAGCCTTTATATGTCACAGGGTTATAAATACATTTGAAGAAGTCACATTCTAAACTTCTACCGTGGTCACTAAGACCTGGTCTAGGAGAACACCCCTAACCCCACTTAAAGTAAAAACCAACAGAGGCAATGGGAAGGGGAGGTCCTGGAGTGACCTGAAATCACTCATCTTCATTGTGTAGCTCAGTTTTATTCCAAATGTTGTTTCCTCTCTTCCCTCACAGGAAATATACATGTGGGTGTGTATTTCATACATTCATTCATGTCTGACTCCTTGTGACCCCATGGACTGTAGCCTACCAGGCTCCTCTGTCCATGGATCTCCAGGCAAGAATACTGGAGTGTGTTGCCATTCCCTTTTCCAGGAGATCTTCCTGACCCAGGGATCAAACCTGAGTCTCCTGCATTGCAGGTGGATTCTTTACCATCTGATTAGGAGATCATGCTATTGAGAACTAAAATTAAGACTTACACTGAAGGGAGACATGACGCAAGGAGAGCTGGGTTGGTGTGGTTAGCCTGTTCTGTCCTGCTGGTAGACTGATGAAATGAGAACTAACTGTCCTTTTCCTGGACCTCCAGCAAGTCACTTACCATGTGATCAGAAGCATGATGTGCATGAAGAAATGGGAGAAGCTCTAATTTCCAAGGAAAATCTCCATTTTTTGCTGCTGGGGTTTGTGTATATGAGTTCACCACTATCCCCTTAACTTAGGCAAATGCCTTTAAGACATCCCAGAACAAGTATGCTCTGTCACCTGGGGTATATTTGCTTCTCTTCTTGTTTTTTGCCTCTCGTTCTCAACACTACCAAAACCTTTAATCAGCTGGATTTTATGCATGTATTCTCATTTTAATGTTATCATTACTTACAGACCATTAGACACATGTAAAAAATAATATCAAGTTGAACTACTCCTGTATCTCGCCGGCACTGGGATAAACAGGTCTCTGACACTTTGAGGTTTACCTCATTGTTTGTGGTCACATTGCCTGCATCTTAAAAGCCCAGTCTTTCAGCACCAAGTATTATTTCCTATTTCTCAATCCCTTGACCTGAACTTTTAAAAATTATTATTTTTTTTAATTTGGCATAAGTAATTTTGCTTTTCCCAGTGACAGTGTCTTGTGAAAAGAGTTTCTGTAATTCTCAGAGGGAAGTGACCAGTTGTTTTCCAGTCTTACAAACAGAAGCAGCAGGTAAAAAATACCACATGATGGGTTTGCCACTTCCTGCTGGTGAAGGTCATTGACAGAATTATGTAACCCTCCACTCAAAATTGAATAGTCCAGCTTTCTCTGAATAGATTAAAATTAAAGTACATGTTAATTTCTCTCCTCAGTTAAAATGATTGTCTCTGACAACACAGGGATAGACTAATTGGCCTCTCACAAACGTTATACAACACACTATCATTTCACTTCTGCACTGTGTAAAAAAACTTATAAGTTGAGTAAAAACCCATAGAGCTTGAACCAGGAGATCATGTCATCATGGGAGAAAGGAAAGTTTGAATGAGACATGTTCTATAAGGAAAATAATCACAATGAAATACACTGAGTTTTCTTCACTTAAAAATTTTTAAAGCACAGTCACATAATCTCTCTACAAATCTCCCCTGCTCTGTTTTATTTATTTATTTTTTTTAGGATTTTTTTTTTTTTGATGGTGAACCATTTTTTAAGTCTTTATTGAATTTGTTATAATATTGCTTCTGCTTTATGCTCTTTTAGTTTTTCACCATAAGGCAAGTGGGATCTTAGTTCCCCAACTAGTAATTGAACCCACACACCCTGCAGTGGAAAGCGGAGTCTTAACCACTGGCCTGCCAGAGAAGTCCCTGCTCTTTTATTTTGAACAATGAGTGAGACTGATTTTTTCCCCTCTTTGAACCAGCACTTATGAAAGTGAAAGTGAAGTCACTCAGTCGTGTCCGACTCTTTGCAACCCCATGGGCGGTAGCCCACCAGGCTCTTCCATCCATGGGATTCTCCAGGCAAGAATACTGGAGTGAGTTACCATTTCCTTCTCCAGGGGATCTTCCCAACCCAGGGATCGAACCCAGGTCTCCCACATTGCAGGCAGATGCTTTAACTCCTGAGCCACCAGGGAAGCCCAGCACTTATCAGAGAAGCAAATAGACTTCTAATAGAATTCAGTTCAGTTCAGTCACTCAGTCGTGTCCAACTCTTTGCAACCCTGGGGACTGCAGTGCCGGGGTCCAGCCCCAGTGGATCCAGGGTGATTCGAAGGTGGGGACAGAGTTGGCGTCCTTGGAAATAACTTATTTAATTACAGATAGAGAGGGATTAGAAAATTAGCAGAGAAAAAGAGGCTGAATAACTTGGTTCACATGGAATACCAATTACCACCTACGTAGGCTGCAGGCGTCTTCCCGTTCTCCCGAAGGAGAGGAGGCACTGAGGCCTCCCCCAGTCCAATCTTAGAAGCCCAGGCAAAATTAGTAGGCTTGGTGGGTACCCATGTACCAGATGGGAATTCGGCCAGAAAATAGTAGGAGAGAAAAAGAGGCTGAATAACTTGGTTTACGTGGGATACCAATAAAATTCCAAGACAAGGAATTTGCACCATCTATGTTGGGCCACCGGTGCCACTTGAATATCGGAAGGTGCCCCTCCTTGGGCTCCTTCTCGCATGGGCTTGAAAGCCAGAGCAAGTAAGTAGACATGGCGAGCACCCATGCTCCAGATGGGAATTCAGCCAGAAAAACGGGGAGCAAGAAAGAACAACATGGGGGAATCAGTCTTTCTGGAAACTGATCCAATTCCTTTATTTTGGGGTGTGTTTATATACCTTTTGTTACACATAGGGATGAATACAGAGTTATACAGGGGTCAGCAGTCCTGACCTTTATCAAAATCAGGTGCTTTACATAAAAAAAGGATCTTAGGGGTTTTACATCATCTTCTGGCCATGAGGCCTGCTGACATTTTACGACTCTTTCTTTCTGATAACCAAAAAACTTATTTTTTCCAAGGGTGTTTTTTCTTAAACCAGGCACCACCCTTCAAATAAAGTTGCATTCCTATAGGGTGAGGGTGTAGTGAGTTACAATCAAGAAAGGAATTTATTTAACCCAGGGTTAACAGGATTAATCTTAAAGGTTAATACTTATTTCTCCTATATGTTAGTTATATTCATTATAAGAGCAGGGAATATGGAGATTTAGCAGCAAACATCAGCCCAACAATTGAAAATCCTTTCACCAATGTTCCCGTTAAGATCTATTTAGTCTTAAGATAGTGATAAAGTTACATTTTTACATAGCAAGGACACAGTGATTTATAGCAAAGTACAGTGATCTATTACAAAAGAGAAAATTCATTAACTCAAAAAGTCTAGTATTGCTAACCTTAAAAACTACTATATTTCCTTTTCTATATTCCAAATACATTGATTAATATATTCCCAGGTGCCTAAGGATATGGAGGCCTGGTGGCCATCATTGACTCAACAATGAGAAAAGCCCTATGCTAATTAAGACTTTCAGAATACTCCAAATTCTCTGTGCTGTTTATGGTTCAAAGGTAGTAAACAATCATGTGCCTAATGGCAGGAGTATGGATAATCCTGTCACACAAGCTAGTCTGTCAGCAGAGAGGTTTGACCTGAGACACCCTTGTCACACCCAGGGCAGGGAATTAGCAGCAATTATTGGCACAACAAATGAAAAACCCTTCACCAATGTAATTCCTAACCAACCCACTATACTAATAATTTCCAACTTCCCAAAGGAATTTGCCTTTAGTAAGTCTAAAACATCTCATGCCTCTCAGGTTGGGAGGCTGTAAACAATCACATGTGGCCAGAGGAACCTATACAGGCGGGCTAGATAACCTTCAGAGGAGTTGAAACACTCTTGTCACGCCCAGGAATTTTTATTGACTTGGAGGTGCAAGTTAACTCCCTCTCCGAGAGAAATGGTGATGGGGGAGAACGCCCCGTAAAGTCAGAGGTGTGGGTGAGAGCATGAAACAGTAAGGTAGATAGACTCTGGTTTTGGGGGTAGATGCTCGGGAACAGGGGGTTTCCTGAGGCTTGATCATGCCTTTGTGTATGCCAAGCCTCCTTCCTCATGACACATTTGCCATGGGCGGAGTTCCTCACGCTGGCTCCCGGCACTGCAGCATGCCAGGCTTCCCTGTCCATCACCAACTGCCAGAGCTTACTCAAACCCGTGTCCATCGAGTTGGTTAAGAGTATTTTGGATACAAGCAATACAATTTTGACAATTCCTATGACCATACTCCCATTCCTAAAATATATCTTCTCTTTAATTATTTTAGTAAAAAGTTAACTTCATCTGTGCAAAATAACTTTTCATCATGTATGTAACAGTCAGGCGGTGATAGAGTTATATTTGTGTTCTAAAAGTTTTAAATAATAATATCTTTAAAAACAAGTAACAGTATTTAAAATGTATGAGAGTGTTGGCAAGCATTGATATGGGATATAGAAATATTCTACCCATCACTTCCTTACCTTATTGAAAACTAAGTAGCCTATATAACTGTACATTACTGAAGTCCTCAAATTACTGCAAAAATCTCTGAGGTATGCATGGGTACATGCTCAGTCGCTTCAGTTATTTCCAACTCTTTGCAAACTCATGGACTATAGCCCACCAGGCTCCTCTGTCCATGGGATTCTTCAGGCAAGAATACTTGGTGCCATGCCCTCCTGCAGAGAATCTTCCCCATACAGGGATAGAACCTGTGTCTCCCATGTCTCCTGAATTGAAGGTAGATTCTTTACCACTGAGCCACTGGGGAAGCCCCTCTGAGGTATACACTCTGCAGAAAATGTCTTGAAGTTTTAAATGTGGATGCCTTCATTTGAGGCTTTCCAGTTCACATTCATACAACTCTTATTCTCCTAGAGCCTTCAAATAATGACATGATTCATTTATTATGTCTGAAATCTCAAAATCTCATTGAAGGAGTAGGTAGGAAACTTTTTCATTATCTGTTATTCTCCTTACATTGAAAATATAAGTATCAATAGATTATATTTTCATCAATACATCTTTAGCCCCTTGAGGTTTTTTTTTTAATGCTTTGCAGAAATAAGAACTATTATTCCACTCGGTTTATGTTTCCTTTGCAAAAGTAAAAGAGATGCGAGAAGATAAGTTGGCTTTGTAAAAATGACAAGGGAGCAAGCCCTTTCCTTAAAAAAAAAAACAAAAACAGATTCATTCAACTAATTTTTTTAACTTAAATGTGTAGAAACAGAGAACATACAACAAATGAAAATAATGTGTTTCTTAGAATCTCTGTAGCACAATACATAGTGGGCAGAGATGCAAAATTAGGAATGCAAAATGAAACTCATATATATATATATATATATATTAATATTTTGGCTCCTAGGAATTTAATCCTTTTTTTTCAGCATTCCATTCTCATAACTTTCTTCTAGTTCCTTGAATGATAATTCCACCCCCCACCCCCCCACCCCAGAGGAGAAGAAGACTAGAGACAAGTTAAGAATTAAAGAATCAATCAAAGAGATTTAAAGGAATCAGTCTTTTTTACTTCAGTGTTTTGGGGCATAATAAAAAGTAAAGTTGAAGCATGTTGGAATTAGTTTCAAGGAAATAGAAATGGTCACATGGCAGGGAGAGTAATCCAGTAATTGTCACTGTTCCATTATCTAGTGAAGTGTCCTTCCCTTGTTTTGTTGTGCCTCCCATGTTCATGGCACAAGCAGACTGCCAGTGAGAGAAGTTGGCTTGGGGAGACCGCAAGATACAGCTGAACTAATGCTTTTTTATTGACTAGCACATAGTTTGAGCTAAGCCCTTTTGAATTAGAATCACATTAACTTTTTCTATATTCTGTATAATTCTATAGGTTAAGAGATATTACTTTTTTTTTTTTTTTTAACCTCAACTGGCTTGAGTAAGTAGCCTAAGTTACTTGGAAGTTGTAGGGCTGAGATTTGAATCAGAAATACTTGAAAGCAAAACAAAACAACTAAAAAGCACCATGTTCTTGCCTTTATGGTATCTTCCTCCAGGTAATCAAGGGGAAGTGATGGAGCAAAGAGCAATACATACATATATGACAATGTGGGGACATCTATATAAGAAAAACAGAAAAACTTGGGGTTGATGGTTGAGTCGCCATTAAGTGTAGTGACAATTAAATACAATTTTAAAAACTTTGTCTGTATTATAATAAGTCAAAAATAGGCTCTTAGGGTAAGTTATTTGTCGTAGAATTTAAGAAGCCTGAAAGAAGAAAAAGTGCATCGTGAACTGAAATGAGGAATAGTGGGTCTCTTATTGATTTTTCACTCTCAGAATCTCATTAACTATCAGATGAAACTTGATGACTGGCAACAAATAAACAACATTTTCCCCATTCTAGGCTGTTAAACTGCCCAAAGCCATCACACAGATTAGTCTGAAACGCACTTATTGTTCCTGCTGGAGGTGTTTTTAAAAAAAAATCAGCTTTAGATATAAGAATTCTTTTTCTCCCTTTCCTTCAGGCTGCTAAAGGATGCACAGAATGAAGCTTATTTTAAAAGCTGGTATCAGAAGCTATTGGCTGCACTCCAATTCTGTGCAGGAAAAGCCTTGAGGGATGAGTTTTCCAAGGAGCAGAAACTTATCAAGATTCTGGGAGACATTGGGGAAAAAGTCAAGACTGCTAGTGACCCTCAAAGACAGGTTTGTTGGGACATCAATTTTCATGTAATGAAGTTTTGTTTTCTTTTTCATTATGGTTCAATTAAGTTTGAATTTCATAACACTGAAAGTACATTCCTTGACTGCCACTTAGTCATAAGACACTTCAATTAATTCTTTTGATTAAGGTTTTTTTTTGTCAATTTACTATCTTAATGTTCATTTCTATCACCAGGACACGGTTTTTTAATTTAAATAGCCATGTTGCACAAACAGTACCTGACAAGACACCAATTTCAAGGCAATTTGACTAAAATGACCGGATGAAGTAATTTCCTCAGAATGGAAGCACAATTCAGACTTACAGAAGAAGTACACAAATGGGACTTTTTAAACACCCTTGTCCAAGGGACAAAATTTTGGTCTAAATTTTTCCAACTCTGCACTAATCAAGGTTACATTTTTAAAGGCTTTTTTTTTTTTTTTTTTTTTTTGCCACAACAAATGAAATACATGAAACAAATCAATAGTGGTGTGGATAGTAAGACTTTCATACTAACATCCATGGATGGTAGTCAAAATATTGTACCTCTTTCATCACTGATTATAATAAAGGGCCTGGCTGTTCTTTTTCTTGATCTAATGGAAGAACACTTGCTCTTTTTAATTGTCTGCATTACTAGTTCCCTTCATTAGTGATGTTCCCTTCACTGTTACAGACCATTGAGTAGATTTTCTTAAGCTCACATCCTAGATGTAGAGAGAGAGTGAACTTCCATTCACTGGATTAAGAATATCATTCAATAACAAGGACTTACTATGGTCTAAGAGTTAAGGACAGAAAGACGACTAAACCACGAATCTTGTCCTCAAAGGAGCTCATGGTCTCTCTCCACCCACTGTTTAAAATCAACAAGTTTTCAACAAAATGATATGAAAATAGCAGGAGGCAAAGTGTCCCAGAACTCTTTCCAGCACAAGATTTTTCTTACTGGAAATCACTTCATTTGGTAGTAATGCCAGAAGCTATGCTACTTCAGCTACATAGGAAAATGTGGAAAATAAAAAGCAGAAGCATGGAATTTGTTTTTAAATGGGAGGCATATAATCTCTGGATGCAGAGAAGAGCCTTAAGGCACATAACATGATAAGCAATGCAAAAAATATTTCTATGACTTCTCCATGTTATTGCAAACTCATTAGTTATTGACTAATAGTAAACAAAAAGTTGAGCACAAGAAAAATAAATTTGGTTTAAAATTTACAAACTTTGTCTATAAGTTTGGTCTTTATTTCTTATATTTTAAAGTCCCTCGTGTATTGAAGATGTATACTACAGTCAGTACAGTGCCCTTTTTGACCAGTTGCATCAAGTTCCAAAGTGATACTGACATCATCCTCTCACATAAATGCACTTCTCTCACCTTGACTGGCTGCTGTTGTGAGAACACCTCTTCACATGAAAACAGGAAGAAAAAAAAGAAGAAGGTGGGAGAAGAATTTATAATTTCTCACAAGTTACTGTAAGCTTTGTTTACTTGTGTGTGTGTTTTTTTTTTTTAAAGCCCAATTAACAAGACTGGAAAAGGTCAGTTTTCATTCCAATCCCAAAGAAAGGCAATGCCAAAGAATGCTCAAACTACCGCACAGTTGCACTCATCTCACATGCTAGTAAAGTAATGCTCAAAATTCTCCAAGCCAGGCTTCAGCAATACATGAACAATGAACTTCCAGATGTTAAAGCTGATTTTAGAAAAAGCAGAGGAACCAGAGATCAAAGTGCCAGCATCTGCTGGATCATCAAAAAAGCAAGAGAGTTCCGGGAAAACATCTATTTCTGCCCTATTGACTATGACAAAGCCTTTGACTGTGTGGACCACAATAAACTGTGGAAAATTCTGAGAGAGATAGGAATACCAGACCACCTAACCTGCCTCTTGAGAAACCTATATGCAGGTCAGGAAGGAACAGTTAGAACTGGACATGGAACAACAGACGGGTTCCAAATAAGAAAAAGGAGTATGTCAAGGCTGTATATTGTCACCCTGCTTATTTAAGTTACACGCAGAGTACATTATGAGAAACGCTGGGCTGCAAGAAGCACAAGCTGGAATCAAGATTGCTGGGAGAAATATCAATAACCTCAGATATGCAGATGACACCACTCTTATGGCAGAAAGTGAAGAGGAACTAAAAAGCCTCTTGATGAAAGTGAAAGAGGAGAGCGAAAAAGTTGGCTTAAAGCTCAACATTCAGAAAACGAAGATCATGGCATCCTGTCCCATCACTTCTTGGCAAATAGATGGGGAAACAGTGGAAACAGTGTCAGACTTTATTTTGGGGGGCTCCAAAATCACTGCTTCCCTGGTGGCTCAGAGGTTAAAGTGTCTGCCTCCAATGCGGGAGACACGGGTTCAATCCCTGGGTCGGGAAGATCCCCTGGAGAAGGAAATGGTAACCCACTCCAGTATTCTTGCCTGGAGAATCCCATGGACAGAGAAGCCTGGTAGGCTACAGTCCACGGGGTCACAAAAAGTCAGACACGACTGAGCGACTTCACTTCACTTCAAAATCACTGCAGATGGTGATTGTAGCCATGAAATTAAAAGACACTTACTCCTTGGAAGGAAAGTTATGATCAACCTAGATAGCATATTGAAAAGCAGAGACATTACTTTGCCAACAAAGGTCCGTCTAGTCAAGACTATGGTTTTACCAGTGATCATGTATGGATGTGAGAGTTGGACTGTGAAGAAAGCTGAGAGCCGAAGAATTGATGCTTTTGAACTGTGGTGTTGGAGAAGACTCTTGAGAGTCCCTTGGACTGCAAGGAGATCCAACCAGTCCATCCTAAAGGAGATCAGCCCTGGGTGTTCATTGGAAGGACTGATGCTAAAGCTGAAACTCCAATATTTTGGCCACCTCATGCGAAGAGTTGACTCGTTGGAAAAGACCCTGATGCTGGGAGGGATTGGGGGCAGGAGGAGAAGGGGACGACAGAGAATGAGATGGCTGGATTGCATCACTGACTTGATGGACATGAGTTTGAGTAGGATCCAGGAGTTGGTGATGGGCAGGGAGGCCTGGAGTGCTGTAATTCATGGGGTCGCAAAGAGTCAGACACGACTGAGTGACTGAACTGAACTGAACTGATATCCAGTGAAGAGATTTTAGTTAAAGAGAGCAGAGGTTCCCCTCTGTGATGCTCTTCAGGCAAATCCAGGTATAGAAAAGACAAAGAGGACAGACAAAAAGAATCCCATTGTGGAACTTTGCCCCATTTCTCCTCCTTGTTTTTCTGGATTCTGGGAGCAGTCAATATTGTTATTTGACCATGAGCCAGGAGTGAGAGCTGCGAAACTCTTGAGAGTTAGTAAAGCATCATTAATCTGATATCCTCATTTGTAGAAATGTAGTTAAAAGAGTTTTCAAAGTAGGCCAAAAGTTTTTTTTTTTGTTGTTGTTGTTTTGTTTGTTTTGTTTTTTTGTTTTTCCCTTTTTTTGACAGGGAATACACAATTCTTTTCTTTTCTTTTTTTTTTTTTTTACTGGAGTATAGTTGCCTTACAATGTTAGTTTTTCCTGTACAGCAAAGTAGATCAATTACATGTATACATGTGCCCCCCCCCCTTTTTCGGAGTTCCTTCCCATATAGGTCACCACAGAAGCACTGAGTTCCCTGGGCTGTACAGTAGGTTCTCATTGGTTTTCTGTTTTATACATAATAGTGTATATATGTCAATCCCAACTTCCCAATTCATCCCATCCCCTCAGTTCCCCCTTGATATCTGTAACTTTGTTCTCTACCTCTCAAGGGATACACAATGCTAAAAGTGTTGTTTGGTCTCTGACCTTCCACGTGTGCAGAGGACTGTGGAAGGGAGTAAGTCAAGTATCAGAAATACACTCACTGGCATTTAGTAAACTATTTGTTCATATATGTTACCATTTCTGGCATTTATCAATTGTCTGTAATTGTCTTTTTTGTCATCATTGTTCCTACTCTATGTAAATTTTTTTTCTAAAATGTACTATTAGTATCAAGTGTAAATCTTAAGAGTTACAAACTAAGATTCAAGGGAATTACGATAAATGGATCATGTCAATAATTCCTTAAAGCAGGAGTTGCAAGTTACTGGGTCACAGGTCAAGCCCCATGCATCATGTTTTGTTCGAACAGAACAGTACTTTGTTTTGCTTTTGTTTTTAATTTAAAGTGCTTCAGAAAGGGCATTCGATCTTTACTCCCTCATTTTTCCTAGGACTCCCTCTTGTTTTAGCCTGTTGCCTCCTCATATGCAGCTACATCACCCACTGACACAAAGCATCCAAGTGTGTAACCCCTAAATTAATAAGCTTATATAATCAATAGAAGAAACATATAACTTCAAGGGAAAGTCAGTTCTTTACAGTTTCAAAAATGCTTTTTCTCATGATTTTTCACAGGAGGTCCTGAAGAAGGAGCTTGGCAGACTAGAAGAATTCTTTTGGTGTACGAAGACCTGTCACCTCCCTCTGAACCCTGCCTTATGTGTACAGGGGATTGATGGTGATGTAAGTCAATGTATTCAGTAGATAAGTTGAATATTTTTATTTTGTGTTGTTTAGGTTGTGAAATGCCAAAAACAATTTGTGAATTGTTATTATAATTATTTAAGAAAAATTAATTGAATCTCATCCAAACTGTGTGATCTATTTGATGCACTGTGTCCAGTTGGGATCACATTAACTGCATCAGCTATTTCATTGGTTTATTAATAGAAGCAGACTTTCAGTTCAGTGAAAAAAATAAAGATACTCTTTACTTAAATTGATTTCTTGACTTAATCAAAACTGGTTGATTTGGTGACTGCATGCAGGCTGGTTTAATTTCATGCTTATTTACATTACGTGTGCACCCTTGCCTAGGATGCGAGTATATCATTAGCTATAACATCTCAGTTTTGATTCAATTTAAAATTCATTGATGTTCATGAGTCATGATGCTATGTGATATATTTTGTGATTTTACTCATGCCCGGAAAGCCCTTCTCAGCATCACTGAACTCACAGACCCCTTCTCTGCCAAGTCTCTATCAGTCACACTTGTCTGACTTAGAATCATTCTTTCTCCATGAGTTTTATTATTTTCTTTCTCCAAAACCCAAGACTATAAGACTCTAATAAAAATGATTCAGTTCATTTCAGTTCAGTTCAGTCACTCAGTCGTGTCCGACTCTTTGAGACCCCATGAATCGCAGCACGCCAGGCCTCCCTGTCCATCACCATCTCCCAGAGTTCACTCAGACTCACGTCCATCGAGTCCATGATGCCATCCAGCCATCTCATCCTCTGTCGTCCCCTTCTACTCCTACCCCCAATCTCTCCCAGCATTAGAGTCTTTTCCAATGAGTCAACTCTTCGCATAAGGTGGCCAAAGTACTGGAGCTTCAGCATTAGCATCATTCCTTCCAAAGAAATCCCAGGGTTGATCTCCTTCAGAATGGACTGGTTGGATCTCCTTGCAGTCCAAGGGACTCTCAAGAGTCTTCTCCAACACCACAGTTCAAATGCATCAATTCTTCGGCGCTCAGCCTTCTTCACAGTCCAACTCTCACATCCATACATGATCACTGGAAAAACCATAGCCTTGACTAGCCGGACCTTAGTCGGCAAAGTAATGTCTCTACTCTTGAATATACTATCTAAGTTGGTCATAACTTTCCTTCCAAGGAGTAAGCGTCTTTTAATTTCATGGCTGCAGTCACCATCTGCAGTGATGTTGGAGCCAAAAAAAATAAAGTCTGACACTGTTTCCACTGTTTCCCCATCGATTTGCCATGAAGTGATGGGACCAGATGCCATGATCTTTGTTTTCTGAATGTTGAGATTTAAGCCAACTTTTTCACTCTCCTCTTTCACTTTCATCAAGAGGCTTTTTAGTTCCTCTTCACTTTCTGCCATAAGGGTGGTGTCATCTGCATATCTGAGATTATTGATATTTCTCCTGGCAATCTTGATTCCAGCTTGTGTTTCTTCCAGTCCAGCATTTCTCATGATGTACTCTGCATAGAAGTTAAATAAGCAGGGTGACAATATACAGCCTTGATGTACTCCTTTTCCTATTCGGAACCAGTCTGTTGTTCCATGTCCAGTTCTAACTGTTGCTTCCTGACCTGCATACAGATTTCTCAAGAGGCAGGTCAGATGGTCTGGTATTCCCGTCTCTTTCAGAATTTTCCACAGTTTATTGTGATCCACACAGTCAAAGGCTTTGGCATAGTCAATAAAGCAGAAATAGATGTTTTTCTGGAACTCTCTTGCTTTTTCCATGAGCCAGTGGATGTTGGCAATTTGATCTCTGATTGATAAGTGACATTTAGAAGTGAAGAGATTAAACTTTCATACATACACAGTAAATGTTACATAACTGAAGTTTTAATACAGTCAAGGAAACAAATTTAATAATTAAGGGGAAAATTAGACCATTAGTATGAATAGAAGAGGGCGTCCCAGGTAGAACAGTGGTGAAGAATCTGCCTGCCAAGCAGGATACGCAAGAGACTCAGGTTTGATCCCTGAGTCAGGAAGATCCCCTAGAGAAGGAAATGGCAACCTACTCCAGTATTCTTGCCTGGGAAATCCCATGGACAGAGGAACCTGGAGAGCTACAGTCCATCCATGGGGTCGCAAAGAATTGGACACGACTGAGCACGCACACACCCTCACAATGCATGAATAGAAAACATTTTGCTAAAAACAATGCTGTCACTTTGACAACTTTTCAGCTACAAAGACACCCTACAAACTTTCCTAATATACTTCATAGATGTATTTTGAACAAAAACAAAACAAGGCATCAACTCCATACACTGAGATGTCTATCAAAGCTAATATCCAAATCATCACTGATGTTTTAAAAAAAATGTGTAACATTTTTATTATGAGCAGTATACACTGATTGATGCTAAAGATACATGGAAACTTGATATTTCAGACAGCATATCTTTTTTTTTTTTTTTTGGTTGTAAGTAGTAATATATTTTTCTAGCACTACAATCAAACAGAAGTTGGGTCCAGTCAACAGTTTTTGAAATGAAAAGGAAGGTTTTTACATAAATAACTAGGTCATTTAAGCAGCCACATGAGTAACACATAGAAAGAACAATGGAGATTGTGGAGGCCAGATGTTATTTTTTATTTCTGCCTTCTTGATTTGTTGTTATTGTTTAAGGAATAGAAAGATTTTTTTTTTCAATTAAAATTGTGTATCAGTTATGCCTCGTGCAGGCCTTGGGGATGTGGAGCACTGGCTCTTCTGGGTGGCTGTGGCAGTGTCCAGGTGAGCTGGCCAGGCCAAGGTCCCCGCTAGCCCAGCAGTCAGCACCCAAAGTGCTATGGCTGAGACCACGCTCCTCCCCTACAGCAACCCGCAGCCATCAGCACTTTTCCTGAGGCTGGCAAGTGCCCCAAGTGGAGCCATCTCTTTGCCCATATGCTCTGGTCAGCTCTGCTGTGCATATAGCAATGAACAGGGAAAGTGGTAGGTGAAGCTCTCACCTGCAGGACATTTTAGTCTGTTCTCAGTCCTACTGAACAACAAGGAGGTCTGAAGGGACACAGATCACCTCTGAAGGTGCCATAAGTGCAGCAAAATCCTAGTCAGAACCCACATCTGGTTGACCATCAGGGAATCCATACTTGTAAGAACCTCTGGGAATGTAATGAGTATGTTAAGAGCTTTAGAGAAACCCCTCAGCCAGTGGCTCATCTGAGCACCCACTGAGGGGACAGATTCTACGAAAGTGAATGTGAGGAGACTTGTCACCACTCCTCCCATCTCAGTAAATACTAGACGGGGAGAAACCTCATCAAGCTGACGAACATGAAAAGCCTTCACTCCTCATTCTCTCAGAGGCACATCAGACAGCCCTTACTGGGGAGAAGTCTTCAGAATATCATGAATGCGGGAGGCCTTCATTCAGAGTAGAATCTTTTTACAGCACCAGGCACCTCACACAGGTGACAAATGTTATGTTGTAATGAATGTGGGAATGCTCTCTGTTCTGACAGAAATCTTACTGACCACCAGAAAGTTCACACTGGGGAGAAGTCTTACAAATGTAAGGAATGTAGTAAGGCCTTCAGTCAGAGTAAATCCAGTGTCAAATAAGAGAGTCAGGGTCAGTCTTACTGGACACTGGGTCCCCCATGCCAGGGAACAAGCACATATGTGTTGGCAGTGTAGAAAAGCCTTCAGTCAGACCTCTAAGCTTGTTGATTAGGAGCAAATTCACGCCAGAGAAAAGCCTTTTGAATGTGGCATGGCATGGCATTTAGTCTAGTAAATATCTTACTTTATGTTACAGACTTCACACCAACAAAAGCACAATAAATGTGGAAAATACACAGTTGAGACTCACACCTCATTATATATCACCGAATTCACACAGGTTAGAAGTCCTATGGATGTAATAATGAGCATGGAAGGTCTTTGGTTATACCACCAGTCCTCTAGGACATCAGAGAGCCCATCTGGGGAGAAAGTTGGTAAATGCAGTAATGGTGGAAAAGTCAATACTGAGCTTATCGTGTGTCAGAAGTCACTCTGGAGAGAAGTCCCATGAATGAGAGAGCGTGGGAAAGCCTGCATATACAGTCAGCATCCTAGTTTAATCACCATCAGTTAACTACACTAGGGAGAAGCACTCAGGCCTGGCTCAATCCATTTCTTAAAACATGGCCCTTCAAGACAGAAAGCAAAAGTCTTCTTAGGTTTGGCTAAGCTTTCTTTATAAGAAGAATTCTCACCCCATCTCTCGTTCAGACCACTAATCACAATGGACCATTTCCTATTTCACTAAGGGATGGCTAGAATGAGAGAGTGAGAATAACAGTGCAATCCTTCTCTACTCCTGGGAAAGTAAGGACCAGACTTTTCATTTACTAATAGGTTTCTTTTCCTTTTAAAAATCTCTTTTAAATCTATTTCAGCAGTGTTTACTTTACAACAAGAGAAGTTATATCATCCTTTCCCTATTCTAACCTTTCTTATCTTTCTCTATTCCAGCTCCTTTATCTCATCATTTTTATAAACTATACTCTAAGACTTTGATTTATTCTTTCCTATCTCTTGGTTATGGCCTTCCCAATCCACTTTTAACTTCTATTCTGAGGTGTCTTTGTTTGCCTTTTCCTACCTAGCAAACCTTTTCTTTCACCTGTTTACTAATCTATGTCTTTCACAATCTTCAAATTCAGCTCATCTCTGAAATACTGTCTTCTTCAAATGCTTCCTCATTCAACTATGTTACATTGCCTTGTAAATTATTTTTGACTTAATGCATGTATGTATATTTTCATAGCAACTTTTCGCAGGCTCTTTCAGAGGTAGATATGGTGCCTCTTTCTATTTGCATATAGATAGTGGTTTGTGCAGGAGAAGGAAATGGGGCCGCACAGAGTCAAACACAACTGAAGCAACTTAGCAGCAGCAGCAGCAGCAGTGGTTTGTGCATACTAGCTGTCAAGTGTATGGTATTTTTGTTGTGACTCTCAAAAAACAGACTGCATCTGAAAACCAAAATATGAAACAATGAAAGCACACTCACTCTCAGTGATGTAATTACAAAGAGGGGTTCAGTCTCTCTTAGCTCTTTGTCTCTTCCCTGGACTTGGCATGCCTCAAAGACTTTATCACCTCCCCCGACCCCTCTCATCCCCAGAGTTGAATGAGGACAGTTTGAAAACCACTAGCCTAGACTGTGGCCCAGTACAGTTTTCTAATTGAATACCATGACATAAGGTCATATTCCCTGATTGACTGATTCTTGCAGCAAGAATTCATTACTTAACAAGCAGCCTCATCCTTTCACTGTAAAACTCAAAGTGATTCAATAAACAAGGGTTTCTGTTTGCTTGGGGATTATGTTAGATTTACATCGATAGGTTAAGAAATAGGTCCTTTCCTCTCTTCTACCCATTTCAGACTTCTCAGAAATAATGACATTCAAACCGAACCTTCAAAATGTATTGATGTCATATTTTTACTAAGTTGATAAGTTGAAAGTATCAAATCCTTTTCCTTTTAATATTGATTTAATTCTTCACTGTCAACATGAACTCTCTAATAACCTAAAAATATATAGCCTTTAGCACTAGAACAATTGTAAGCACATAAAAGGAAAATAATGGAAACAGTCGATATTGTTTATGATATTGTTCAGCTTTAGGTGAAGATAAAATGTATAATTGAAAAACATGAGAACAGGAAATATATGTTGTACTGTTATTTGTAAAGATAAGAAAATGTTCATTAACAAAAAGGAAAAAATGCATTAATCTTTTAGAAGTACCTGATTAATATCAGACATTGTAAAAGCTATTTTATATCCATTAGTTCATATACCTATTACGAAATTGTATGAGGTAGGATTTTTATCCCTATATTACATTAGGGTACAAACATTTATCCCAATGTGAAATAGGGATAATGAGTCAGACACAACTGAGCAACTAACACCCAAGCAAAAACATTTAAGTAATTTGTCCAAGGTGTTAACAGTTGATAAGTTGCAGAGTCCAAACTTTTTTTAAATTTATTTTTAATTGGAGGATAATTCCTTTGCAACATTGTGTTGGTTTCTGCCAAAGCAATGTGAATCAGCCATAAATATACATACATGCAAAAACAAAACACCGGGAGCTGGCTGTGGCTCAGATCATGAACTCCTTATTGCCAAATTCAGATTTAAATTGAAAAAAAGGGAACACCACTAGACTCTTCAGGTATGACCTAAATCAAATCCATTATGATTATACAGTGGAAGTGACAAATAAATTCAAGGGTTTAGATCTGATAGAGTGCCTGAAGAATTATGGACGGAGGTTCGTGACATTGTACAAGAGGCAGTGATAAAGACCATCCCCAAGAAAAATAAATGCAAAAGACAAAATGATTGTCTGAGGAGGCCTTACAAATAGCTGAAAAAAGAAGAGAAGCTAAAGGTAAAGGAGAAAAGGAAAGATATACCCATTTGAATGGAGTTCCAAAAAATAGCAAGGAGAGATAAGAAAGCCTCCCTCAGTAATCAATGCAAAGTAATAGAGGAAAATACATGGGAGCTGTTTTCTGAGACCAGGGGGAAATGTGCACAGTGCCCAGAAATGTGCAGAACCACAGGCGGGGACTCACAGTCAGATACATAGAGAGATATTACTCTGGTCTTGGAATGTATTGCTATTTCCCAGGAGAATAAATCAACGAAGTGGACTGAGAGCTCTAAAATAACTAAATAACCAGGTTGTTGAGCCACTAACAGGCATAGGCACCTCATCAAATAAATGAGATGTGCACAACAGAGATCAAACCCTAACCCTTTGGAGTAGGAGCACTGACTCCAAGACCCTAGACTACAAGATAACTAGTCCTAGGGAGTATCAAATAGAGAGAACTCACACAAAGGAAACCACTGGAATACAAGACCTGACATCACCCAACCACCAGTAGCACCCCATGCAGGATGCCTCATCTAAACAAACAAAACAAAAATACAAACCAAATCATCAGCAGACAGGAGTACCATCTCACTCAGCCTTGGCCATCAGAGGAAAAACAAACAAACAAAAACAGCGCAAATCTCACCCTATACAAAGCTCACACAAACCACTGGACCAACCTTAGGAGGGCAGAAATAAAAAGGAAGAAAGAATTCAACCTTCTTCAAGGAAAGAATTCAAGCTTCCTCAAAGCCTGGGAAAAGGAGACATCAAAAGCAATAACTTTAAAGAAAAACTGAAAAGGCAGAGAAATACTGCACAAATGAAGGCACAAACTAGAAACACGGAAGTCCAAATAAACGAAGAGGAAATGGGGAAATTATATGAAAAAGAATTCAGAATTATAGTAATAAAGATGAGCAAAAACCCTGAAAACAAAACAGAAAAAACACAATAATCAATTAACAAAGATGTAGAAGAATTAAAGAAGAAGCATACAGAAATTAAAAATAGTCTAGAAGGAATCAATAGCAGAATATCTGAAGCAGAAGAACAGATCAGTGAGCTGGAAGAAAAAAATGGTGAAAATAACTTCTGAAGACCAGAATAAACTAAAAGGAATGAGAAGAACTGAGGATAGTCTCAGAGACCTCTGGGACCATATCAAATGCACCAACATTCAAATTATAGGGGTTCCAGAAGAAGAAGAGAGAAAAAAAGGGTATGAGAAATTTTTTGAAGAGATTATAGGTGAAAATTTCCCCAACGTGGAAAAGGAAATAGCCAATCAAGTCCAAGAGGAACAGAGTCCCATACAGGATAAACCCAAGACGAAACACACCAAGAAGCACACTAATCAAACTAACAAAGACTAAACACAAAGAAAGAATATTAAAGGGAGAAGCAGCAAGAGAGAAGCAACAAGTAAACAAATAAATTCAAGGGATTAGAACAAGTAAAATACAAGGGAAACCCCATATGCTTAACAACTGATCTTTCAGCAGAAACTCTGCAGGCCAGAATGAAATGGCAGGATATATTTAAAGTACTGAATGGGGAAAGTCTACAACCAAAATTGCTGTACCAATCAAGGATCTCATTGAAAATTGATGGAGAAATAAAAAGCTCTTCAGACAAGAAAAAGTTAAGAGAATTCATTACCACCAAACCAGCTTTACAACAAATGTTAAACCAACTTGTACAGTCAAGAAATACAAGAGAAGGAGAAAGATCTACAAAATCAACCCCAAACAATTAGAAAATGGCAATAGGAGCATATATATATATATATATATCAATAATTACTTTAAATGTAAATGGATTAAATGGTAAAACCAAAATACACAGACTGGCTGAATGGGTACAAAAACAAGATCCATATATATGCTGTCTACAAGAAACCCACTTCAGACCTAAAGACACATATAGACTGAAAGTGAGAGGATAGAAAAATAAATTCCATGCAAACGGGAAGCAAAAGAAAGCTGGACTAGCAATCCCCATGCCAGACAAAATAAACCTTAAAATAAAGAAGATTACAAGAGATAAGGAAGGACAGTACATAATGATCAAGGGATCAATCCAAGAGGAAGACATAACAATTGTAAATATCTATGCACCCAACATAGGAGCACCTCGATACATAAGACAAACATGAACAGACATAAAAGGAGAAATTGACAGTAACACAATAATAGTAGGAGACTTTAACATCCCACTTACACCAATGGACAGATCATCAAAACAGAAAATTAGTAAGGAAACACAAGTCCTGATCAGTTCAGTTCAGTTCAGTTGCTCAGTCATGTCCGACTCTTTGCGACCCCATGAATCACAGCATGAAATGGATCTCATTGATATCTTCAGGACATTACATCCAAATGCAAAAGAATACACCTTCTTTTCAAGTTCACATGGAACATTGTCCAGGATAGACTTGGGTCACAAATCAAACCTCAGTAAATTTAAGAAAATTGAAATCATATCAAGCATCTTCTCCAACCACAACACTATGAGACTAGATATTAATTACAAGAAAAAAAAACTGTAAGAAACACAAACACATGGAGATGAAACAATGTATTTCTAAATAACCACAGGTTAATGAAGAAATCTAAAGGGAAATCAAAAGATTTTTACAAACAAATGACAATGAGAACATGACACCTCAAACACTAAGGGATGCAGCAAAAGTGGTTCTAAGAGCGAAGTTTACTGTGATACAATTCTACCTTGAGAAATAAGAAAAGGATTAGATAAACAACCTACCTTTATACCTAAGGCAATTGGAAAAAGAGGGGGAAAAAAAAACAAAATCAGTAGAAGGAAAGAAATCATAGAGTTCTGAGAAGAAATAAATCAAAAAGAGATGAAAGAAACAATAGTAGAGATTAATAAAATTAAAAGCTTGTTCTTTGAGAAGACAAACAAAATTGACAAACCCTTAGCCAAACTCATCAAGAAAAAAAGAGAAAAGAATTAAGTCAACAAAGTTAGAAATGAAAAAGGAGAGGTTACAACAGACAATGCAGAAATGCAAAGGCTTATCAGAGATGTTTATGGCCACAGGACTGGAAAAGGTCAGTTTTCATTCCAATCCCAAAGAAAGGCAATGCATAAGAATGCTCAAACTACCGCACAATTGCACTCATCTCACATGCTAGTAAAGTAATGCTCAAAATTCTCCAAGCCAGGCTTCAGCAATCCATAAACCGTGAACTTCCAGATGTTCAAGCTGGTTTTAGAAAAGGCAGAGGAACCAGAGATCAAATTGCCAACATCCACTGGATCAT
The DNA here is from genome assembly GCF_014754425.2 of Oryx dammah. Taxonomy (NCBI): domain Eukaryota; kingdom Metazoa; phylum Chordata; class Mammalia; order Artiodactyla; family Bovidae; genus Oryx; species Oryx dammah. The sequence continues at coordinate 27,260,342 of NW_024070213.1, forward strand.
GAAAAAAGCAAGAGAGTTCCAGAAAAACATCTATTTCTGCTTTATTGACTATGCCAAAGCCTTTGACTGTGTGGATCACAATAAACTGGAAAATTCTTCAAGAGATGGGAATACCAGACCACTTGACCTCCCTCTTGAGAAATCTGTATGCAGGTCAGGAAGCAACAGTTAGAACTGGACATGGAACAACAGACTGGTTCCAAATAGGAAAATGAGTACGTCAAGGCTGTATATTGTCACCCTGCTTATTTAACTTCTATGCAGAGTACATCATGAGAAACGCTGGACTGGAAGAAACACAAGCTGCAATCAAGATTGCCGGGAGAAATATCAATCACCTCAGATATGCAGATGATACCACCCTTATGGCAGAAAGTGAAGAGGAACTAAAAAGCCTCTTGATGAAAGTGAAAGAGGAGAGTGAAAAAGTTGGCTTAAAGCTCAACATTCAGAAAACGAAGATCATGGCACCTGGTCCCATCACTTCATGGGAAATAGATGGGGAAACAGTGGAAAGTGTCAGACTTTATTTTTTTTGGACTCCAACATCACTACAGATGGTGATTGCAGCCATGAAATTAAAAGATGCTTACTCTGTGGAAGAAAAGTTATGACCAACCTAGATAGTATATTCAAAAGCAGAGACATTACTTTGCCGACTAAGGTCCGGCTAGTCAAGGCTATGGTTTTTCCAGTGGTCATGTATGGATGTGAGAGTTGGACTGTGAAGAAGGCTGAGCACTGAAGAATTGATGCTTTTGAACTGTGGTGTTGGAGAAGACTCTTGAGAGTCCCTTGGACTGCAAGGAGATCCAACCAGTCCATTCTGAAGGAGATCAGCCCTGGAATTTCTTTGGAAGGAATGATGCTAAAGCTGAAACTCCAATGCTTTGGCCATCCGATGCGAAGAGTTGACTCATTGGAAAAGACTCTGATGTTGGGAGGGATTGGGGGCAGGAGGAGAAGGGGACGACAGAGGATGAGATGGCTGGATGGCATCACTGACTCGATGGATGTGAGTCTGAGTGAACTCTGGGAGATGGTGATGGACAGGGAGGCCTGGCGTGCTGCGATTCATGGGGTCGCAAAGAGTCGGACACGACTGAGTGACTGAACTGAACTGAACATAGTAATAAAATAGATAACCTGGAAGAAATGGACAGATTCTTAGAAAGGTTCAGTCTTCCAAAACTGAATCAGGAAGAAATTAAAATTTTGAACAACCCAATTTCAAGCACTGATATTGAAGCTGTGATCAAAAGTCTGTCCCCCAAAAAACAAAAGTCCAGGACCAGATGGCTTCACAGGAGAATTCTATCAAACATTTAGAGAAGAGCTAATGACTATCCTTTTAAAGCTCTTTCAAAAAATTGCAGAGGAAGGAACACTTCCCAATTCATTCTATGAGGTCAAAATCACCCTGATACCAAATCCAGACAAAGACCACACAAGAAAAGAAAACTACAGGCCAATATAACTTATGAACATAGATGCAAAGGTCCTCAACAAAATTTTAACAAACAGAATTCAGCAACACATCAAAAAGCTCATACAGCATGATCAAGTTGGATTTATTTCAGGGATGCAAGTATTCTTCAATATACAGAAATCAATCAATGTGATACACCATATTAACAAATTCAAAGAGAAACCATATGATCATCTCAATTGATGCAGAAAAAGCCTTTGACAAAATTCAGCACATATTCATGATTAAAACTTTTTAAAAATGGGCATAGAAGGAACCTACCTCAACATAGTAAAAGTCATATATGTTAAGCCTAAAGCAAACATTATGTCTTTCCTTTTCTCTAAGTCCCTTCGATAGCTCAGTTGGTAGAACGGCAGATTGTAGTTGACACTCTAACCGAGAGACATGCTTAGGTCACTGGTTCAACTCCAACTCAAAGGAGACATATCCACTTTTGGACTTACCTTGTGGCTCAGCTGGTAAAGATTCCATGTGCAATGTGGGAGACCTGGGTTTGATTCCTGGGTTGGGAAGATACCCTGGAGAAGGGAAAGGCTACCCACTCCAGTATTCTGGCCTGGAGAATCCCATGGACTGTATAATCCATGGGGTTGAACAGAGTTGGACACGACTGAAGTGACTTAGCAGCAACAGCAGCAAACATTGTTCTCGATGGTGAAAAACTGAAAGCATTTCCCCTAAGATCAGGAACAAGACAAGGGTGTCCACTTTCACCACTGGTATTCGACATATTTCTGGAAGTCCCAGCTACAGCAATCAGAGAAGAAAAAGAAATAAATGGAATCCAGATCAGAAAAGAAGTAATGCTCTCACCGTTTGCAGATGACATGATGCTATACATAGAAAACCCCAAGGATAGTATCAGAAAATTACTAGAGCTAATCAGTGAATTTAGCAAAGTTGCAAGATACAAAGCCAATACACAGATATCACTTGCATTTCTATATACTAACAATGAAAAATCAGAAAGAGCAATTAAGGAACCAATCCCATTCACCATTGCAACAGAGAGAATTAAAAATCTAGGAATAAACTTACTTAAGGAGAAGAAAGAACTGTACACAGAAAATTATAAGACACTAATGAAAGAAATCAAAGATGACATAAACAGATGGAGAGATATTCCATGTTCCTGGGTAGGAAGAATTATATTCTTTCACAATCATATTGTGAAAATGACTATACTACTAAATGCAATCTACAGATTAAATGTAATCTCTATCAAATTACCAATGCATTTTTTACAAAACTAGAACAAAAAATTTCACAATTCATATGGAAACACAAAAGATCCTGAATAGCCAAAGTAGTCTTGAGAAAGAAGAATGCAGCTGGAGGAATCAACCTTCTTGACCTCAGGTTATACTACAAAGCTACAGTCAACAAGACAGTATGGTACTGGCACAAAAACTGAAAGGTAGACCATTGGAACAAGCTAGAAAGCCCAGAAATAAACCCATGCATCTATGGGTACCTTATTTTTGACAAAGGAGGCAAAAATATACAATGGGGCAAAGACAGCATCTTCAGTAAATGGTGCTGGGAAAACTGGACAGCTACAGATAAAAGAATGAAATTAGAACACTTCCTAAGACCATACACAAAGGTAAACTCAAAATGGGTTAAAGACATAAATGTAAGACCAGAAACTATAAAACCCTTAGAGAAAAACATAGGCTGAATACTCGATGACACAAATCAAAGCAAGATCCTCTATGACCCACCTCCTAGATAATGGAAAGAAAAACAAAAGTAAACAAGTGGGACCTGACTAAATTTAAAAGCTTTTGCACAGCAAAGGAAACTATAAGCAGGATGAAAAGAAAACCCTCAGAATGGGAGAAAATAATAGCAAATGAAACAGCTGGCAAAGGATTAATTTCTAAAATATACAAGCAGCTCATACAATTCAATACCAGAAAAACAAACAACCCAATCAAAAAGTGGGGAAAAGACCTAAACAGACATTTCACCAAAGAAGACATACAGATGGCTAACAAACACGTGAAATGATTCTCAACATCACTCATTATTGCTGCTGCTGCTGCTGCTAAGTCACTTCAGCTGTGTCCGACTCTGTGCGACCCCATAGACAGCAGCCCACGAGGCTCTCCCATCCCTGGGATTCTCCAGGCAAGAACACTGGAGTAGGTTGCCATTTCCCTCTCCAAGGCATCACTCATTATTAGAGAAATGCAAATCAAGACTACAATGAGATATCACCTCACACCGATCAGAATGGCCATCATCAAAAAGTCTACAAACAATAAATGCTAGAGAGGGTGTGGAGAAAAAGGAACACTCTTGCACTGTTTGTGGGAATGTGTATTGATACAGCCACTATGGAAGATGGTATGGAGATTCCTCAAAAAGCTAGGGGAAAAAACACCATATGACTCAGCAATCCTACTCCTAGGCATATACCCTAAGGAAACCAAACTTGAAAAAGACACATGTATCCCATTATTCATTGCAGCACTATTTACAATAGGTAGAACATGGAAGCAACCCAGATGAATGGATAAAGAAGTTGTGGTATACAATGGGATATTACTCAGCCATACAAAAGAACACATTTGAGTCAGTTCTGATGAGGTGGATGAACCTAGAACCTGTTATATAGAGTGAAGTGAGTCTGAGAGAGAAAGATAAATACTGTATTCTAACACATATATATATGGAATCTAGAAAAATGGTACTGAAGAATTTATTTACAGGGCAACAGTGGAGAAACAGACATAGAGAATAGACTTATGGACATGGAGAGAGGGGAGGAGAGGGTAAATTGTATGGATAGAGTGACATGGAAACTTACATTACCATGTGTAAAATAGATAGCCAACAGGAGTTCAGTATGGCTCAGGAAACTCAAACAGGCGCTCTGTATCAAACTAGAGGGGTGGGATGGGGAGGGAAATGGGAGGGAGTTTTTAAAGGGAGGGGATATATGTATACCAATGGCTGACTCATTTTGAGGTTTGACAGAAAACAGCAAAATTCTGTAAAGCAATTATCCTTCAATAAAAAATTAGTTAATTTAAAAAATAAATAAAGGAAAATAACAGAATGGGAAAGACTAGAGATCTCAAGGGATACCAAGGGAACACTTCATGCGAAAATGGGCACAATATAGGATGGAAATGGTACGGACCTAACAAAAGCAGAAGATATTAAGAAGAAGTGGCAAAAATACACAGAAGAACAAAAAGGATCATCATGACCCAGATAACCAGGATGTTATGATCACTCACCTAGAGCCAGGCATCCTGGAATGTGAAGTCAAGTGGGCCTTAGGAAGCATCACTATGAACAAAGCTAATGGAGATGAGAGAATTCCAGTTGAGCTATTTCAAATCCTAAAAGATGATGCTATGAAAGTGTTGCACTCAATATGTCAACAAATTTGAAACTAAGCAGTGGCCACAGGACTGGAAAAGGTCAGTTTTCATTCCAATCCCAAAGAAACGCAATGCCAAAGAATGCTCAAACTACGAGACAATTGCACTCATCTCACAGGCTAGTAAAGTAATGCTCAAAATCCTCCAAATCACTCTTCAACAGTACATGAACCATGAACTTCCACATGTTCAAGCTGTATTTAGAAAAGGCAGAGGAACCAGAGATCAAATTGCCAACATCCACGGGATCATTGAAAAAGCAAGAGAGTTCCAGAAAAACATCTACTTCTGCTTTATTGACTATGTCAAAGCCTTTGTGTGGATCACAACAAACTAGAAAATTCTTCAAGAGATCGAAATACTAGACCACCTGACCTGCTTCCTGAGAAATCTGCATGCAGGTCAAGAAGCAACAGTTAGAAATGGACATGAACAACAGACTGTTTACAAATCGGGAAAAGAATACATCAAGGCTGTATATTTTCACCCCATTTATTTAACTTATATGCAGAGTACATCATGTGAAATGCCAGGCTGGATGAAGCACAAGGTGGAATCAAGATTCCTGGGAGAAACATCAGTAACCTCAGATACGCAGATGACACCACGCTTATGGCAGAAAGTGAAGAACTACAGAGCCTCTTGATGCAAGTGAAAGAGGAGAGTGAAAAAGTTGGCTTAGAACTCAACATTCAGAAAACTAAGATCATGACATCCAGTCCCATCACTTCATGGCAAATAAATGAGAAACAATAGAAACACTGAGAGACTTTACTTTTTGGGCTCCAAAATCACTGCAGATGGTGTAAAAGACGCTTACTCCTTGGAAGAAAAGTTATGACCAACATAGAAAGGATATTAAAAAGCAGAGACTTTACTTTGCCAACAAATGTCCATTTTGTCAAAGCTATGGTTTTTCCAGTAGTCATGTATGGATGTGAGAGTTGGACTATAAAGAAAGCTGAGCACCGAATTGATGCTTTTGAACTGTGGTGTTGCAGAAGACTCTTGAGAGTCCCTTGAACTGCAAGGAGATCCAACCAGTCCATCCTAAAGGAGATCAATCCTGGGTGTTCATTGGAAGGACTGATGTTGAAGCTGAAACTCCAATACTCTGGCCACCTGATGGGAAGAACTGACTCATTGGAAAAGACCCTGATGCTGGGAATGATTGAGGGCAGGAGAAGAAGGGGACTAGAGAGGATGAGATGGTTGGATGGCATCACTGACTCAATGGACATGAGTCTGAGTAAACTCCAGGAGTTGGTGATGGACAGGGAGGCCTCAAATGCTACAGTCCATGGGGTCGCAAGGAATAGGACTCAACTGAGTGACTGAACTGAACTGATGCATGTGTGTGTGTCTGTGTGTGTGTATTCAGGCTTCCAAGTTGGCTGAGTACTAACGAATTTGTCTGGCAAGCAGGAGACACGGGTTTGATCCCTGGGTCAGGTAGATTGTCTACGGAAGAAATGGCAACCTACTCCAGTATTCCTGCCTCAAAAAGCCCATGAACAAAGGAGCCTGGAGGGCTACAGTCCATGGGGTCACAAAGAGTTGGATATGACTCAGAAACTAAACAACAACAACAACATACATATTGTTGTTGAACCTCCCTCCCACCTCCGCATCCTACGCTCTGTGTTGTCACAGAGCACCATGCTGAGCTCTCTTTGTTATACATAAACTTCCCACTAGCTTTCTGTTTTACATGTGGTAGCATATAGATCAGTACTACTCTTTCCTTTTGTTTCACCCTCTTCCTCCTCCACTGTGTCCACAGGTCCGTTCTCAACAACTACATCTCTATTCCTGCCTTGCCAAAAGGTTCATCAGTACCATTTTTCTAGATTCCATCAGTTCAGTTCAGTCACTCAGTCATGTGAGACTGTGCAACTCCATGGACTGCAGCAAGCCAGGCCTCCCTGTCCATCACCAACTCCTGAAGCTTGCTCAAACTCATGTTCATTGAGTCAGTGATGCCATCCAACCATCTTATCCTCTGTCATGCCCTTCTCCTCCTGCCTTCAATCTTTCCCCTCATCAGGGTCATTTCAAATGAGTCAGTTCTGTACATCAGGTGGGCAAAGTATTGGAGTTTCAGCTTCAACTTCAGTCCTTCCAATGAATATTCAGGACTGATTTCCTTTAGGATGGATTGGCTGGATTGGCTAGATTCCATATATATGTATTAATACAAAATATTTGTTTTTCTTTATGGCTTACTTCACACTGTGCATGCACCCTAAGTCCCTCCAATCATGTCTGACTCTGCAACCCTATGGACTGTAGCCTGCCAGGCTCCTCTGTCCAAGCAATTCTCCAGGCAAGAATACTGGAGTGGGTTGCCATGGCCTCCTCCAGGAGATCTTCCCAACCCAGGGGTCAAACCCACATCTCTTATGTCTCCTGCATTGGCAGGCATGTTCTTTACCACTAGAGCCACCTGGGAAGCCCACTTACCTCTGTATCAGAGTCCAAATTTGTATTCAGGTCTTTCTTAACTCTGTGTCCATGTTTCCTTAAAATATGCTGTTGGGCAGAAAGAATGAAAAGGAAATATATTTTTTTAAATAGCAATTTCATCTTTTAGATATTAACCAACCAGCAAAAGCAGAATACCTATATACTACTTAGTTTATTTAAACCCCCTCCACACCATCACTGCTCAGTGAGGAAAAAGTGTCCTTGAAGATTTACAACCTGCTGAAAAGCTGGCTTTTTAGTTTACAAATGAAAGCTTTGGTTGGTAGACTAACGTCTTTTTTTTTTTAATGAATATGTTTCTTTGTTTCAAAGTGTAAAAATTATTCATATGTGTTATATTTGCTCATATAACAGATTCCGCTGGGGCCATGATTTCAAACTGTTCTTTTTGCTTTATTTTGCTCACCATATTTCTCTTGCTTTTGTCCTGTAGGCATGTTCATATTTCACATCTAATGCTTTGCCGTTGAAGATTACTTTCATTAATGCCAATCCAATGGGCAAAAACATCAGTGTCATTTTTAAGGTACAGTAGCTCTCCTGAAACATCAAATTGATCCCATAGATAGGACTATTGATTTATTACTCAGAAAAATAAAGTAGTATAGCTCTATTCCTCTGGCAACAGCACAGAAGATGCCAGTTATTTTTGATTCCACATTTTCACAGAATTATAGTACATGCCCTACTATGATTGGCAATAAATCCAACATTACTGGCTCAAACCCAATGAATCTTCAGTGCAGAACTCTGGGAGGTATATTTCAATAAATGAAATGATATGATCACTTTTGAGTAGTACAGAAAGCAGAATTGTGGTAAGTTTCTAGGGGAGGGAGAGTCTTCTGTTGGCCTCCATATTAAATTTTGAATCAAAATCAGCTGCAACTCAAATGATATGATTTAACATAAAATTCTTCTTAGTGAGTACTTGCTTATTTTAGTAGTTTGGGTTGTTATCTTCTTTTAAAATAAAATATAAATATGGGCCATATCAGTCTTTATCCTGAATCCCATGGGACAGTAGAGTAAGAGGTTACATATAGTTCAATAGGAATAAAGGAAACATTTGCCAGGCATTCGATTAATGTGTTAAATGACTCAGCCAAACCAGAAAACAAGGTCTCAGAGTGGAATTTGTATTCAATTCTGACTAGTTTAAGGATCACACTTATTAGTACACCCATATTTTTGCTGTGATCTGTGTAAACTCAAGCATTAAGAGTTCCCCCAGCACTGCATTTTTGGTGAAGGAAAAAGAACCACACAAAATCTCATTGTGGCACAGTCTTCTGCATATAATTTAGAAAGCATTTTCAAAACTGAGCCTCTTAATAGTTAACAGCATAGAACTGTCCTTCCCCTTTGGACATTTTCCATTTCCTTCACCTATGATAGAAAATCACTCCTTTATGATTTCTTGTTATCAAAGGCCATTTATTCTGAAAACTTTGTAATTGCCTTCAAAGTAAGAAAAGCCAATGAGCCAAAGTCTGATGAATCATATATGTGCTATTTATACTCCCAGTCAAGAAGCTGCAGGTAATCTAACTGTGTATCAGTGTATAAACTTGTAGCACATCAAATATGTTTCCCTTTGAAAGAGATGTCACTTGGTTGAGTTTGAAATTTGGATGAATGTTTGTCTAGCCTCTCTTCACCAGACTTTGGGGTTAAGAGGCTGCACATGGATAGTAAATTGAAAGATTGTTATCAGGGAGCAACATTCCAAGACACTTCTAATTTGATGGCTGAAGCTTCTATAATCATTTAAAAGAAAGCTCTTATTTTCTTTGATCTTCTATCAGAAACACAGGGTACTCTTAATGCTAACAGAACAACTGAAACCACCGTAAGTCAGGCTGGAAAGTTATTCAGAGAAGGAAATGACATATACTGTTGTTGAAAACTTTCAATGGAATTCAAGGAAAAACCCAGAGTCTATAATTTTGTTTCTAACAGGCTGGAGATGATCTCCGTCAGGATATGCTTGTTCTGCAGATTATTCAAGTGATGGACAATATTTGGCTGCAGGAGGGCCTGGATATGCAAATGATTGTTTATAGATGTTTATCCACGGGAAAAGGCCAAGGTCAGTATAGATTAGAAAGCTGACTTCATTACTTATCTCATACATTTATTGGTAATATGCCCTCAGACTTTCTACAACTTTCATTTTAGATGACAAATTTTAAAATCCAAAGAACTAAACATAGTCATTTTTCTTCTTCTTCTTCTTTTTTTTTTTTAACAAAGGGTTAGTTCCAAAAACAATAAGCCAAAATGATTTAATATCATCAAGGGACTGGCTGTATGGACTGTAGCCTGCCGGGCTTCTCTGTCCATGGGATTCTCCAGGCAAGGATATTGGAGTGGGTTGCCATTTCCTCCTCCTCCAGAGGATCTTCCCAACCCAGAGATCAAACTTGCATCTCTTATGTCTTCTGCTTTGGCAGGCGAGTTCTTTACCACTAGCACCACCTGGGAAGCCCCAAACATAGTCATTCTTCTTTAAAAAAAAAAAAAGAATCAGTTTCAAAAACAATAAACAAAGATGATTTATATAAAACATAATGTCCTTTTAAATATTAATCAGGACTCTGACAACTCAAATGTTAACTGTAATATTCTTTTGAGTGTCTTTAAGGATTATTTACATTAATAATTCATATTTTTTCTCTTTTTCAAGCTGATAATAGAAAGGTCTGTTTATTCATAAAAATTATAGTTGTTTCCAATGAAGATAAAATTTACAAAGTTGCAAACACTTAAAGGAGTTTTGAAAATTCTAAATAAGTTATAAACATGCATTTAGTTTCTGAAAGACTTTTGAGTACAGTGTGATATCAACAATCAAAGATGATCTATATGCAAACTTTGAACTTACTTTGAACTTACTTCAGCATTTCTCTTTATAAAGCTAAGACATTAATATGGAAATATAATTACATATGTACACATTTTCAATGAAAATAAAATGTTGAGGACCCACACAAATAAGCAGACATCAGAAGTAAAAATTGTATGTAATTATAATCATGCTAAATTGAAGAAATAATTTCTAAGGTATCATAATTTTTTACATGTGGCCATTGCCACTTAAAATTTCATTAAATTAATTGGTATGAAATATAGAAGATATGGGCTTCCCCGGTGATACTATTGCTAAGGAGTCTGCTGCCAGTAGAGCAGACACAAAAGACCCAAATTCAATTCGTGGGTTGGCAAGATCCCCTGGAGAAGGAAATGGCAACCCACTCAGTATTCTTGCCTGGAAAACCCATGGATAGAGGAGCCTGGCAGGGCTACAGTCCATGGGGTTGCAAAGAGTCAGACAAAACTGAGCACTTGTCAGCAGCAGCATAGAAGATATATCTGCATAAATAAAGGGATGAAATAATCATAGAACTGGAAAAGGGATTATGTTGTTGTTGTTTTTAATTCAGACAGAACTACAATTTAAACCCATCATCTTAAAAGAAAAGCTGTTACTGCCTCCAGGCACCCTCTAGTTCCTGGGGTCCCATCACTAGGCTCAGTCCTCCAGCCAACTGAGATTCAAGATTTTAGAAGCTAAACATGGAAGCATCTCCTAGTTAACTTGCAGCTAGATAGTTCAGGGTTACTGTTACAAGTCAAACTGCCCAATTATTTTGATTCTAATAATAGGGCCCTTGTTTCCATGCCAAGTGAACCAGTCCTGAACTTCTAACGTTCTAAATCCTGAAAGTCTTTTATTACTGCTACTCAGAGATACTAATTCCTTCAGTTTCATTCTCCCTTTTCTCACATAAATAACCTAATTCTTTCATATCTTAATATGTTGAAAGGGTAAGAATGAGCCAAGGCTTAGATGAGCCAAGCTGAGCTTCTTGATGTCACACGGGTTACTTTTTATTCAGAAATTGAACACAGCAATAACCTCGGTGGAATTCTTCAATTCCATCTCTTTGTTTCTCTGTTTACAATCATAGGAATGTAACGGAGACTAAAACTTTTAACATTCATAAAATAAGTCAGCAAAAATAACACTCAGTTCAGTTCAGATCAGTTCGGTTGCTCAGTCGTGTCCGACTATTTGCGACCCCATGAATCGCAGCACACCAGGCCTCCCTGTCCATCACCAACTCCCGGAGTTCACTCAAACTCACGTCCATCGAGTCAGTGATGCCATCCAGCCATCTCATCCTCTGTCATTCCCTTTTCCTCCTGCCCACAATCCCTCCCAGCATCAGAGTCTTTTCCAGTGAGTCAACTCTTTGCATGAGGTGGCCAAAATACTGGAGTTTCAGCTTTAGCATCCAAAGAACCACACAAAGGGTGTTCCTTCCAAAGAACACCCAGGACTGATCTCCTTTAGAGTGGACTTATTGGATCTCCTTGCAGTCCAAGGGACTCTCAAGAGTCTTCTCCAACACCACAGTGCAACAGCATCAATTCTTAAGCGCTCAGCTTTCTTCACAGTCCAACTCTCACATCCATACATGACCACAGGAAAAACCATAGCCTTGACTAGACGGACCTTTGTTGGCAAAGTAATGTCTCTGCTTTTCAATATGCTATCTAGGTTGGTCATAACTTTCCTTCCAAGGAGTAAGTATCTTTTAATTTCACGGCTACAATCACCATCTGCAGTGATTTTGGAGCCCCCCCAAAATAAAGTCTGATACTGTTTCCACTGTTTCCCCATCTATTGCCCATGAAGTGATGGGACCAGATGCCATGATCTTAGTTTTCTGAATGTTGAGTTTTAAGCCAACTTTTTCACTCTCCTCTTTCACTTTCATCAAGAGGCTTTTTAGTTCCTCTTCACTTTCTGCCATAAGGGTGGTGTCATCTGCATATCTGAGGTTATTGATATTTCTCCTGGCAATCTTGATTCCAGCTTGTGCTTCTTCCAGCCCAGTGTTTCTCATGATATACTCTGCATATAAGTTAAAAATAACTCTAGATTTGCCCAAAGTTACAGATATAATTAGGCAAACAAGTTATTCTTCCCCACTATCTACCAACAAATTCTTTAGTTGTAAGATTATAATGGAAAAATACTTCTTCCACAGAAATGGCCACCATTGAAGCAAATGTCTTTTTTTAGGCATTTAGGTTCCATTTTTAATCAGGTTCCAAGGGTTATTGAATATCTACTGTTCTCAAGAAATGTCACAAAGTAAAATGCATGTGTGCTAAGACCCTAGTATCCAACGCTTTGTGACACTATGGACTGTAACCTGCCAGGCTCCTCTGTCCCTGGCATTCTCCGAGCAAGAATACTGGAATAGGTTGCCATCCCTTTCTCCGGGGGATCTTCCTGACACAGGGATCGAACCCATGTCTCCTGCGTCTCCTGCATTGCAGTTGGATTCTTTACTACTGAACCACTGGGGACACCTGTCACAAAGTAAGATACTAGGGGATACTAAAACGACCTAAACAGGGCTGTTGGTCTTAAGCAGAGTATACTCCAGGCCACAAGTTAATATAACTTTATCAACATTATTGATAATTCTCATGACTACTTGGGATATGGTGTTGTAGGAACTTTGGGAGAGATTATCAGAGCAGATAAAATTTCTTTAAGATTTATTTCATTGCTCCAAATTTGCTCCAGGGTTGATGGGATAAAAATTACTTAGGAAAATGGAGCAGTTACATCTAGGATCCAGCCCAAGCTCTCCACTGGGCAGGGGTGGGGAGGGAAATGGAAGGTGGAGAAGCTCAGTCTCAATCATTACAAAAGGCTGCTCTGGTGTTTCTCAGGCACCTTTTTTTAAAATATAAATTTATTTATTTTAATTGGAGGTTAATTACTTTACAATATTGTATTGGTCTTGCCATACATCAGCATGAATCCTCCACAGGTATACACATGTTCCCCATCCTGAACCCCCTTCCTTCCTCCCTCCCCGTACAGATGTATAGAACAGTCTCAGGCACCTTTTTTTGAGAACCACTACCTTGTATGATGGGGGCTTCCCTGGTGGCTCAGTGGTAAAGACCCCATCTACCAATGCAGGAGACGTGAGTTCAATCCCTAAGTCAGAAAGATCCCCTGGAGAAGGAAATGGAAACCCACTCCAGTATTATTGCCTGAGAAATCCCATGGACAGAGGAACCTGGCAGGCTACTGTCCATAGGGTTGCAAAGAGTCAGACACGATTTAATGATTAAGCATGCATGCACACCTTGTATGATACCATCTTAAAAAGTTTTCTCCATAAGAACCTTGCTACTTAAAGTGTGACCTATGGACCAGCAACATGACATCACCTGCAAACTTGTTAGAAATTCAGAATCTCAGGCCCCACTTCCACCCTACTGAACCATAACCTACATTTTGACAAGATCCTCAGGCAATGCATATGAGCATTAAATTTTGAGAAATGCTGTATACAGAACTATGGGATTGGAGCCAGACATGTTACCCAATGTGCACAGAATTATGCTAGAAGTGTTTAAAAGGTGTATAATACACAGTAGCTTAAAATGTATAAAAATGTAAATTATGGTTTGAATTAATGGGCAGAATTTAGCCACCATGATTGTTATAAATGAGGTACAAAGTTTTCTAGGTAGTCAGCAATGAAAGACTTATGATAAATGACTTGGGATTTAGCAATGATTAATTCCCTGAAGACAAATGAGGTCTGAAGCATAACTGACTTTGCTACAGTACCATATCTAAGGGGTGCACTAATCTACCCGAGTCTGGGGTGTGGTCAGATGCACAGGGCCTTCCCTGGTGGCTCAGTGGTGAAAAATTGCCTGCCAATGCAGGAGATGTGGGTTTGATTCCTAGGTCAAGAAGACCCCCTGGAGAAGGAAATGGTAACCCACTCTAGTATTCTTGCCTGGGAAATCCCATGGACAGAGTTGCCTGGTGGGGTCCATGGGGTCACAAAGAGTCAGACATGACTCAGTGACTGAACAACGGCAAATGCAAGGTGGCAATGAAGCACCACGGAACCCGATGCCATGGTTTTCGGTTAGAAAGTGTTAAATGGAGAGAATGAAGGAAAATTTCAGGTCGGAAAAAAGGAATTATATTACTGTTTCCAAAGTAATTATATTACTATCAAATGTTAAGTTTTAAAGTCATTATCTCTATAAGCAAGGGAATACCTGCACAAGAGCCAAATACTGTCAGGCAGGAAGGGAGAAATTATATTAAAGATTTACCAGGATTTATCTCTGGGGTGTTACATTTCCTTCTTTTTTATTTTCAACAAATTGATTTTAATATGTTATTTTTTGAAGCACTCTATTCCCACTCTCCATGTTTTAAGTTTCTCTCTGATCCATCAATGTAGATGCCTAATGGTCACCCCTGGGCTGGGCTACTGAATATTACAAGATTAAGGCTGCCAAAGAGAGAGAGAGAGAGAGAGTGAGAGTGAGAGACAGAGAGAGATGAAGGCTACAACCAGCTGCCACCGGCCAAATTCAACACAGAGAAATGTTCTGCCTACCATTACTATGATCTACTCGTTTGTTGTTTAATTTGAATATTTTTAAGGTAGACGTGAAACAGTCAATTTTTAAAACTTAAGTGTCTCTCTTTTCATATAGTTACACTTATGTCCCTGATCTCTTTGGGCATTTGTGTTTGCAACTTTTGCAACTGTCAAAGATTGTGGAAATCAGAAATTCTCAACTCTAATTTCTTTCAATGACTTTATTTACAGAACTGTAGATTACAGGTTGTTTTTTTGGGCATTATTCCTAGGAGAATTTTAAATACTGGGTTTAAATTGCTGTTCTGTACAGAATAAAAATCAGAAGGTTTGAAAATATTTACATTCCAATAGCCTTAGGAACACAGGGAAAAGAAGTCTTGATGGTTAGTAGGTCAAAGGTCCTATTGAAGTTCAATCAATGTATGTTCCCTTAAAAAATTATCATAGCTACCCTTTAATATTGACTGAGAAGGAAGGAGCAGCTGGCTCTGTACATGTTTACTGCAGAGTTACTCTGTTCACTCCTAGAAGTGAAACTGGTAAGTGAAGCTTTTATTAACCTGAACATTGATTTTATAGTATATTTGAAATATTTGTCATGTAGATTATATTTGGTTCACTTATATCATAAATGTGCTTGTTATACAAGTATAAATGTCTTCCTTTAAACTCTAAATGCATGCACAAGCTATACATTAATTAATTCACTACTCTGTTGACTCAGTGAGATTTCTGGGAGACCATCTAGATTGACTCTCTACTATTGTTTTAATGGAACATCCAAGCATCTAGTAGAAATAGATGTTTTTGATACATCTGACCAAATACAAGTAGCCGCATCACTCCCCAGGATTTAGGAAAATTTAGAAGGAATACTATCTAGGTAAGCCTCCTTCAGAAAAGAAAATTTGAAAAAAGAAAACAAGCGGGGTGAGAGGGTAATCCAAGTCATGCAAGCAACTGTTGTTGTCGTTACCTAGATCAAGATGTGTTTCCTAAATATCCTTCATCCTGCAAAAAAGAGCCGTTTCCATTATCTCTTTTTTATCACCCAGGGTTGGTGCAGATGGTGCCTGATGCTGTAACCCTAGCAAAAATCCATCGCCGTTTTGGACCGATAGGACCCCTGAAAGAAAATACAATCAAAAAATGGTTCAGTCAACACAACCCTTTAAAGGTGGATTATGAAAAGGTTTGTCCTTCTGTAGCTAATTTTAAATAATGTACTTAAATAAGGATATACACTGGCTCATTAGATATTCTGATTTATGAAAAAATAAATTGAGTTCTCTTGAGTTCTTGAGTTCTCTTGAGTTCTAATTCACTCAGTCATCAGCCCAGTAATAACACAGTTTAAATGGTATATTGTTGTCGTTGTTCAATCATTAAGTCATGTCTGACCCTTTTTGACCCTATGGACTGCCATATGCTAGACTTCCCTGTCCTTCACTGTCTCCTGGAATTTGCTCAAATTTGTGTCCATTGAATTGGTGATGCTATCTAACCATCTCATCCTCTGCCACACCCTCCTCCTGCCTTCAATCTTTCCCAGCACCAGGGTCTTTTCCAATTAGGCAGCCCTTCGCATTAGGTGGCCAATGATTTGGACCTTCAGCTTCAGCATCAGTCCTACCAATGAATATTCAGGGTTGATTTCCTTTAGGATTGACTAGTTTGATCTTCTTGCAGTCCAAGGGACTGGTATATTAACTTGGTAAAAATTTCTGTGTTTGGTTTTTCCTCTGGGTGGAAATTCTAGGCTATCAGTAGAGACTTAGCTGCCCCACTTACAGCAATCTCACATGAGATGATGCTTCCTGAAACTACCTTCTCTAAGTTACCTCTGCCTATTTGTCCACAATCTATAATTTCTATAAATCCCCCTCCTTCCTTTGCAATGTATTTTCTTCTGCCAAGTTCTCTTTTCTCATGCCTTATTCTTTTAATGTTTTCAGAATGTGTAGTAGAGTTTTCATTTTTTATATCTCAGAATTTACAAAATGTAATATTCCATTTGACCACAAACATTTTTCCCACTTTACCCTGGCATCTAGCCTGCAGTATACAGTGTTCAGATTCTGCCCTCAACCAGGGCTCCTAGATGAAAGAATGAGTTGACTAGAGCCAGGCCTTGCCCTACTTGCCAAAGCATGGTCCCCTAGAGAGGTAGGGACGCCTTTATTCTGATTCACACAAAGATACAATATGGGCCAGCATCACATTTTCTCAGAACCATCTTGAGCCCTAAACATCCCTCCTTCTAGGAAACTCCTCAGTCCTAGGCAAACTGGGAGGTTTGGTCAACCTAGTTGGCCTGGGACAGGAAAGAGAGACCCAAGATTTAATCCACTCCAGATTTCTATGAGATTGAGTGAGTCAGTGAAAATCACTCAATCGTGTCCAACTCTTTGCAACCCCATGGACTATACAGTCCATGGAATTCTCCAGGCCAGAATACTGGAGTGGGTAGCCTTTCCCTTCTCCAGGGAATCTTCCCAACCCAGGGATCGAACCGAGATCTCCTGCATTGCAGGTGGATTCTTTACCAGCTGAGTCATGGAATACAGCAAAATACAGGTTTGAAAGTTCAAATAACAAAGAATTAGATGAAATTATCTTGAATCTACTTTTTATCCATTCCCAAAATTAAAACTTGAGTTAGGCACAAACCCTGGGGTTGTATTGTTTGAGGTGTTTCCACGTACATTTAACGTTCACAAGTACCATGTGAGAGACATATTTTATTATCTTTATAAGTAAAGAAAATCAAGACAGACAAATTAAGGCACTTGGGATACCTAGAACTGACCTGGCATGTAGTCCAACCACATAGACTTCCCTTTCCAAGGGTCAGCCACACTAGCTGAGGAGGTCCATAGGTGTGACTCAGCCTGTCACTCATGGTTGCACCATGGTTACACTCATCATCACATCATCCATCAAAATGATGTCTACCCAGGAGACAATTTTTTTGTAGAAAAAGGAATTTTTGCAAGAAGCCTGTGTTCATTAAAGAAATGTAAGCCACAGCTGACTTAATGGAACCTTCTTCCACCCACACAGGTATATACTGTACCAAACCCTTTGGGGCATTAACTGGATGATATATTTGTAAGGGATCAGACATCTCAATATAGTTTATTTTGTGTAAAAAGTTCAAATATTCAAAAATTGATATTTTACATTTCTATAGGACTAGGCAATATTGAGCCATGTTGTTCCTACTTCTTTTACCTTGAAAAGAGTAATCCACTCTTGTGCCACTGTAACATTAAAAAATCACATTATGAATAAACTATGAAAATTAGCTTTAATTGAATGAAAGATATTTTCTCCCATTTCAACAAAAACATTCATTGAGCCAAAGAACAGACTGCTTCACCTTCTTCTGTAGCATATCAAGAACCAACCATTTAATCTTCTCAACTGAGATGTAGAATTGGTTCCAGATGATATAATTCTGTTTTTTATCATACTGTTACCATCACCTCTGTGTTTCCTCATTTGTGTTTATATTCCTTTTGTGTTACTGTTTTTCAACTGATTAGGTCTTAAGGAACTTCTTCTATTCGTGTGCTGGCTGGTGTGTGGTAACGTTCATCCTAGGAGTCTGCGACCGACACAATGACAATATCATGCTGACAAAGTCGGGCCACATGTTTCATATTGACTTCGGAAAATTCCTGGGTCATGCACAAACATTTGGAGGGATAAAAAGGTCAGTGTTCAAATCATGTTTATTGTAGTAATTAAGCCATCTTCTGAAGTGATCTATAACATGTAACAACATAGCAACCCAGCAGATGAGTTGCTCCGCATCTCTCAAATCCCCTAAGATAACATAAACATGATTATATAGCTAATAATATTGAAGGGAAGAGTTTTCTCAATAGATCATTAATGGAACAAATTGTGTGTGTGTGTGTGTGTGTGTGTGTGCGCTCAGTTGCTCAGTCATGTCCAACTCTTTGTGACCCCAAGGACTGTAGCCCTCCGGGCTCCTCTGTCCATGGAATTTTCCAGGCAAGAATACTGGAGCAGGTTGCCATTTCCTACTCTAGATCTTCCTGACCCAGGGATCAAAGCCTTACCTCCTGTGTCCCCTGCATTGGCAGGCAGATTCTTTACTACCAAGCCACCTGGAAAGCCCTAATAGAACAAATTAGGTTTCCTCAAATTGTTCATGAATTAAATTGGCCTGCTCGCACAGGATCCTATTCCTGTTTTGGTCTGAATTGTTTGAAACATGGTATTTTCATTTTCTTATAAGCTTTGAATGGACAGTGAGAACAGAGTTCATGGTCTCCATACAGCTGGTATCTTGCCCATAGTATTCACCACCCTGGTCTACATGGGCACACTTAAAATGCACACACTTCCTGACTAAATTAAACTTGAATCGTTCCAAAAATATTTAATAAGAAACTACCATTCAAGACTCTGAGGATACAACAGTGGACAAAGCAAATACAAACCCTGGCCTCTTTCTAGTAGGGATAACAGACATCAAAGAAGATGACATGAGGAAATGAGGGGTTTCATTTCTTACTGAGAAACAAAAACTGAGAATTGGGATAGAAAGTAACTGTGCGAGGAATGCTATTTGTGTTGGCCAAAAAGTTTGCTCAGGTTTTTCCATAACATTGTAAGAAACCTGAGTGAACTTTTTGGCCAATCCTATATTTTAGAGAGGCTTCCTGGAAGAAATGAGAGACAGCTGTATAGTGAGTGATCCCCTTGTGGAGATCCATAAGAAGAGTATACCTGGAAGAGAGAACACCAAAATAACAGCCATGACCACATACTAAGCATGGTACATTCTAATGACAAGAAGAACTTGGGCCTGGAGATGGGATAAAGAGAGGTGAGCTGTAGGGAAGAAAGATGAAGAATTTGGTGGAGGCCAGATCAAGTAAGGCATTGAAGACATGGTGTAGAGTGTGGCTTTTACTTAATGTTCTGGGGCAACCATTGATGGATCTCAGTGGAATTCAAAGCTCTCTCCTGCTGTCCTGTGAAATAATGGAAGTAGTTAGCAGACTATTACAATAGTTAAGGCAAGACCTTAATGGTAATGAGATTCTGAACATATTTTGGAATCTGAGCCACAAGACCTACTAATTGACTGGGCATTGTCAATCATTAACAGGAGGGGAAAACAGGCCTAGTGGGTAGAAGAAGTAAGGAAAGCATTCAAGGGTGACTCTTAGATTTTTGTTCTTTGCAAATAATTATATCATTTACTGAAATGGAAAAGACTGGTGAATAAACAGTTTTTTGTTTTATTTTAGTTGAGCTGGAGGCAAGGGAATCAGAAGTCTAAGACTAAAAGTCCCTTACTTTATAAAGATAACTTCATATTAAAGTAGAAATGATATCAGACCATTCCAAAGACCCATCAGTCACTTTTATCTAAAAACAGCTCCTTAGCAGAGGACATAAAAATGTCTCCTACAATAATACAAGATGAATTTTCACCAGATGGTCATAATCTGGTATTAAAATGCCAAAATAAACTACATAATAAGGTTCAATTCTTACAAACTGATAGCTCCTATTTTCTGAAGGCCTACAAATGGAGTTGTTTCACTTTTTATTACTTTCAAAACATTGCCTTCTATAATTAATAAGCTCAGGAAAATTCACCACATACTCATTCATTCCTTAAACATCTTTTGGTATGGACTATGTGTGAAGGATAAACCTTGGGGATACGAAGACGAATAATATATAGTTACCATCTCAGTGGTGCTTACTCTGTCTTTAGAATATTGGGAAGTGAAGTGAAGTGAAAGTTGCTCAGTTGTGTCCTACTCTTTGCAACTCCATGTCCATGGAATTCTCTAGGCCAGAATACTGGAGTGGGGAGCCTTTTCCTTCTCCAGGGGATCTTCCCAACCCAGGGATCAACCCAGGTCTCCTGCATTGCAGGCAGATTCTTTACCAGCTGAGCCACAACCACTTCCGTGGTGCTTACTCTGTCTTTAGAATACTGGGAAGACTGACACATAAATAATTATCAAAAGTGTGATGAGGGAAAAGATAAATATATAGAAAATTTGAACATCACAGAAGAGGGATACCTGGTTTATGAAAGACAAATGTTTGTTAACAGCTATGAGCATATTACATAATTTATTCATGTAACACTTTCCCTAAGATCCACTCTTTCCTAGAAATTTAAATATTACATTAAAATTGTGACATCTTTATTGTGCGGTATTGTCCACTGGGGGGCTTCCCAGGTGGCACTAGTGGTAAAGAATCTGCCTGTCAGTGGAGGAGACATAAGAGACGTAGGTTCAATCCCTGTGTCAGGAAGATCCCCCAGAGGAGGGCATGGCAACCCACTCCAGTATTCTTGCCTAGAGAATCCCATGGACAGAGGAGCCTGTTAGGCTGCAGTTCATAGGGTTGCAAAGAGATGCGCACAACTGAAGCAACTTGGCACACGTGCACACTGTCCACTGAGAATTCAGGTTAACCCTTATTCATTTCCTTGACAAGCATCTGTGTTGACCACGGGGTGGTTAAAATATGCATAAAGATATTCCACTTATACAGAAAAAAATACTCATTTAGGGAAACATAAAAAGCAAAGAACAAGTTACTAAACAATAGGGTAAGTGCCATGTTAGAGGTATGTACCAGGGTCTACAAAAGAGGTGGAGCCCAGTTTGTTGGTTTATTGATGCTTCAGCAGGTTCTGCTGCTTCTGAAGTGTGACAGGTTTTTTTTTTTTTTTCTAATGCAACCACTAAGGAGGTCATGAAAATGTGCCCAGCAGAGAATCTTACTTACAGTAGGTTCTTAATACCATTTGCTGAATTGTTGTTTAGCCATTAAGTCATGTCTGACTCTTTTGTGACCACAAGGACTATAGGGTCCCACCAAGCTCTTCTGTCCATGAGATTCTCCAGGCAAGAATACTGGAGTGGGTTTGCCATTTCCTTCTCCAGTGGATCTTCCTGACCCAGGGACTGAATTCTCATCTCCTGCGTTGGCAGATGGACTTTTTACAGCTGAGCCACCAGGGAAGTCCTTGCTGAATTAGTCAGACAATAAACTATTCACAGATCAGCCCTCAGCCATTCAATAATTATTATCTGGATTAAAGAAAATGATGTTGGCACTGTCTTTCTTTGAGATTATTGGGCACCAGCTGAGGTGGCCAACAGAAGCATTGTGACCCATGTAGATTACTGTTTGCAGGATTTTATCTCCACCAGTGACTATGTAAGGCTCATTGGCAATGTCTCCTTAGATTTCTTTCTTGATACTGATGCTTCTGCCCTTTTACTCTTTTTTTTTTTTTTTTTGGCTGTCCTGGGTCTTCGTTGCTGCACACAGGCTTTCTCTAGTTGCAGTGAGTAGGGGCTACTATTCATTGCAGTGCATGGGTTTCTCATTGCAGGATCAATAGTTGTGGTGCAGGGGCTTAGTGGCTCTGAGGCACATGGAATCTCCCACAAGCAGAGATTGAACTCATGTCCTCTGCACTGGCAGGTGTATTCTTAACCACAAGTTGATTTTTAACTTGACAACCAGGGAAGTATTAATATATGCCTTGAGTTTCTTTAATGATTAAACTGAACTATGCCTACTCACTATAACTCTGTATAGATTAACATTTTGAATTATAGCTGCTGCTGCTGCTGCTGCTTAGCCACTAAGTCATGTCTGACTCTTTAGCGACCCCATAGTAGCCCACAATGGAAATTTTCCAGGCAAAAATTGTCCATAGGATTTTCCAGGCAAGAAGTGGAGTTAGTTGCCATTTCCTTCTCCATGGGATATTCCAGACCCAGGAATAGAACCCACATCTCCTACTTGGCAAGAAGATTCTTTACAACTGAGCCATCTGGGAAGCCCTGAATCATAGGCAGCATCCAATAATTTCCTTCCACATCTCTTTTAGTTGTTTCTGGAGTTCATTTGAATGTTGTTTCATTAAGCAGCCAACTTCTTCAATCCTAAGTCCGTTGGTTGTTCTTGGTTGCTAGGTGAACAAAGGTCTCTTATAAAAAAGGTCTCTGAATCCCCCTGAGATAAATGTGTTCATTATTACATTATAACTGATCTCTAGAGCAAAACTTAACTACACCTTGTTTCTTCTATACACATACTAGACATATTAATAAACATCCTCTAATGTACTATGTTGATCACAATAAACTATGGAAAATTCTGAAAGAGATGGGAATACCAGACCACCTGACCTGCCTCTTGAGAAACCTATATGCAGGTCAGGAAGCAACAGTTAGAACTGGACATGGAACAACAGACTGGTTCCAAATAGGAAAAGGAGTACATCAAGGCTGTATACTGTCACCCTGCTTATTTAACTTATATACAGAGTATATCATGAGAAACGCTGGGCTGGAAGAAGCACAAGCTGGAAACAAAATTGCCAGGAGAAATATCAATAACCCCAGATATGCAGATGACACCACCCTTATGGCAGAAAGTGAAGAGGAACTAAAAAGCCTCTTGATGAAAGAGGAGAGTGAAAAAGTTGGCTTAAAACTCAGCATTCAGAAAATGAAGATCATGGCATCCAGTCCCATCATTTCATGGGAAATAGATGGGGAAATAGTAGAAACAGTGTCAGACTTGATTTTTTGGGGGCTCCAAAGTCACTGCAGATGGTGACTGCAGCCATGAAATTAAAAGACGCTTACTCCTTGGAAGGAAAGTTATGACCAACCTAGATAGCATATTCAAAAGCAGAGACGTTATTTTGCCAACAAAGGTCCATCTAGTCAAGGCTATGATTTTCCCAGCGGTTATGTATGGATGTGAGAGTTGGACTGTGAAGAAAGCTGAGCACCAAAGAATTGATGCTTTTGAACTGTGGTGTTGGAGAAGACTCTTGAGAGTCCTTTGGACTGCAAGGAGATACAATCAGTCCATTCTACAGGAGATCAGTCTTAGGGGTTCATTGGAAGGACTGATGCTAAAGCTGAAACTCCAGTACTTTGGCCACCTCATGTGAAGAGTTGACTCGTTGGAAAAGACTCTGATGCTGGGAAGAATTGGGGGCAGGAGGAGAAGGGGACGACAGAGGATGAGATGGCTGGATGGCATCACTAACTCGATGGACATGAGTTTGAGTGAACTTCGGGAGTTGGTGATGGACAGGGAGGCCTGGCGTGCTGCGATTCATGGGGTTGCAAAGAGTCGGACACGACTGAATGAACTGAACTGAATGTACAAAGCCAGGTTTGTAAATCATGCTCAATGAATATCCTAATTTCTTGTAGCCTAGCAAGGCCATATAAATGTCCCAGTAATAACCAGCAATAAGCCAGGATCATACTCCTTTACATAAAATGCTATACCCAGAAGGAAAAAAAAGAGCATATGTATCCCAGAATGCATATTTCTCCTATTTGTCTACTCCTTAAAAACATGGAGAAGGAAAGTATTCGTGTGACTTTTTATGGTTTTTAAAGTGTCACTAACCCATACATTAATTTATTTTACTTCATAAGACAATTGCTTAACCTCACATAAAAGAGTACAGTTTCCAGTTGTGAATGGGAATGGAGCTGACAAAAAGAAACCACATAAAATCCTTCTCTATGTTGCAGATTTAACCCTTAGCCAAGGATAGAGAACTTAATAATGGAAATTAACAGTCCAACAAAGCAGACGCAAATAAATTTAAGCTGGGGAGAGATTTTCCCTTGGTTTCCTTAAAAGGAAACCATAATGAAGTGACATTCTGCATAAAAATACAATCTTGAAAGATAAAGGACTTTTTTGTTGTTGTGTTCTACCATGCCCTGAAGCATGCAGGACCTTAGTTCTCCAACCAGGAATTGAACCTGTGCCTCTGCATTGGGGGCAGAGTCTCAATCACTGGACCATCAAAGAAGTTTCAAGAAATAAAGGAATTTATTGCTATGCCATTGCCCTTTAATACTCATGCTTATATCATCATTCCAGAGCATCTCACACTAACCATCTGTGTGATTCTGTTTAAGAAATGTTTATAAACATCAGGCCCTTCTGATTCTTGAATTATGTGAGGCAGCCCAGCAACACTCCTTAGGAGTCTTCACTCAGGTGTCCCTGAACCACTGCTCTGAATTTAGTTTTCCATAAATCTGGGAAAATTATCTTCAATAGACCAAATCTGAGGTTCCTATAGATTTTCTAACTATGAAGAAAGAAAAAAACTTACAGCTCAGTTATGAATTTGAAGAATTTCACATCCTGTACATAAAAAGCAGTTCTTTAGTGTTGGTTTTAATTATGAGATTAGATAAAGAGGATTTACACCAGCAGATTAAACCACATGACAGTTTAGCCCCAGCATTACTCAATGATTTGGGGAGAAAAAAAATGGCTAAATCCCCACAATGAAAACAACGAGACTTCACCAACTTTCTGAAACCAATTGGTTTTTCTTTTGAAATACTGCTTAATTATTTTGTTCATTTCTTTATTTTCTCTCACAAAGATTCAAATTAAAATGGTTAACAAATTACACATCCACAATTTTTCAAAGTTGCTGTGTAATGATTGTTTCTATATAGTAATATTTTCATTGCATAAAAATATTCTTGTAATAAACTCTAAATTTCCACTCAATGATTTCTTGATGGTGACTCTCTTATAGAAGAGGGGAAATTAAGGAAGGCCTTTATTGGCGACATTTATTGTTCTCCTAATCCCCTGTTTCACGCTTTTATTTTTTTCAGATTATTATTTCCAGTCCGAATGATCTTTCACTTTGGTAATGGTAGACTTGCATGAAGTCTTTCTTGCAACCTTATGCATGTATGCTAAGTCACTTCAGTTCAGTTCAGTCGCTCAGTCTGTCCAACTCTGCGACCCCACGAATTGCAGCACGCCAGGCCTCCCTGTCCATCACCAGCTCCCGAAGTTCACTCAGATTCATGTCCATCGAGTCACTGATGCCATCCAGCCATCTCATCCTCTGTCATCCCCTTCTCCCCCTGCCCCCAATCCCTTCCGGCATCAGAGTCTTTTCCAGTGAGTCAACTCTTCACATGAGGTGGCCAAAGTATTGGAGTTTCAGCTTTAGCATCAGTACTTCCAATGAACCCCCAAGACTGATCTCCTGTAGAATGGACTGAATGGATCTCCTTGCAGTCCAAGGGACTCTCAAGAGTCTCTAACACCACAGTTCAAAAGCATCAATTCTTCAGTGCTCAGCCTTCTTCACAGTCAAACTCTCACATCCATACATAACTGCTGGGAAAACCATAGCCTTGACTAGATGGACCTTTGTTGGCAAAGTAATGACTCTGCTTTTCAATATGCTATTTAGGTTGGTCATAACTTCCCTTCCAAAGAGTAAGCATCTTTTAATTTCATGGCTGCAGTCACCATCTGCAGTGATTTTGGAGCCCAGAAAAATCAAGTCTGACACTGTTCCCACTGTTTCTCCATCTATTTCCCATGAAGTGATGGGACCAGATGCCATGATCTTCATTTTCTGAATGCTGAGATTTAAGCCAACGTTTTCACTCTCCTCTTTCACTTTCATCAAGAGGCTTTGTAGTTCCTCTCACTTTCTGCCATAAGAGTGGTGTCATCTGCATATCTGAGGTTATTGATATTTCTCCTGGCAATCTTGATTCCAGCTTGTGTTTCTTCCAGCCCAGCATTTCTCATGATATACTCTGCATATAAGTTAAATAAGCAGGGTGACAGTATACAGCCTTGATGTACTCCTTTTCCTATTTGGAACCAGTCTGTTGTTCCATGTCCAGTTCTAACTGTTGCTTCCTGACCTGCATACAGGTTTCTCAAGAGGCAGGTCAGGTGGTCTGGTATCCCCATCTCTTTCAGAATTTTCCACAGTTTATTGTGACCCACACAGTCAAAGGCTTTGGCATAGTCAATAAAGCAGAAATAGATATTTTTCTGGAACTCTCTTGCTTTTTCCATGATCCAGCGAATGTTGGCCATTTGATCTCTGGTTCCTCTGCCTTTTCTAAAACCAACTTGAACATCTAGAAGTTCACGGTTCACATATTGCTGAAGCCTGGCTTGGAGAATTTTGAGCATTACTTTACTAGCATGTGAGAATGTCAAGAGAATGCACTGAGTATAGCAAACACCCTCTTCCAACAACACAAGAGAATAGTCTACACATGGACATCACCAGATGGTCAACACTGAAATCAGACTGATTATATTCTTTGCAGCCAAAGATGGAGAAGCTCTATACAGTCAGCAAAAACAAGACCAGGAGCTGACTGTGGCTCAGATCATGAACACCTTATGACCAAATTCAGACTGAAATTGAAGAAAGTAGGGAAAACCACTAGACCATTCAGGTATGACCTAAATCAAATCCCTTATGATTATACAGTGGAAGTGAGAAATAGATTTAAGGGACTAGATCTGATAGACAGAGTGCCTGATGAACTATGGACTGAGGTTCATGACATTGTATAGGAGACAGGGATCAAGACCATCCCCATGGAAAAGAAATGCAAAAAAGCAAAATGGCTGTTTGGGGAGGCCTTACAAATAGCTGTGAAAAGAAGAGAAGTGAAAAGCCAAGGAGAAAAGGAAAGATATAAGCATCTGAATGCAGAGTTCCAAAGAATAGCAAGGAGAGATAAGAAAGCCTTCCTCAGAGATCAATGCAAAGAAATAGAGGAAAACAACAGAATGGGAAAGACTAGAGATCTCTTCAAGAAAATTAGAGATACCAAGGGAATATTTCATGCAAAGATGGGCTCGATAAAGGACAGAAATGGTATGGACCTAACAGAAGCAGCAGATACTAAGAAGAGGTAGCAAGAATACACAGAAGAACTGTACAAAAAAGATCTTCATGACCCAGATAATTACTATGGAGTGATCACTCACCTAGAGCCAGGCCTCATGGAATGTGAAGTCAAGTGGGTCTTAGAAAGCATCACTACAAACAAAGCTAGTGGAGGTGATGGAATTGCAGTTGAGCTATTTCAAATCCTGAAAGGTGATGCTGTGAAAGTGATGCACTCAATATGCCAGTAAATTTGGAAAACTCAGCAGTGGCCACAGGACTGGAAAAGGTCAGTTTTCGTTCTAATCCCAAAGAAAGACAATTCCAAAGAATGCTCAAACTACTGTACAATTGAACTCATCTCACACTCTAGTAAAGTAATGCTCAAAGTCACTTCAGTTATGTCCAAATCTTTGAGACCTTGTAGAGGTAACCCACCAGGCTCTGCTGTCACTGGGGTTCTCCAGGCAAGAATACTGGAGTGTGTTGCCTGCCTTCAGGGGTTCTTCCTGACCCAGGGATTGAACCCATGTCTCTTAAGTCTCCTGCATTGGCAGATAGATTCTTTACCAGTAGTACCATCTGAGAAAACCTCTTGCAGCCTTATTTCTAGATAATTTTAAGAGGCCATATGAGCAGTAGTTAGTCTCATACCCTGAAGATAGGTTTTGCTTTTAAAAAACATTTTTTTAAAAACCTTTATCATTTACTAATGATCTGATCTTAAACACATGGCTTCTCTGTGCGTCAGTTTCAGTTCAGTTCAGTTCAGTCACTCACTTGTGTCCGACTCTTTGCGACCCCATGAATCGCAGCCCGCCAGGCCTCCCTGTCCATCAGTAACTCCCGGAGTTCACTCAGATTCATGTCCATCGAGTCAGTGATGCCATCCAGCCATCTCATCCTGTGTCGTCCCCTTCTCCTCCTACCCCCAATCGCTCCCAGCATCAGAGTCTTTTCCAATGAGTCAACTCTTCACATGAGGTGGCCAAAGTACTGGAGTTTCAGCTTTAGCATCATTCCTTTCAGCTATAAAATAGATTCATATTGAAGATTAAATTAATTGATATATGTAAAGTGCTTAGAAAGTGAAGAAAGTGAAGTCGCTCAGTCGTGTCCGACTCTTTGCGACCCCATGGACTGTAGCCTACCAGGCTTTTCAGTCCATGAGATTTTCGTTCCTCAAACTGAGTGAGGCCTCTATAAATGTTTGATGGAATTAATAATAATGCAAATATTCCAAATGAAGTGACAAGAAATTAGTGTTAGTGTTAGTCAGTCAGTCATACCCAACTCTTTGTGACTCCATGGACAACAGCCCACCAGGCTCCTCTGTCCATGAGATTTTCCAGGCAAGGATACTGGAGTGTATTGCCATTTCCTTCTCCAGGGGTCTTCCCAATCCAGTGATCGAACCCGGGTCTCCTGCACTGCAGGCAGATTCTTTACCGACTGAGCTACAAGGGAAGCCCCGACAAGAAATTATGTTGCATCATTAGGTAATTGTTTCTTTTGTTTAAACTTACCTAAATATCATGAAAGTGTGTTAGTTACTCAGTCATGTCTGACTCCTCGTGACCCCATGGACTGCAGCCCGCCGGGCTCCTCTGTCCATGGAATTCTCCAGGCAAGAATACTGAAGTGGGTTGCCATTTCCTTCTCCAGGGCATCTTCCCCATCCAGGGATCAAACCTGGGTCTCCCACATTACAGGCAGACTCTACCAACTGAGCCATCAAGAAGCTAAATATCTTATTTGGTACTCTTTATAGGATGTGTTTGAAAATCGTACATTGAACTGTTCTGTTAGTTCTCTGACTTTGAAGCTTGTTGCCTGAAAGAGTAGATTACACTATTTGTCAGGTTTATTCAGCTTATGATGTTTTTCACCAAGTCACTCTTGACTTCTGATGTCATTTAAGACATGAGCCAAGGTTTGTGAGAACTGGCTCATACTGGCTTGAAAGAGCCTACTATGTGTTATTTCTTCTCAATACCACATTTCAATGACATTCCACTGGTAGCCTGAAATCAGCCATGGTGGGAGAATATATATCATGGAAATTTGGCAAATGTCACAAATCAGAGCCTTTTTTTTTTTTCTTAGAAAAAGTGAGTGAGCAGGTTATTAAATATTTACCACCATCCTCTAGGACCTAAAACATCTATTAAAACAGATGTCTTTTTACAACATGATTTAGACCCAATTTTCAAGTTTTATCCCAGCAGATCAACAATCACTTTATATAATTGATCTCAGAATTTTCTCTCAATATTAGTCATAGAAATTATCTGTACCTATAGTCATTTTGACATTATCTTCAATATTTAATTACTACTAAATTTTAAAATGTTTAATGTCTCAGTTCTAGTTTGAGTATTATATTATTTATATTTTAAATATCCTCAATTTAACTATTTTTAGAGGAAAAAACTCCCTGAACAGATTAAAAGATTAATTTTTGTCTTACTCTGATCTTTCTGGTTTAGTACAATATTCACAGTAATCCACATGCTATATGGATATTAATGATCTCCTGCATGCTTTAATTACTATCTTAGTATTCTTTGAAATTAGGTGAGTTTCACTGGTCTGTTATTCACAAAATTGTTTATTAAGAAAGACTCTGATTTCTTTAACTCAAAGCTGGTTTCAATTTCACCTGAACTTTTGAGAAGAAAAACACACTTTCCAATACCTCTCCAACTCTAAGTGCCATGAGAACACTTTTGTATCTTAAGCACCTAGCTAATGCCTGACATTTAGCAGAGTCTGTTTTGGTTGACTGAAGGATCACTGCAAAAATGCCATACATTTTACTTTCCTTGACCTGAGCAACTACACTTTTTCTGAAGATAAAATTGTGATGAACTTGCCATATTCTCTTATTCCAACTGGAAATTTACCAAGAGATTTTACCTGATGGTCACTTTCCATGTGGGAGTCTGGAGGATGAGATTCAAAATTTGATACACACTGTTGCTGCTGCTGCTAAGTCGCTTCAGTCATGTCCGACTCTGTGCGACCCCATAGACTGTAGCCCAGCAGGCTCCTCCGTCCCTGGGACTCTCCAGGCAAGAACACTAGAGTGGGTTGCCATTTCCTTCTCCAATGCATGAAAGTGAAAAGTGAAAGCAAAGTCGCTCAGTCGTGTCCCATCTCTTAGCGACCCCATGGACTGCAGCCTACCAGGCTCCTCCATCCATGGGATTTTCCAGGCAAGAGTACTGATACACACTACCTCATACCCATTTAGGATGGTTACTATCAAAAAACAGAAAATAAGTTCTTGATAAGGATGTGGAGAAATGTCAGTGAGAATGTAAAACAGTGCAACTACTGTGGAAAACCTTCTGGCTGTTCCTCATAAAATTAAAAATGGAATTACCATATGATCCAGCAATTCCACTTCTGGGAATATACCCAAAAGAACTGAAAGCAGAGCAGCAAAGAGATATTTGTACAACCATGTTTATAACAGCATTACTCACAATAATTGAAATGTGGAAGCAATCCCAATGTCCATCAACAGATGAATAGATAAGCAGAATATGGAGTTCTTTAAAGAGAAAATTCTGACACATGCAACAGTATGGACAAGTCCTGAGGACATTATGCTGAGCAAAATAAGCCACTCTCAAAATCACAGGTGAGCCAGGCAAAAACCAACACAATTCTGTAAAGCAATTATCATTCAATTAAAAAATAAATAAATTTAAAATTAAAAAAAAAACACAAGTGAGTGTATGATTCTACTTTCATGATGTACTTAGAGTAGTTCAGGTCATACATTCATAGATACAGAAAGTAAGTCAGTGGTGGCCAGGAGCCCCACAGCCAGGAGCAGTGGACAGGATAAATAAGGAGTTTAAAGAATATAGAGTTGCACTTTTAAGAGATGAAAAGAATTGTGGAGGTGAATGGTGTTGATGGTCACACAACAGTATAAATATTCTTAATACCACTGAACTGTACACTTAACAATGGATAAGATTGCATATTTTATGTTGTATGTATTTTACCAAAGTGAAATAACTGGAAAAAAAATTGGTAAACTGTAAGTTTGACAAAAGCCTTATCTAGCCAAAAAATCAATCCAAGATAAACTCCACCTAGCATTTGAATAGACATTTGGATTTTTCAAAGCTCTCTCACTATTTCAATAAATTAAGTTTGTTTTGTCACTCTCATCGCCTTACAGCTGATTCTCCCTCTTTCACTTCACTTT
Source organism: Oryx dammah (assembly GCF_014754425.2). NCBI lineage: Eukaryota > Metazoa > Chordata > Mammalia > Artiodactyla > Bovidae > Oryx > Oryx dammah. The sequence continues at coordinate 27,292,158 of NW_024070213.1, forward strand.
ATCATTCCACTATGTTTCACCATTGGCTTTCATTTGAGTAAATTCCTTTTATTTACCTCCCTCCCATGATAAGTTATAAAACATTCTTATGAAAAAATGCTCAATATTGCTCTTTATTACAGAAATTCAAGTCAAAACTACAAGGTATCACCTCATACCAATCAGAATGGCCATCATCCTAAAATCTACAATTGTATTGATGAAACTATTTGCATGGCAGGAATAGAGATGCAGACATAGACAACAGACTTGTGGGCACAAGGGAAAGAGACGGTGGGATGAATTGAGAGAGAAGCATTGAAACATATACTTTACCATGTGTAAAATAGCTAGCTAGTGGGAAGGTGCTGTATAACACAGGGAACACAACCCAGTGCTCTGCAACAACCTAGAGGGGTGGGATGGAGTGGGAGGTGGGAGAGAGATTTAAGAGGAAGGGGACATATGTATACCTATGGCTGATTCACGTTGTTGTTATGACAAACCAACACAACATTGTAAAGCAATTATACTAAAATTAAAAATAAATTAAACAGAGAGAACAAGATGGTGGAGGAGTAGGTGGACATGGAGTACATCTCTCTCCAGGGATACATCAGGAATACATCTTCAGACACAGAAGTGCATGCAGAACAACAGCTGAGAGCAGACACGAGTACCTGACAAGTGGAAAAGAATATGTAGACCCACGCAAAACTCAAGATCAACCCCTGAGCCTTTGGAGTGGAAGCACTGACTCCAAGACCCTAGACTACAAGAGAACTAACCATAAGGGGGCATCAAATAGTGAGAACTCACACAAAGAAAACCACTGGAATGCAAGACCTGGCATCACCCAACCATGAGTAGCACCCCGTGCAGGATGCCTCATCTAAACAGCAAAAAAAAAAACAAAAATACAAACCAAATCATCAGCAGACAGGAGTACCACCTCACTCAGCCTTGCCCGTCAGAGGAAAAACAAACAAACAAACAATAAAAAACTCAGCACAAATCTCACCCTATATGAAGTTTACACAAACCACTGGACTAACCTTAAGAGGGCAAAAAGCAAAAGGAAGAAGGAATTCAGCCTTGAAGCCTGGGAAAAGGAGACCTCAAACACAGTAAGTTTAAAAAAAAAAAAGAAAAGGCAGAGAAATACTGCACAAATGAAGGCACAAACTAGAAACCCAGAAGTCAAATAAATGAAGAGGAAATAGGCAAACTACCTGAAAAAGAATTCACAATAATGATAGTAAAGATGATCAAAAACCTTGAAAACAAAATGGAGAAAATGCAAGAATCAATTAAGAAAGATCTAGAAGAATTAAAGAATAAACATGCAGGGACAAACAACACAATTACTGAAATTAAAAATACTCCAAAAGGAATCAATAGCAGAATATCTGAAGCAGAAGAACAAATCAGTGAGCTGGAAGATAAAAATGTGGAAATAACTTCTGAAGACCAGAATAAAGTAAAAAGAATGAAAAGAACCGAGGATAGTCCCAGAGACCTCTGGGACAATATCAAACGCACCAACATTTGAATTATAGGGGTCTCAAGAAGAAAAGAAAAAGAAAGAGTATGAGAAAAAATTTTAAGAGATTTTAGTTGAAAATTTCCCCAACATGGAAAAGGAAATAGTCAATCAAGTTCAAGAGGCACAAAGAGTCCCATACAGGATAAACCCAAGAAGAAACACACTAATCAAACTAACAAAGACTAACACAAAGAAAGAATATTAAAAGCAGCAAGGGAGAAGCAACAAGTAACATACAAGGGAAACCCCATATGTTTAACAGCTGATCTTTCAGCAGAAATTCTTCAGGCCGGAAGGGAATGACAGGATATATTTAAAGTACTGAATGGGAAAAATCTACAACCAAGATTACTGTACCTGGCAAGGATCTCATTCAGAATTGATGGAGAAATAAAAAGCTTTTCAGACAAGCAAAAGTTAAGAGAATTCAGTACCATCAAACCAGCTTTACAACAAATGCTAAACGGACTTACATAGTAAAGAAATACAAGAGAAGATAAAAGATCTACAAAATCATCCCCAAATAATTAGAAAATGGCAATAGGAACATATATATATCAATAATTACTTTAAAGGTAAATGGATTAAATGCTAAAACCAAAATACAGAGACTGGCTGAATGGATACAAAAACAAGACCCACATATATGCTGTCTACAAGAAACCCACTTCAGACCTAAAGACATATATAGACTGACAGTGAGAGGATGGAAAAATGTATTCCATGCAAATGGGAAGCAAAAGAAAGCTGGAGTAGCAATCCTCATATCAGACAAGATAGACTTTAAAATAAAGATTATAAGAGATAAGGAAGAACACTACGTAATGATCAAGGAATCAATCCAAGAGGAAGACATAGCAATTGTAAATACCTATGCACCCAACATAGGAGCGCTTCAATACATAAGACAAACATGAACAAACATAAAAGGAGAAATTGACTGTAACACAATAATAGTAGGAGACTTTAACACCCCACTCACACCAATGGACAGATCATCAAAACTGAAAATTAATAAGGAAACACGTCTTAAATGACACATTAGATGAGATGGATCTCGTTGATATCTTTAGGACATTCCATCCAGATGCAGAAGAATACACTTCTTCTCAAGTGCACATGGAACATTCTCCAGGGTAGACCACATCTTGAGTCACAAATCAAACCTCAGTAAATTTAACAAAATTGAAATCGTATCAGGCATCTTCTTCAACCACAATGCTATCAGAATAGATATCAATTACAAGAAAAAAACTGTAAGAAACACAAACACATGGAGATTGAAGAACACATTTCTAAATAGCAGATTACTGAAGAAAACAAAAGGAAATAAAAAAAAATTTCTAGAAACAAATGACAATGAAAACACGACAACTCAAAACCTACGGGATGCAGCGAAAGCAGTCTTAAGAGGTGAGTCTACAGAAATACAAGAAACAATAAACAAGAAAAACATCAAATAGACCACCTAACTTTACACCTAGAAAAACTGGAAAAAGGAGAACAAACAAACCAAAAAAAAACCCCAAAATTAGCAGAATGAAAGAAATCAAAAAAAGATCTGAGAAGAAATAAGTGAAAAAGAAATGAAAGAAACAATAGTAAATGTTAATAAAACTAAAAGCTGCTTCTTTGACAAGATAAACAAAATTGACAAGCCTTTAGCCAAACTCATCAAGATAAAAAGAGAGAAGAATCAAATCAACAAAATTAGAATTGAAAAAGGAGAGTTTACAACAGACAATGCAGAAATACAAAGGCTTATAAGAGACTATTATGAACAACTATATGGCAATAAAATGGATAACCTGAAAGAAATGGACAGTTTCCTAGAAAAGTTCAGTCTTCCAAGACTGAACCAGGAAGAAACAGGAATTATGAACAACCCAATTACAAGTACTGAAATTTGAAGCTGTGATCAAAAATCTCCCGAAAAACAAGAGCCTAGGACCAGACAGCTTCACAGAAGAATTCTATCAAATATTTAGAGAAGAGCTAATGCCTATCTTTCTAAAACTCTTTCCAAAAATTGCAGAGGAAGGAACACTTCCAAACTAATTCTACAAGGCCACCATCACCCTGATACCAAAAGCAGACAAAGACAACACACAAAAAAGAAAACTACAAGCCAATATCACTGATGAACATAGATGCAAAAATCCTCAACACAATTCTAGCAAACAATTCAGTAACACATCAAAAAGTTCTTACACCATGAGCAAGCTGTGTTTATTCCAGGAATGCAAGGATTCTTCAATATATGCAAGTCAATCAATGTGATATACCATATTAACATGTTGAAAGATAAAAACCATATGATCATTTCAACAGATGCAGGAAAAAAACCTTTGACCAAATTCAGCACCCATTTATGATTAAAACTCTTCAAAAAATGGGCATAGAAGGAACTTACCTCACATAGTAAAGGCCATATATCATAAGCCTACAGCAAACATTATTCTCAATGGTGAAAAACTGAAAACATTCCCCTTAAGATCAGGAACAAAACAAGAGTGTCCACTTTCACCACTATTATTCAACATAGTTCTGGAAGTCCTAGCTGTAGCTATCAGAGAAGAAAAAGAAATAAAAGGAATCCAGATCACAAAAGAAGTAAAGCTCTCACTGTTTGCAGATAACATGATACTTTACATAGAAAACCCTAAAGATAGTACCAGAAAATTACTAGAGCTAACCAGTGAATTTGGCAAATTTGCAGGGTACAAAATCAGTACACAGAAATCACTTGCATTTCTATATACTAACAATGAAAAATCAGAAAGAGCAATTAAGGAATCAACCCCATTCACCACTGCAACAAAAAGAATTCAATATCTAGGAATAAACTTACCATGGCATCACTGACTCGATGCACATGAGTTAGGGTGAACTCTGGGAGTTGGTGATGGACAGGGAGGCTTGGCATGCTGCAATTCATGAGGTCGCAAAGAGTCGGACACGACTGAGCGACTGAACTGAACTGAAACTTACCTGAAGAGACAAAAGAATGGTACACAGAAAATCATAAGACACTGATAAAAAGAAAAATCAAAGACATAAACAGATGGAGAGATATTCCATGTTCCTAGGTAGGAAGAATCAATCCTGTGAAAGTGACTATACCACTAAACATAATCTACAGATTCAATACAATCCCTATCAAATTACCAATGGCATTTTACACAGAACTAGAACAAAATTTTACAATTCATATGGAGACACAAAAGACCCCGAATAGACAAAGCAATCTTGAGAAAGAAGAATGGAGCTGGAGGAATCAACCTTCCTGACTTCAGATTACACTACAAAGCAATGGTCATCAGGAAAGTATGGCACTGGCACAAAAACAGAAATATAGACAAATGGAACAACATAGAAAGCCCAGAAATAAACCCACGCATCTATGGGTACCTTATTTTTGACAAAGGAGGCAAAAATATACAATGGGGCAAAGACAGCATCTTCAATAAACGGTGTTGGGAAAACTGAACAGCTACATGCAAAAGAATGAAATTAGAGCACTTACTAACACCATACACAAAGATAAACTCAAAATTGATTAAGACTGAAATGTAAGACCAGAAACTATAAAACAGAGGAAAACATAGGCAGAACACTCAATGACATAAATCAAAGCAAGATCCTCTATGACCCACATCCTAGAGTAATGGAAAGAAAAACAACAAGCTTTTGCACAGCAAAGGAAACTATAAGCAGGATGGAAAGAAACCCCTCAGAATGGGAGAAAATAATAGCAAGTGAAACAACTGACAAACGATTAATTTCCAAAATATACAAGCAGCTCATACAACTCAATGCCAGAAAAACAAAAAACCCAATCAAAAAGTGGGAAAAAGACGTAAACAGACATTTCACCAAAGAAGACATACAGATGGCTAACAAACACATGAAGAGATGCTCAACATTGCTTATTATTAGAGAAATGCAAATCAAAGCCAAAATGAGGTATCATCTTACACTGGTCAGAATGGCCATCATCAAAATGTCTACAAACAATAAATGCTGGAGAGGGTGTGGAGAAAAAGGAACACTCTTGCACTATTGGTGAGAATGTAAATTGATACAGCCACTATGGAAGACAGTATGGAGATTCCTTAAAAAGCTAGGAATAAAACCACCATATGACTCAGCAATCCCATTCCTAGGCATATACCCTGAGGAAACCAAAATTGAAAAAGATACATGGATCCCATTGTTCATTGCATCACTATTTACAATAGCTAGAACATGGAAGCAACTTAGATGTCCATCGACAGATGAATGGATAAAGAAGTAGTGGTACATATACACAATTGAATATCACTCAGCCATAAAAAGGAACGCATTTGAGTCAGTTCTGATGAGGTGGAAGAACCTAGAACTTATTATACAGAGTGAAGTGAGTCAGAAAGAGAAAGATAAATATTGTATTCTAATGCACATATACAGAATCTAGAAAAATGGTACTGAAGAATTTATTTACAGGGCAGCTGTGGAGAAACAGACAGAGAATAGACTTATGGACATGGGGAGAGGGGAGGAGAGGGTGAGATGTATGGAAAGAGTAACATGGAAACTTACATTACCATGTGTAAAATAGATAGCCAACAGGAATTTGCTATATGTCTCAGGAAATTCAAACAGAAGTTCTGTATCAACCTAGAGGGGAGAGATGGGGAGGGAGATGGGAGAATGTTTCAAAAGAGAGGGGATATATGTATACCTGTGGCTGATTCGTGTTGAGGTTTGACAGAAAACAACAAAATTCTGTAAAGCAATTATCCTTCAATAAAAAATAAATTAAAAAGAAAAAATAAATTAAAAGAATAAAAGAGAAAATAACTTAAGCAAAAAAAAAAAAAAAAAAAAAAGCCAAAACCAAACCAACCAACTATGAGTTTTTTTCAAAGAGAAACTTGTGGATTGTCAGATGAAAAAAGTGAAGAGTGCTTGAGAAAGGAAGAAAAGTTTGTGACAGAGAGGGAATAAAAGGAACAAAATGAAAGAGGGAAGGAGAGAAGGGGAGAGAGAGAATAAATACTGTAAGAATCCTGCCTTCCTGCACCAATGAGAACAAAGCATGTTTAAGATGGAAAACATGGGTGCTGATTCCTCAGCTGATCCAAAGTACAATGTGCTTGTCCATCAAAACATCTCATAGTCCTAAGTCTGAGTCTAGTTTTTAAAGAAAGACTAAAATTATCTCCTAAACTTGAGCCAGGTATTAGAACTTTATCTGATACCCAAATAAAGAAACAATACCTGCTTATGTGCTCGGGGAGATGCTCCTGGTGTTAAACTCTTTAGTAAGAGGTAAAAGGTCCATTTCAAACTTGATACCTAAATTTTGATCATGCATATGATAACTTTAGGAGTGACTGAAATGTTTTCAGAGTTAATTTGGGCTATTCTTGATTTTTGCCTCTAATCTGATTTTTAAACGTAATTGGATCATTGTCACCCAAGCATCATAGTATACATAACCTTTTTTATATATCCAGACTGATTTCTATTCCAAGCAGACACTGGAATTCCATGTAAAGCATAACTGTGCACTTTACCTTGAACTCAAGCTCAAGGGAGCAAAATGTGGGAATTTGGATGAGCTGACCATTTTGTTCCCATTCTCATAAAGTCGTTTCAGTCATGTCTGACGCTATGCAACCCCACGGACTGTAGTCCACCAGGCTCCTCTGTCCATGGGGATTCTCTAGGCAAGAATATTGGAGTGAGTTGCCATGCCCTCCTCCAGGGGCTCTTCCTGCCCCAGGAATTGAACCCACATCTTTTATGTCTCCTGCATTGGCAGGTGGGTTCTTTACAACTAGTGCCACCTAGGAAGCCCCATATAATCCCAATCTACTATAAACTCACTCCCAAAATATCATACTTAGGAAAGTAGGACTGATAATTGGAAGAGGTAGCTGTTTTAATTACCATTTTCAAAGAAGTAAGATGGAGTGTCTGAGCCTAGGAGGAACTCCAGAGTCAGTATGTAAAGTTATTAAGCAATTAAAGATCAAGGACCTCCCAGAGTCTAACTTAGGACCCACAGTGAGTTATAAAAGAGGTTAGTGGAGGGAAAACTTTGTTTTACACTTAAGAGATTATTGGTGAGAGTCTCCTTAGTTAATAACTGCTGAGAACTTGGAGATCTCCCAAGACTTTAAATGTTCTTTTTGTGATAGTACATGTACCTTTATGTTCTTATTATATTGCACAGATGAGGTTTCTTGTGCTGTCTAATTATACAAGGTTCTCTCCTCTCCAATGGAGATGCCAAATCTGCCTTCTCAATTAACTCATGGATATGAGACAAGAGACTTGTGTTCTTTGTGTTGGACAGAAGAATGTGCTCTCTGAAATGTAGGTTGCTTGTGGTACCAGGGAAAGTGTAGGCTGAAACATTCCCCACTTATTTGTGTGCTAAGATCACCATCTGCCATGATGGCAGTCTGGAGTTTAAAAAAATTTTTAAACAATATATTTTAATGTGACAATGATACTTCTTGGGGACAAAAACATTTTTAATTCATGAAATTAGTAATAATAATTTCAGTACTAGAAATAAAATGTGCCTCATTACTGGGTCCCACATTGCAATGCAATGTACAAACATGTGTTCAGCACTGGAGCCCTTCAAACTTGTATATGTCCTTTTGTATGTATCCACTTACTGGCTTTATCAGTTGCTCAAGTAAATACTAGATGAACTATCCTATAAAAGGGCTTTCCCAGTAGCTCAGATGATAAAGAATCCTCCTGCAGTGCAAAAGACCCCAATTCGATCCCTGAGTCAAGAAGATCTCCTGCTGAAGGGAATGGCTACCTACTGCAGTATTCTTGCCTAGAGAATTCCATGGACAGAGGAGCCTGGTGGGCTACAGTCCAAGGCACCACAAAGAGTCAGACATGACTGAGTGACTAATAATTTCACACTTTCATCCTATAAAGGGAAATTAAAAGTATGTCCACAGAGTATAGCAGACAAATTCTACCACCATGAATCCTTGCTGAGTTCTCTGTCTTTCCAACCCACACTTCATATTCCCTGCCTCCATCATCAATACTGAAACACATAGCTTTTCTCAAAATGCTGTGAAATATCTCTGGGAGTGGTAGAAAGCAGTGCTTCTCAGTGTGGTGCTATGTCATCCAGTAGTAGGGAGCAGATTCTAAAGGAGAGATTCAAAATTACCCTTTAAAGACTTGTCAGTACTTGATATGCGTTCAGTTCAGTTCAGTTCAGTTCACTCCCTCAGTCATGTCCGACTCTTTGTGACCCCATGAATTGCAGCATGCCAGGCCTCCCTGTCCATCACCAACTCCTGGAGTTCACTCAGACTCGCATTCATTGAGTCTGTGATGCCATCCAGCCATCTCATCCTCTGTTGTCCCCTTCTCCTGCCTGCAATCCCTCCCAGCATCAGAGTCTTTTCCAATGAGTCAACTTCGCATGAAGTGGCCAAAGTATTGGAGTTTCAGCTTTAGCATCATTCCTTCCAAAGAACACCCAGGACTGATCTCCTTTAGAATGGACTGGTTGGATCTCCTTGCAGTCCAAGGGACTCTCAAGAGTCTTCTCCAACACCACAGTTCAAAAGCATCAATTTTTCAGTGCTCAGCCTTCTTCACAGTCCAACTCTCACATCCATACATGACCACTGGAAAAACCATAACCTTGACTAGACGGACCTTTGTTGGCAAAGTAATGTCTCTGCCTTTGAATATGCTATCTTAATTAATTCTTACAAAAGTCTTTGAGGACGTTACTGTTATTTTCTCTAATTTATGAATCAAGAACTAAGATAGAAGTCTTTGTCATTATAATTTGTCCAGAGTCCTAGTCATTGGGTGGTGGTACCCTTGGGATGGTGTCATGTAGGAATTTGGTGATTCTGTTTCTCTGTAATTCCAACACAGTGTTTCCTCTTCAGCATTGGAAAAGTTGGCTGTTTCTTTAGTTAGTAGCAAATGACATAGTTATCCTGCATTTATGGCCATTATATACATTAAGTTCATGTCCTTAGCAACTATAATGAAATATGTTACAAGATGGTTGTACGGTAAGAGGCATTCAACACTAGGACCACGTGTGACAGCAACAAGGCCACTCCCTTGTCTATGGGCAACATGCTCTTTTATAAATGAAAACTCAGGCACAATTGCTCACCCTTTTTTTTTTTTTTCCTTACATTTAAGAAAAATCTAACAAGGTCATTAATCTAACAGAAATTAAGTGCTCAAGGGATGTGACTCTAATTTTCTGAGCTCAGCAGGAACTGTTTTGTTGAACTTGGTATAGCCAAAGACCACTCTGAACCATTGGGATGAAGCCCAGAGGTAGTATTAACATGTGGATTGCATAATTCACATCTGAGGAAGTTGCTTCTGTGAATTATTATATCCTCAAATAGGTTATGTGCTGACACTTTAAAATCCAACATCATTCATTTTTCAAGTGTGTACCTATTTGTTTAAGGAAGAGTTCAATAAATAGAAGAATGCTCGTTTTAAGGAGACTGCACCACAGCCGTTTCAGGGCGCAACCACTGCAGTTGGCATGGTTGGTCCATTTCATTAATACTGTATTTCAGAATAGGGTGGTCTCCACTGCCAGGGCTATGGACACTCAACAGTTTTGCACTGCAGGAAAGCCTCAGCACAACAGGGTAGATGTTCTTGGTTTCCACATGGCCCAGCAATCCTACCATACTTATCCTTGCAGGATAAACCTGCAGTCTCTCCGACCCGCTGTTTACTACTCCTTATTTTACACAGACAGCCACACCTCCTACTTTATTGTGGAAAAAAAAGAAAAAGGGAAGCAGAACAGAGTCTGCTTTTGTACTCAATACAAAACTCAGAAACTTATATTTACATCACAACTTCTTTCTTGTTGTGATAATATACAATTTGTTTTTCCTTTCCAAAGCCAGTCCCTCCATCTGTGCTTTGGAGCCATCTCCTTCTCACCTTCTTACATACATTATACTGGACCTAATGCCTGATGATGTGAGGTGGAGCTGATGTAATAGTAGAAATAAAGTGCACAACAAATGTAATGCACTCGAATCCTCCCCAAACCATCTCCACCCCCATCCATGGAAAAATTGTCATCCACAAAACCGGTCCCTGGTACCAAAAAGGCTGGGGACTGCTGCATTATACTACCAAGAATTCAAACTTCCCTGCATTCCTCTCCTATCTATTTATTTATTGGCCATACTGTGCGACTTACAGAATCTTAGTTCCCCAACCAGGAATTGAACCTGTGCCATCGCTTCCCTGGGGGCTCAGACAGTAAAGAATCCAGTTGCAAAGCAGGAGATGTGGGTTCGATTCCTGAGTCAGGAAATCCCTTGGAGGAGGGCATGGCAACTCACTCCAGTATTCTAGCCTGGAGAATTCCATGGACAGAGGAGCCTGATGAGCTGTAATCCATGGGGTTGCAAAATGTCAGACACGATTGAGTAATTAACACTTTCACACTTCATGGCAGTGAAAGCACAAGGTCCTAACCTTTGGACCTCCACAGAATTCCCTCTCTTTTAAATAATACTGTTAAATATGCTTATTTCTCCAAAGTTTAAATGACCTTGCCTCAAACCCCCCATTTCCATGCATTTTGCTCACCTTCACAAATTTCATGAAAGAGGTATCTAAACTCCTGATCTACATTTCTTACCTCTGATTCCCCACTTCAAACTGGTTTTATTCTTCATTACTTGATAAAATCAGTGACCTTCACAGTGCTAAACCCAACATTATTAGGGCTTCCCAGGTGGTGCTAGTGGTTAAGAACCCTCCTGCCAATGCAGGAGACATATGAGACTCAGGTTCCAACCCTGGGTTGGGAAGATCCCCTGGAGAAGGAAATGGCAACCCACTCCTGTATTCTTGCCTGGAGAATTCCATGGACAGAGAAGCCTGGTGGGCTACAGTCTACAGGGTTGCAAAGAGTCAGACACAACTAAAGTGACTTAGCATGCACAACATTATTTATTCTTCATTTTACCTAATTTACCTGCAGATTTCAGCAGTGTTAACTATTCCGTCTTCAGAATAGTGATGATCTTTGCTTCCCTTCTAGATTTCTCCCCCAAGCAGTGTAATGCAGGGTGACTTCCTTTTCCCAAGCCACTAGATGTCAGATTCCTGGAGATTCATCTTAGCCCTTTTCTTTCTCTTCTCACTGTCCTAATGGGGATCCTAATCCACCTGTCTCCAGTACACTGCTATCAGCTACATCCAAGGCCTCTGTCAATATTTATATCCAGATGACTCATACAAAGTTTAATTGAACATTTTATTTTGAGATACTTGCAGATTCACATGTAGTTTTAACACATAATGCAAAGAGATCATGTGTGCCCTTTATCAGTTTCCCTCACTGGTAGCATCTTATAAAATTACAGTACAATATCATGACCAGCTTCTTAATATTGATACCATCCAGATACAGAATATCTTCATCACCCCCAGAGCTTCCATGTTGCCCCACTTCCCTCTCAGCCTCTATCTCTCTCCATCCTTAGCCCCTGGCAACTACTAATTTGTTCTCCATTTCGATAAGTTTGTCATTTCAAGAGTATTATATAAATTAAGTCATACAATAATGTAACTTTGGGGACTGGCCTTTTTCACATAGCATAATTTACTGGAGAGTCATCCAAACTGTTGTGTGTATCAGTACTTTGTTCTTTTTATTGACAAATATTACATGGTGTAGATATACCATAGTTTGTTTAATTATTCACCTATTGAAGAACATTTGTGTTATTTCCAGTTTCTAGCTATTACAAGGAAAGCTGCTTTATACATTCACATATAGGTTTCTATGTGAATATGTTTTCATTTCTCTGAGACAAAAGCCCAAAAGTATAATTTCTGGATGGTATGATAGCTCATGTTGTTGCTAACAAACTGCCAAGTGGTTTTCCAGAGTGGCTGTACTACTTACATTTTCACCATCAATGTATGAGTTATCCATATTCTCCATGTTCTTACCAGCATTTGGCATGGTCGTTAACTATATATTTTAGTCATTCTCATGGGCGTGTCATTGTGGCTTTAATTTGCTTTTCCCTAATAACTAATGGGGATTCTCAGGTAACTCGGTGGTAAAGAATCCACCTGCCAATGCAGGAGACACAGGTTCAATCCCTGGGTCAGGAAGATCCCCTGGAGGAGGGCATGGCAACCCACTCTTGTATTCTTGCCTGGAGAATCCCATGGACAAAGGAGCCTGGCTGGCAATAGTCCATGGGGTCACAAAGATTTGAACGCTACTGAGCACACACATGACTGAGTACCCCACCCCCCCACACACACACATACACAGTAACTAATGATGTCAACCATTCTTTATGTGATAATTTATTGCATATCTTCTCTCATGAAACATTTCATGTCTTTTGCCCATTTTCTAATTATACTCTTTGTGTTTTTTACTGTTAAAGTTTGAGAGATCTTTGCATATTCTAGACACTGCTCCTCTGCTGACTATGGGATTTGCAAACATTATCTCTCAGTGTATAACTTTCCTTTTCATGCCTTTAAAAACTTTTTGCATAGCCACCAAATTTTCTTTTATGTTCTCTTCCAAGAAAATTTTGCTTTTATATTTTGTATTTAAGTCTGTAATCCATTTAAGTTAATTTTTATATTAGGTATGAGATTTAGATCAAAGTTTATATTTTTGCCTATGGAAGTGTAATTGTTACAGTGTCATCTGGTCAAAAGACTGAAATCTTTTTCCATTAAATTGTCTTTGCCCCCTTTTCAAAAATCAGTTGGGCATATTTATTTGAGCCTGTTGTTGTTTGTTACTTAGTTGTATCCAACTCTGTGATTCCATGGACTGCAGCATGCCAGGCTTCCCTGTCCTTCACTGTCTCTTAGAGTTTGCTCAAACTCACATCCATCAAGTCGGTGATGCCATTCAACCATCTTATCCTCTGTCGCCCTCTTCTCATCCTGCTCTCAGCCTTTCCCAGTATCAGGGTCTTTTCCAGTAAGTCAGCTCTTTGAGTCAGGTGGCCAATGTATTGGAGCTTCAGCTTCAGCATCAGTCCTTCCAATAAATATTCAGGGTTGATTTCCTTTAGGATTGACTGTTTGATCTCCTTGCTGTCCAAGGGATTCTCAAAGGTCTTCTCAAGCACCACAATTCAAAAGCATCAACTCTTCAGTGCTCAGTACAGTCTAACATCTGTACATGACTACTGGAAAAACCATAACCTTGGCTATACAAATTAGTATTTCTGTGTTATTTATCCTTTCCCACTGATCTATGTATCTCTTCCTCCACCAATATCTAGCTCCTTACTCACCTGTTTCTGATACCCCCTGGAGAGGGAACTGAGGTACCTCAATACAGCCTTGTGAGCATGGAAATTTAAGCTCCCCACTATTCATCTATTCTGGTGTGGTAAGGGAGTATGGTCACAGTTTTTCTGTGATATATGGCTGGAGTAGAGTGGTTATCGTTTAAGCATTTTCTGTCTTGTCAAGCTACCCTTTCCTGGCCTTTTGGCTAGAGAGAGCAGGCCTTCTTTTGATCATGTTTTTGCCTACATCCACTGGCATTTCCATATCGCTGGCTTCTTGAGCTCTATGTCTGGAATATGTGAGGCAGAAATATATGTTGTTCCTTGAGGTCTCAGGTCCCTATTAAGTCTCTCCTCTTCTCTACCCTTTAAGAACCTTCTTATATTTGTTTTATATATAATTCCCAAGGGGTTTTGTGTACTTAGTGGGAGGAATAAGGAAAAATATGCCTATTCAATCTTCCCAAAAGTCACAAAATTTTACTTCCAGTTTATATCCTTTCTTTGTGGTCCACAGGTAAGTGTTGCAATACCTCATTATCCTCTGTTCTTGTAAGTCTCAAACGTAACTTGCTCAAACTGAGCCCACTCTGAATGTTGCGCTGTCACCTTCCTGATACACAAACCAAAAATATAAAGTTCTTCTTAGCTCTTCTTTTTGCTTCCATTTTAACCATCATGGAGTCCTCTTGATTTTTTTCTTCAAAGTAGTTTTTAATTCTTTCCACTTCACTGTATCCAGGTATTTCCTGCAATGCCAGAGACCAGCATTCAATCCCTGGGTCAGGAAGATCTCCTGGAGAAGGGAGTTGCAACCCACTCCAGTATTCTTGTCTGGAGAATTCCACAGGGAGAGGAGACTGGCGGGCTACAGTTCATGGAGTTGCAAAGAGTTGGACATGACTAAGCACACATGCACACACACACTTTTCTGTATCTGCATGCCACAATTCTAATCTAAACAACTCTCACCTCTAATCAAAACCTTCTGCAAACACCTCTTACCTGATCTGCCCACATACACCCTCCCTGTTTTATGTTCTTTTCCATATTACAGCTGGAAAGATCTTTTCAAAAACTGTTGTTATTATTCAGTAAATTTTCATTGCTTTTAGGGTGTTCGTTTTTAAAATCTTTAACCTCCACCTACCTATTTAGTTCAGTTCAGTTCAGTCACTGAGTCATGTCCTACCCTTTGCGACCCCATGAATTGCAGCACGCCAGGCCTCCCTGTCCATCACCACTTCCCGGAGTTCACTCAAACTCACATCCATCAAGTCAGTAATGCCATCCAGCCATCTCATCCTCTGTTGTCCCCTTCTCCTCCTGCCCCCAATCCCTCCCAGCATCAGAGTCTTTTTCAATGAGTCAATTCTTTGCATCAGGTAGCCAAAGCATTGGAATTTCACCTTTAGCACCAGTCCTTCCAAAGAACACCCAGGACTGATCTCCTTTAGAATGGACTGATTGGACCTCCTTGCAGTCCAAGGGACTCTCAAGAGTCTTCTCCAACACCACAGTTCAAAAGCATCAATTCTTCAGTGCTCAACTTTCTTCACTATCCAACTCTCACATCCATACATGACCATTGGAAAAACCATAGCCTTGACTAGACGGACCTTTGTTGGCAAAGTAATGTCTCTGCTTTTGAGTATGCTATCTAGGTTGGTCATAACTTTCCTTCCAAGGAGTAAGCGTCTTTTAATTTCATGGCAGCAATCACCATCTATTAGCCTTCCATATATTAGCCATCCATTATAAATGCCTATTAAATATTTGTTGATAAATACCTATGGCACCCCACTCCAGTACTCTTGCCTGGAAAATCTCATGGACAGAGGAGCCTGGTAGGCTGCAGTCCATGAGATCGCTAAGAGTTGGACACGACTGAGCAACTTCACTTTCACTTTTCACTTTCATGCATTGGAGAAGGAAATGGCAACCCACTCCAGTATTCTTGCCTGGAGAATCCCAGGGACTGGGGAGCCTGGCAGGCTGCCGTCTATGGGGCCGCACAGATTTGGACACGACTGAAGCGACTTAGCAGCAGCAACAGCAGCAGCATGCTAACATTTTAGATGCATGCCTCTCTAGATAGATTGAAGTCATCTAAGGAGCAGAGTGTGCAGGCATGCTCAGTTGCTAAGTTGTGTCCAACTCTTTGAGACCCCATGAACTGTAGCCCACCAGGCTCCTTTGTCTATGGAATTCTCCAGGCAGGAATACTGGAGTAGGTTGCCATTTTCTTCCCAATCCAGGGATCGAACTTGCATCTCCTGCATTGGCAGATGGATTCTTTACCACTGAGCCACCTGGGAGCCCAGGGCAGAGACATTTCCTAAATCTCTGTGTACCCTCAGGGCAGTAAGAATTTGTATATAGTTAATGATGATGACCTTGGTATTCTAGTGACCTGATACAAAGAGCTTATATCTACAGTACAGTTAACAGGGAAGCTTATGCATAAGTAATAACAAAAAGCAAATTATTAGTTGTCCTGCTGTTTCCCATACCAAGAGAATTTGTCTCAGTAATTAGTATTTATTTATAAGAGAAATATCCTTAGATTTCCCAAGTATATATACATTTTTAAACTACTACTTACTTCCTACCTATATTGAAAATTTATACAAAATATTCCCAGCATTTTTACAGAATAATAATTTCAGGGAAAGACTGATCATAAGTTAATAAAAAGATTAAGTTTGACAACAAAATGACAGAATCATAAAAATAAGTTTGTTTACACCATCTTCCCACATAAATATTAAATCGTCTCAGCTCTTCACTGTTTGAGCTTGTATTTATTTACTGTCTCATTCATTGTTACATACAAAAAATATTGTTTGAGATATTAAAAAATATAAAGGTAAAATAAAATACTTCATGTTCCCTTGAAAATTATACAGATCATTGAGGGAAATTCATGAGATTACTAGATACTATATAAAATAAAATATATTAGCTGTAGGACTAAGCAAAAGGATAAGGCAGAGTAAGGAGAAATCAGCAAAGGAAAGATTAATTAGAGAAAACTTATTACAAAAACCTTTGATCCTGGTCTCTTAGAATAAGGATATTAAGAGGGAAAGAAAAACATATCCAGAAATGGCAAACTATACAAGTAAAATGTACAGAAGCACAAATAGTTAGGGCTTAGGCAGGTAATAGTAAAACCACTTATCTGGAAAAGAAAAAAAAAGGATAGTCACAATAAGGAATTTCTGGTTTATTTATACAGCTATAAGTGAGAGATTTCCAACATATGATTCAGAATGCAGTACAGTATAGACTCTAAGAGATCAAATAGTTTCCAACCTTCCCTCTTGCCACAATCAATTTATATCTCAGACTTATGAGTATTGCTTTAACTTCAGACACAGGCTCCAATACATTAATTCTGCAACTTGGGATTGTGGTCACATTTGAGTAGACTTATAATTCACAGTCCAGCTACAATATTTACAGCTTTCTGTTCCATATGTGAGTCTTCCTACTGTTTATAGAAAAATCTTAGTCAAATTCTAATTATTTTTTTAAAATTTCTCAAAAGTGAGCCATGCAAATCATATAGAAAACATGCCACAGTTTAGACTATCATAATATTTAAACATAGCTAAAATTCACTTCAGGTCAGTTCAGTCACTCAGTCGTGTCCACCTCTTTGCGACCCCATGAACTGCAGCATGCCAGGCCTCCCTATCCAACTCCCAGAGTCCACCCAAATCCAAGTCCATTGAGTCGATGATGCCATTCCAACCATCTCATCCTCTGTTATCCCTTTCTCCTCCTGCCCTCAATCTTTCCCAGCATCCGGGTCTTTTCAAATGAGTCAGCTCTTCACATCAGGTGGCCAAAGTATTGCAGTTTCAGCTTCAGCATCAGTCCTACCAATGAACACCCAGGACTGATCTCCTTTAGGATGGATGGGTTGGATCTCCTTGCAGTCCAAGGGACTCTCAAGAGTCTTTTCCAACACCACAGTTCAAAAGCATCAATTCTTAGGTGCTCAGCTTTCTTTATAGTCCAACTCTTACATCCATATATGACTACTGGAAAAACCATAGCTTTAAGTAGACAGACTTTTGTTGGCAAAGTGATTTCTCTGCTTTCTTATATGCTGTCTAGGTTGGTCCTAACTTTTCTACCAAGGAGCAAGCGTCTTTTAATTTCATGGCTGCATTCACCATCTGCAATGAATTTAGAGCCCAAAAAGAAAAAAGTCTGTCACTGTTTCCATGATTTCCTCATCCATTTGCCATGATATGATGGTATCAGATGCCATGATCTTAGTTTTCTGCATGTTGAGTATTGAGCCAACTTTTTCACTCTCCTCTTTCACTTTCATCAAGAGGCTTTTTAGTTCTTCACTTTCTGCCATAAGGGTGGTGTCATCTGCATAGCTGAGGTTATTGATATTTCTCCCAGAAATCTTGATTCCAGCTTGTGCTTCATCCAGCCCAGTGTTTCTCATGATGGACTCTACATATATGTTAAATAAACAGGGTAACAGTATACAGCCTTGACGTACTCTTTTCCTGATTTGGAAACAGTCTGTTGTTCCACGTCCAGTACTAACTGATGCTTCATGACCTGCATACAGATTTCTCAGGAGGCAGGTCAGGTGGTCTGGTATTCCCATCTCCAAGAATTTTCCAGTTTGTTGTGATGCACACAGTCAAAGGCTTTGGCATAGTCAATAAAACAGAAATAGATGTTTTTCTGGAACTCTCTTGCTTCGTCAATGATCCAACAGGAATTGGCAATTTGATCTCTGGTTCCTCGGCCTTTCCTAAAACCAGCTTGAACATCTGGAAGTTCACAATTCACATACTGTTGAAGACTTGGAGAATTTTGTACATTAGTTTGCTACTGTGTGAGATGAGTGCAATTGTGTGGTAATTTGAGTACTCTTTGGCCTTGCCTTTCTTTGGGACTGGAATGAAAACTGACCTTTTCTAGTCCTGTGGCCACTGCTGAGTTTTCCAAATTTGCTGGCATATTGAGTGCAGCACTGTCACAGCATCATCTTTTTGAATTTGAAATAGCTCAACTGGAATTCCATCACCTCCACTAGCTTTGCTCATAGTGATGCTTCCTAAGGCTCACTTGACTTCACATTCCATGAAGCCTGGCTCTAGGTGAGTGATCACACCATCGTTATTATCCGGGTCATGAAGATATTTTTTGTACAGTTCTATGTATTCTTGCCACATCTTCTTAATATCTTCTGCTTCTGGCAGGTCCATACCCTTTTTGTCCTTTATTGAGCCCATCTTTGCATGAAATGTTCCCTTGGTATCTCTAATATTCTTGAAGAGATCTCTAGTCTTTCCCATTCTATTGTTTTCCTCTATTTCTTTGCATGGATCACTGAGGTAGGCTTTCTCATCTCTCCTTGCTATTTTTGGAACTCTGCATTCAAATAAATATACCTTTCCTTTTCTCCTTCACCTTTCGCCTCTTTTCTCAGCTATTTGTAAGGCCTCCTCGAACAACCATTTTGCCTTTTTGCATTTCTTTTTCTTGGGCATGTTCTTGATCCCTGCCTCCTGTACAATGTCCTGAACCTCCATCCATAGTTCATCAGGCACTCTGTCTATCAGATCTAATCCTTTAAATTTGTTTGTCACTTCCACTGTATAAGCGATTTGATTTAGGTCATACCTGAATGGTCTAGGGTTTTTCCCTACTTTCTTCAATTTCCGTCTGAATTTGGCAATAAGGAGTTCATGATCTGAGCCACAGTCAGCTCCCGGTTTTGTTTTTGGTGACTGTATAGAGCTTTTCCATCTTTGGCTGCAATGAATATAGTCAATCTGATTTTGGTGTTGACCATCTGGTGATGTCCATATGTAGAGTCTTCTCTTGTGTTGTTGGAAGAGGGTGTTTGCTATGACCAGTGCATTTTCTTGGCAAAACTCTATTACTCTTTGCCCTGCTTCCTTCTGCATTCCAAGGCCAAATTTGCCTGTTGCTCCAGGTGTTTCTTGACTTCCTACACTTGCATTCCAGTCCCCTATAATGAAAAGGACATCTCTTTTGGGTGTTAGTTCTAAAAGGTCTTGTAGGTCTTCATAGAACCGTTCAACTTGCTTCTTCAGCATTACTGGTCAGGGCATAGACTTGGTTTACCGTGATATTGAATGGTTTGCCTTGGAAATGAACAGAGATCATTCTGTCGTTTATGAGATTGCATCCAAGTACTGCATTTCAGACTCTTTTGTTGACCATGATGGTTACTCCATTTCTTCTAAGGGATTCCTGCTCACAGTAGTAGATATAAGGGTCATGTGAGTTGAATTCACCCATTCCAATCCATCTTAGTTCGCTGATTCCTAGAATGTCGAGGTTCACTCTTGCCATCTCTTGTTTGACCACTTCCAATTTGCCTTGATTAATGGACCTAACATTCCAGGTTCCTATGCAATATTGCTCTTTATAGCATCGGACCTTGCTTCTATCACCAGTCATATCCACAACTGGGTGTTGTTTTTGCTTTGGCTCTGTCCCTTCATTCTTTTGAAGTTATTTCTCTGCTGATCTCCAGTAACATATTGGGCACCTACCAACTTGGGGAGTTCATCTTTCAGTTCACTTTCAGTTCTTTCTTTTAGTTTATATATTTTCTCTAATTTGTATATGTTTCTTTTACATATTTGAAATATGTTATCATAGGAAGTTAAGCATAACTGAAAAATTTTCCAAGAGAAATCAGTTTGGTCAGACATATTTTTCTCTATCAATGAGAAAAGCATATCTATCACACTGAAAAATAAAATTTCGGAAGTTGTAAAGTTTGAGACTCTTTCAAAATTATTTCAAAAACTTCACTCAATATAGCCAATATACTATAGAGAGTAAGAAAATAATTAGAAGACTTTTATATATAAAATTAAGGGTTTTTTCTGACTATAGAAGTCTAAGATTTTGCTAAAACTCACTGAAATGTTACCTGTAGTGATGACCCCATGGTTGAATGATTTATAAAAAATGCTATCAAATTCAAATGTCCACTTAAGGGCTTATGCAGCCAAAGAGATCACATGGAGAAGCTGGAAGTAAATTAAACATTTAAGGATAGATGGGATCTCACACATAGAATTTCTGAAGAGAAAGAGAGATTTAGCTATGACTAGGTTTAGCTCCTGGAGAAGGCAATGGCACCCCACTCCAGCACTCTTGCCTGGAAAATCCCATGGACGAAGGAGCCTGGTGGGCTGCAGTCCATGGAATCGCTAAGAGTCGGACACGACTGAGCAACTTCACTTTCACTTTTCACTTTCCTGCGTTGGAGAAGGAAATGGCAACCCACTCCAGTGTTCTTGCCTGGAGAATCCCAGGGACGGGGGAGCCTGGTGGGCTGCCATCTATGGGTTCGCACAGAGTCGGACACGACTGAAGCGACTTAGCAGCAGCAGCAGGTTTAGCTCCAATAATAATTTTATTAGTTTGGAGACTAAGAACAGTATTTAAAATTAGTGAGTTTTTACTATATGCCAGGCTATGTTTTAAGTACTTTTACTCATTTAATCCTCTCAAGTATCCAAGGAGTCAAGTGCTCTTATTCCCATTTTACAGAGGAAGAGATTTAGCCACTCAGAGGCCAAGT
The DNA here is from genome assembly GCF_014754425.2 of Oryx dammah. Classification (NCBI taxonomy): domain Eukaryota; kingdom Metazoa; phylum Chordata; class Mammalia; order Artiodactyla; family Bovidae; genus Oryx; species Oryx dammah. The sequence continues at coordinate 27,313,627 of NW_024070213.1, forward strand.
GACTTGTTCAGGGTTGCATGAGCCTCTTACAACCATTCAGATGTGTAGCTCTCTCTGTGTCTGGCCTTTGTGTATATGTTCTTAGTCCTCACAGCAATTCTTTTTTTTTTTTTTTTTTAACTTTACAATTCTGTATTGGTTTTGCCATACATTGACATGAATCCACCACGGGTGTACATGCATTCCCAAACATGAACTCCCCACAACATCCCTCTGGGTCATCCCCATATACCAGCCCCAAGCATGCCATATCCTGCATCGGACACAGACTGGCGATTCGATTCTTACATGATATTATACATGTTTCAATGCCATTCTCCCAAATCATCTCACCCTCTCCCTCTCCCTCTGAGTCCAAAAGTCCGCTATACACATCTGTGTCTTTTTTGCTGTCTTGCATACAGGGTCATCATTGCCATCTTTCTAAATTCCATATATATGTGTCAGTATACTGTATTGGTGTTTTTCTTTCTGGCTTACTTCACTCTGTATAATGGGCTCCAGTTTCATCCATCTCATCAGAACTGATTCAAATGTATTCTTTTTAACGGCTGAGTAATACTCCATTGTGTATAGGTACCACAGCTTTCTTATCCATTCATCTGCTGATGGACATCTAGGTTGTTTCCATGTTCTGGCTATTATAAACAGTGCTGCGATGAACATTGGGGTACATGTGTCTCTTTCAATTCTGGTTTCCTCCGTGTGTATGCCCAGCAGTGGGATTGCTGGGTCATAAGGCAGTTCTATTTGCAATTTTTTAAGGAATCTCCACACTGTTCTCCATAGTGGCTGTACTAGTTTGCATTCCCACCAACAGTGTAGGAGGGTTCCCTTCTCTCCACACCCTCTCCAGCATTTATTGCTTGCAGATTTTTGGATCTCAGCCATTCTGACTGGTGTGAAGTGGTACCTCATTGTGGTTTTGATTTGCATTTCTCTAATAATGAGTGATGCTGAGCATCTTTTCATGTGTTTGTTAGCCATCCGTATGTCTTCTTTGGAGAAATGTCTATTTAGTTCTTTGGCCCATTTTTTGATTGGGTCGTTTATTTTTCTGGAATTGAGCTGCAGGAGTTGCTTGTATATTTTTGGATTAGTTGTTTGTCAGTTGCTTCATTTCCTATTATTTTCTGCCATTCGGAAGGCTGTCTTTTCACTTTGCTTATATTTTCCTTTGTTGTGCAGAAGCTTTTAATTTTAATTAGATCCCATTTGTTTATTTTTGCTTTTATTTCCAGAATTCTGGGAGGTGGATCATAGATGATCCTGCTGTGGTTTATGTCGGAGAGTGTTTTGCCTATGTTCTCCTCTAGGAGTTTTATAGTTTCTGGTCTTACATTTAGATCTTTAATCCATTTTGAGTTTATCTTTGTGTGCAGTGTTAGAAAGTGATCTAGTTTCATTCTTTTACAAGTGGTTGACCAGTTTTCCCAGCACCACTTGTTAAAGAGATTGTCTTTACTCCATTGTATATTCTTGCCTCCTTTGTCAAAGATAAGGTGTCCATATGTGTGTAGATTTATCTCTGGGCTTTCTATTTTGTTCCATTGATCTGTATTTCTGTCTTTGTGCCAATACCATACTGTCTTGATGACTGTGGCTTTGTAGTAGAGCCTGAAGTCAGGCAGGTTGATTCCTCCAGTTCCATTCTTCTTTCTCAAGATTGCTTTGGCTATTCGAGGTTTTTTGTATTTCCACACAAATCTTGAAATTATTTGTTCTAGTTCTGTGAAAAATATTGCTGGTAGCTTGATAGGGATTGCATTGAATTTGTAAATTGCTTTGGGTAGCATCACATTTTCACTATATTGATTCTTCTGATCCATGAACATGGTATATTTCTCCATCTATTAGTGTCCTCTTTGATTTCTTTCATCAGTGTTTTATAGTTTTCTATATATAGGTCTTTAGTTTCTTTAGGTAGATATATTCCTAAGTATTTTATTCTTTTTGTTGTAATGGTGAATGGAATTGTTTCCTTAATTTCTTTTTCTACTTTCTCATTATTAGTGTATAGGAATGCAAGGGATTTCTGTGTGTTGATTTTATATCCTGCAACTTTACTATATTCATTAATTAGCTCTAGTAATTTTCTGGTAGAGTCTTTAGGGTTTTCTATGTAGAGGATCATGTCATCTGCAAACAGTGAGAATTTTACTTCTTCTTTTCCAATTTGGATTCCTTTTATTTCTTTTTCTGCTCTGATTGCTGTGGCTAAAACTTCCAGAACTATGTTGAATAGTAGTGGTGAAAGTGGGCACCCTTGTCTTGTTCCTGACTTTAGGGGAAATGCTTTCAATTTTTCACCATTGAGGATAATGTTTGCTGTGGGTTTGTCATATATAGCTTTTATTATGATGAGCTATGTTCCTTCTATTCCTGCTTTCTGCAGAGTTTTAATCATAAATGGATGTTGAATTTTGTCAAAGGCCTTCTCTGCATCTATTGAGATAATCATATGGCTTTTATTTTTTAATTTGTTAATATGGTGAATTACATTGATTGATTTGCAGATATTGAAGAATCCTTGCATCCCTGAGATAAAGCCCACTTGGTCATGGTGTATGATCTTTTTAATGTGTTGTTGGATTCTGATTGCTAGAATTTTGTTGAGGATTTTTGCATCTATCTTCATCAGTGATATTGGCCTGTAGTTGGTTCTTTGAAAGGATAAATAAAATTGACAAACCATTAGCCAGACTCATCAAGAAGCAAAGAGAGAAAAATCAAATCAATAAAATTAGAAATGAAAATGTACACCTGTGGTGGATTCATGTCAATGTATGGCAAAACCAATACAGAATTGTAAAGTAAAAAAAAAGAAAGAAAGAAAGAAAAGAAAATGGAGAGATCACAACAGACAACACAGAAATACAAAGGATCATAAGAGACTACTATCAGCGATTATATGCCAATAAAATGGACAATGTGGAAGAAATGGACAAATTCTTAAAAAAGTACAATTTTCCAAAACTGAACCAGGAAGAAATAGAAAATCTTAACAGACCCATCACAAGCATGGAAATTGAAACTGTAATCAGAAATCTTCCAGCAAACAAAAGCCCAGGTCCAGACAGCTTCACAGCTGAATTCTACCAAAAATTTAGAGAAGAGTTAACACCTATCCTACTCAAACTCTTCCAGAAAATTGCAGAGGAAGGTAAACTTCCAAACTCATTCTATGAGGCCACCATCACCCTAATACCTCACAGCAATTCTAAGAGCTAGGTATTGTTGTTCAGTCACCAAGTCATGTCCAATTCTTCACAACCACATACTAACAGTGTCTGGTCATATTTCCTCCTTTCTGACCAATACTTTTATTGTACCTAGTATAAAATGAAATACAGCTACCTGGACATGGAACAACAGACTGGTTCCAAATAGGAAAAGGAGTACGTCAAAGCTGTATGTTGTCACCCTGCTTATTTAACTTCTATGCAGAGTACATCATGAGAAATGCTGGACTGGAAGAAACACAAGCTGGAATCAAGATTGCCAGAAGAAATATCAATCACCTCAGATATGCAGATGACACCACCCTTATGGCAGAAAGTGAAGAGGAACTAAAAAGCCTTTTGATGAAAGTGAAAAAAGAGAGTGAAAAAGTTGGCTTAAAACTCAACATTCAGAAAACGAAGATCATGACATCTGGTCCCATCACTTCATGGGAAATAGATGGGGAAACAGTGGAAACAGTGGCTGACTTTATTGTTTTAGGCTCCAAAATCACTGCAGATGGTGACTGCAGCCATGAAATTAAAAGACACTTACTCCTTGGAAGAAAAGTTATGACCAACCTAGATAGCATATTCAAAAGCAGACATTACTTTGCCGACTAAGGTCCATCTAGTCAAGGCTATGGTTTTTCCAGTGGTCATGTATGGATGTGAGAGTTGGACTGTGAAGAAGACAGAGCGCTGAAGAATTGATGCGTTTGAACTGTGGTGTTGGAGAAGACTCTTGAGAGTCCCTTGGACTACAAGGAGATCCAACCAGTCCATTCTGAAGGAGATCAGCCCTGGCATTTCTTTGGAAAGAATGATGCTAAAGCTGAAACTCCAGTATTTTGGCCACCTCATGCGAAGAGTTGACTCATTGGAAAAGACTCTGATGCTGGGAGAGATTGGGGGCAGGAGGAGAAGGGGACGACAGAGGATGAGATGGCTGGATGGCATCACTGACTGGATGGACGTGAGTCTGAGTGAACTCCAGGAGTTGGTGATGGGCAGAGAGGCCTGGTGTGCTGCGATTCATGGGGTCGCAAAGAGTCGGACACAACTGAACGACTGAACTGAACTGAACTTTTTCCCTTACTAGGCATATCATAATGAATTGGTAACATCTGTGTTTTTCACAGGTTACCCTCTGAAAGAATTTGTCATGCATATCTTAGCTTTTTTTTTTTTTTCTGAACTATAGTTGACTTACAATACCATCATTCATTTTAGCTGTAGAACACAGTGATTCAATATTTTTTATGCATTACAAAATGATCAACACAATAAGTCCAGTTACCATCTGTGTCCATACAAAGTTATTACAGTATTATTTTGACTATATTCCCTATGCTGTACATTATGTCCCTATGCGGTACATTATGCCCCTATAACTTATTTATTTTATAACAGGAAGTTTCTAACCCAGTTTCCTCTACCTATTTCACTAATTCCTCCATCTCTCTCCCCTCTGGCAACCCCAGTTTGTTCTCTGATTCTATGAGTCTGTTTATGTTTTGTTGTGTTTGTTTTCTAGAATCTACACGTGAATGAAATCATATAGTATGTATCTTTCTGTGGCTCATTTCATTTAGGATGATACCTTCTAGATACATCCATGTTGTTGAAAGCGGCAAGATTTCATTCTTTTTTATGGCTGAATAACATTTCATTATATATATATATATATATCATAAAAATACACACACACACGTGTGTGTGTGTGTATATATATATATATATATATATATATATATATGTCACATCTACTTTATCCATTTGTATATTGATGGACACTTAGGTTGCTTCCATATCTTGGCTGTTGCAAATAATGCTCCTCAATTTGTTGAAGGTGAAAGAAAGTGTTAATCCCTCAGTCTTCCCAAAGACTGTAGCCTGCCAGGCTCCTCTGTTCACGGAATTTTCCAGACAAGAATACTGGAGTGGGTTGCCATTCCCTTGGGATTCCCTGGTGGCTCAGATGGTAAAGTGTCTGCCCACAATGCAGGAAACCCAGGTTCAATCCCTAGGTTGGGAAGATCCCCTAGAGAAGGAAATAGCAACCCACTCCAGTACTCTTGCCTAGAAAATTCCATGGATGGAGGAGCCTAGGGGGCTACAGTCCATGGGGTCGCAAAGAGTGGAACATGACTGAACGACTTCACTTCCTTCTCCAAGGTATCTTCCCAATTCAGGGATCGACCCTGAGTCTCTCTCATTGCAGGCAGATTCTTTACCATCTGAGCCACCAGGGAAGACCATTAAAAAAAAAGAAAGAGAAAAAATACCGTGAGGTTAAAAACATGATCTGTTCTATCATTTCATACTTTAGCGATAAATATATTTTCTGTAAAATCACATTCCCTATATTAACTTTAATGGATAATAGTCACATCAAAAATAACTTGAAATTACTATTTGAGACAGTGTAGGTCAACTTTGTAAAATAACTTGCCCTTCCTTCTCTGTTACAGCTCAGATACATTATTCAAAGCCTGTAATTAGCAAGCTTCTCTAACCATCCTACAATGAAGGAAGTTCATCCATTAGAGTGGAGAGAAAAATAACAAAAAAATTTCAAATGGAAACAAGTTGTTGTAACTGCCTAATTTGACTCTTCCAACAATTTCTCCTCCTGCTTATGATTGTTCTTGCTTTTCTTTCTTTTTTTTTTTTTCTTTTTTTGCTTATAGAGACCTAGCCCCTTTTATTTTTACTTCAGAGATGGAGTACTTTATTACAGAGGGTGGGAAAAACCCACAGCACTTTCAAGATTTTGTGGAGCTTTGCTGTCGAGCTTATAATATTGTCAGAAGACACAGCCGGCTGCTCTTGAACCTGCTAGAAATGGTAAGTCCCTTGGGGAATTAACAGAAATAATAAGCTTCACTTATTTCTCTCTTTCAGTCGTCTATCTTTGCTAATGGTTTGGAGTTCCCCAAAGAGCTATTCAAAATGGAATGGAATGAACAAACTAAAAGTACCATTGTACATCTTTCCAATACATTTCTTAACAGTTCATAACATTAATTCACAGTCATTGTCTCAAACCTTTCTCTTCACAATAATATTGATATATTCAGGGGTTATTTCAGTATATTTTGATTAAAGATCAAGGACAGTAATTTAGAATATTATATCAGTTGCACAGTGCTTTAGGATTTTTTCAAAATATTTTTAAAATATTATCTCATTTTCACATTATGGCAACCCAATTATGTAGAACAAGCAAGGCTGTTTCGTGGTTTCCCTCCCAATCCCTTTGATCACTTGCTTATTTTCCAGAAGAAACTGGGAGTCAAAAATGTAAGATGACTTGCTAGCAACTCGACTCTAGAGTAGCACATTTGAGTCTATGCCTCATAGTCCTGGGTGCTCTCTGTTGGCCAACAGAGGAATTTTTAATGTTTCATTCCACTGCCCAGTGGACGAAACAAATGTCAAGGTGAGAGGAGAGGGATCTGATAGAAATATCTCCTGGAAGGTAAATGTGGTGATTCCTATGGGCAAATACATACACGCTAATAGCTGCAGCAAATTGTAGGAAATACAAACATCTTTTGTAAATCAGCATGGTGTTGAAATCAGTACAATCATCAAAATAACTGGTTTAGGGTGAGCTGTATGGAGAGAGTAACATGGAAACTTACATTACCATGTGTAAAATAGACAGCCAACGGGAATTTTCTATGTGTCTCAGGAAACTCAAACAGGGCTCTGTGTCAACCTAGAGGGGTGGGATGGGGACAGAGATGGGTGGAAGGTTCAAAAGGGAGGGGATATATGTATACCTGTGATTGATTCATGTTGAAGTTTTGCAAAAAGCTACAAAATTCTGTAAAGCAATTATCTTTCAGTTCTGACTGCAGCACGCCAGGTTTCCCTGTCCACCACCAACTCCCAGAGCTCGCTCAAACTCATGTGCATTGAGTCAGTGATGCCATCCAGCCGTCTCATCCTCTGTCATCCCCTTCTCCTCCTGCCTTCAATTTTTCCCAGCATCAGGGTCTTTCCTAATGAATTGGCTCTCTGCATCAGGCGGCCAAAGTATTGGAGATTCAGCTTCAGTATCAGTCCTTCCAGTGAATATTCAGGACTGATTTACTTTAGAATTGACTGGTTGGATCTCCTTGCAGTCCAGGGACTCTCAAGAGTCTTCTCCAACACCACAGTTCAAAAGCATCAATTCTTCATTGCTCAGTTTTCTTTATAGTCCAACTCTAATACCCATACATGACTACTGGAAAAACCATAGCTTTGACTAGATGGACCTTTGTTGGCAAAATAATGTCTCTGCTTTTTAATAAGCTGTTAAGGTTGGTCATAGTTTTTCTTCCAAAGAGCAAGCATCTTTTAATTTCATGGCTGCAGTCACCATCTACAGTGATTTTGGAACCCAGAAAAACAAAGTCTCTTACTGTTTCCATTGTTTCCCCATCCTTCCGTTAAAAATAAATAAGTTTTTAAAAACTGGTTTATTGCCATCAAATGACAGTTCTACTAGATGCTGTTAACTGTAGGTTTGAATTCCTGGGTTTGAATTCTAAGTTGGCCTCTTACTGGCTATATTCCTCAGCATATGTTACTGACTCCAGTCAGACTCTTGTTTCCTCATCTATTAAATAAAGGTAATAGCATCTACCTTGTAGGACTGATAAATGAGTGAGCTAATGCTTAATATTTTACATAAGCTTTTATGCTAAATGCCTTATGTGTACTAATTTATTTACATTTCATAATAGCCTTATTAGATAATTAATATAAACAGCTCAGTACCTGTCCTATAGTAGGATCCAATTATTACACTATATCCTTGTTAACCTATAAGAGCATTGTCCATACCTTATCCCCTAATCACTTGGTTCTTTAAATATAATTAGCATTGAATAAAATTTAAAATTCAGCTCCTTAGTCTCACTAACCACATTTCATTTGAAATTTCACATTTCACTCACCAGCCACATCTAGCTAGTGGTATCATATTGGACAACACAAATATAAAATATTTCCATCATAGCAGAAAAGTTCTATGCATAGTACTAAATAAATGCTGGCCTTCTTGCAGTGAATATTGGATTTTGATTCTTATTTCACTTTTCAAACAACATATGGACCTTACTTCTTTCTTCTCTGTCTTGAAAATATGAATTTGTAAATATTCTATAAACACATAGTCCTTCATATAGAAAGACATTTGGTTACTTCACATGTAAACTGGATTTATACAGTTCTGTCCATCTCCAGAGTCAAACTGACTTTCCAGTAATAGCCAGTGATTCATACTGGTAGAATTTTACTCTATCTCCCAATTATATTAGATCATATTATAATCATTAGATGGTTTATAGTTCATTCTATTCAAGGCACAGGTAGGACTCTACAAGGACTGAGTCTATGACCTTGACTCCATTTCACAGTAAATATCCAGATGATATCAACGTTTGCACTCTAGTGGGGTCTAGCTCATGAATCCATAAACTCTTGAGTACTTACTATATGCCAGAGACTGTAGAGAAAAGATTAACATATGATATTTTGTCAGTCTTAAAATTTTCAATTTAATAAGGAAGCCAACCAGTCCATTCTAAAGGAGATCAACCCAGGGATTTCTTTGGAAGGAATGATGCTAAAGCTGAAACTCCAGTAATTTGGCCACCTCATGCAAAGAGTTGACTCATTGGAGAAGACTTTGATGCTGGGAGGGATTGGGGCAGGAGGAGAAGGGAACGACCGAGGATGAGATGGCTGGATGGCATCACTGAGTCGATGGACGTGACTCTGAGTGAACTCCAGGAGTTGGTGATGGACAGGGAGGCCTGGCGTGCTGCAATTCATGGGGTCGCAAAGAGTCGGACACGACTGAGCAACTGAACTGAACTGAACTGAACTGAACTGAAGGAAGACAAAATTCATGTACACAAGCAAATTAGGTACCCAGCCTTTCTAAATGTCTAAAATGCTATAAGTAACTGCCTCCTAAGACTGAGTACCATATTCTAACAACTGCTTCCACCAGTCACAGACATTTTAAAAATAAACCCAAAGCAGAAAAGGACAAATATCATTTTATACTGTTTCTTAGCTGACAGTAAAATTATGCTGAATGACAAGCATGTTAAAATAATGTGAAAGAACAACCTTTTGAATAAAAAAAGGATTCTAAAACGTATTGGTGGGCTTTCTTCTTTTGTTTAATAAACATTTCCACTTAAAAGAAAACTTTTAGCATGTGCGTCATAATATATTAAATAGTCATTAAAGAGTATATACAATGTTATTTCATCTAAAGAAGTAGATATGTGATATTTTATTCAAGTAGTCAAATAATTTTTCATAAAATAACATTAAAATCAGACATTGAAGGATTCTGGTAAATAGTATTTACAGAAAAAATTCCCTGTTTTAATTATTCAAGTGTGACTTTTAGGCTAAGGAAGAAAAGTTGGCAGTGAATGATACTAATTCAGATTAATCTTATAATATTATACTTAGACTTTTACAGAAACTGAAACTGAGATCAGATGCAATGTGGGCCAGTTAGTGTGTGCATGCATGCTCAGTCGTGTTCGACTCTGCGACCCCATGGATGGGAGCCCTGGTGCCAGGCTCCTTTGTTCATGGAATTTTATAGGGAAGAATACTGGAGTGGGTTTCCATTTCCTGCTCCAGGGGGATCTTCCTGACCCAGGGATCGAACCCATGTCTCCTGCATTGGCAGGCAGATTCTTTACCACTGAGCCTCACCTGGAAAACGGACCAATTAGACAAATGAACGTTGTTGTTATTTAGTCACTAAGTCATCTCTGGCTCTTTTGTGACCCCGCACACATGTGTAAAACAGCGATGTTATGTCTCTGTTTCTGATTACTTACCTGTTGATTCTCTGCTCTTCACATTTCTTTCTTAGGGGTTCTGTAGATAAACAAAGCATCAGTAAAGTTTTCAAGACCATATCTTCTCTGGTAGAGCTTCTTATACAATAAAGAACAAATTTACATTTACAGTAGATTGTTTTACAGCATTTAGTTATTTTTTCTATCACCCAATAAATATTTGTTGAAGATTGGCTGCATTTACATCACTGTGCTAGGCTCTGAATATTTATCTGTAAAGGGAAGAACAGAATTTCTATCGCCATGGAGTTTCTCAGTTCAGTTCAGTCGCTCAGTTGTGTCCGACTCTTTGCGACCCCATGAATCGCAGCACGCCAGGCCTCCCTGTCCATCATCAACTCCCGGAGTTCACTCAGACTCACGTCCATTGAGTCAGTGATGCCATCCAGCCATCTCATCCTCTGTCGTCCCCTTCTCCTCCTGCCCACAATCTCTCCCAGCATCAGAGTCTTTTCCAATGAGTCAACTCTTCATGTGAGGTAGCCAAAATACTGGAGCTTAAGCTTTGGCATCATTCTTTCCAAAGAAATGCCAGGGCTGATCTCCTTCAGAATGGATTGGTTGGATCTCCTTGCAGTCCAAGGAACCCTCAAGAGTCTTCTCCAACACCACAGTTCAAACGCATCAATTCTTCAGTGCTCAGCCTTCTTCACAGTCCAACTCTCACATCCATACATGACCACAGGAAAAACCATATCCTTGACTAGACGGACCTTAGTCGGCAAAGTAATGCCTCTGCTTTTGCATATGCTATCTAGGTTGGTCATAACTTTTCTTCCAAGGAGTAAGCGTCTTTTAATTTCATGGCTGCAGTCACCATCTGCAGTGATTTTGGAGCCCCCAAAAATGAAGTCTGACCCTGTTTCCACTGTTTCCCCATCTATTTCTCATGAAGTGATGGGACCAGATGTCATGATCTTCGTTTTCTGAATGTTGAGATTTAAGCCAACGTTTTCACTCTCCACTTTCACTTTCATCAAGAGGCTTTTTATTTCCTCTTCACTTTCTGCCATAAGGGTGGTGTCATCTGCATATCTGAGGTTATTGATATTTCTCCCGGCAATCTTGATTCCAGCTTGTGCTTCCTCCAGTCCAGCATTTCTCATGATGTACTCTGCATAGAAGTTAAAGAGGCAGGGTGACAATATACAGCCTTGACATACTCCTTTTCCTATTCGGAACCAGTCTGTTGTTCCATGTCCAGTTCTAACTGTTGCTTCCTGACCTGCATACAGATTTCTCAAGAGGCAGGTCAGGTGGTCTGGTATTCCCATCTCTTTCAGAATTTTCCACAGTTTATTGTGACCCACACAGTCAAAGGCTTTGGCATAGACAATAAAGCCAAAATAGATGTTTTTCTGGAACTCTCTTGCTTTTTCCCTGATCCAGCGGATGTTGGCCATTTGATCTCTGGTTCCTCTGCCTTTTCTAAAACCAACTTGAACATCAGGAAGTTCACGGTTCACTTAATGCTGAAGCCTGGCTTGGAGAATTTTGAGCATTACTTTACTAGCATGTGAGATGAGTGCAATTGTGTGGTAGTTTGAGCATTCTTTGGCATTGCCTTTCTTTGGGATTGGAATGAAAACTGACCTTTTCCAGTCCTATGGCCACTGCTGAGTTTTCCAAATTTGCTGGCATATTGAGTGAAGCACTTTCACAGCATCATCTTCCAGGATTTGAAATAGCTCAACTGGAATTCCATCACCTCCATTAGCTTTGTTCATAGTGATGCTTTCTAAGGCCCACTTGACTTCACATTCCAGGATGTCTGGCTCTAGGTGAGCGATTACACCATCATGATTATCTTGGTTGTGAAGATCTTTTTTGCACAGTTCTTCTGTGTATTCTTGCCACTTCGTCTTAATATCTTCTGCTTCTGTTAGGTCCATACCATTTCTGTCCTTTATCGAGCCCATCTTTGCATAAAATGTTCCCTTGGTATCTCTAATTTTCTTGAAGAGATCTCTAGTCTTTCCCATTCCGTTCTTTTCCTCTATTGCTTTGCATTGATAACTGAAGAAAGCTTTCTTATCTCTTCTTGCTATTCTTTGGAACTCTGCATTCAGATGCTTATATCTTTTCTTTTCTCCTTTGCTTTTCACTTCTCTTCTTTTCACAGCTATTTGTAAGGCCTCTCCAGACAGCCATTTTGCTTTTTTGCATTTCTTTTCCATGAGGATGGTCTTGATCCTTGTCTCCTGTACAATGTCACGAACCTCATTCCATAGTTCATCAGGCACTCTATCTATCAGATCTAGGCCCTTAAATCTATTTCTCATTTCCACTGTATAATCATAAGGGATTTGATTTAGGTCATACCTGAATGGTCTAGCGGTTTTATAGTCTATTGGAAAAAGATGTACCCATTATCAGAACTGCAGTACCAGTGCCAAGCTCTGGGGTTTTTTTGTTTGTTTGTTTTTTAATTGTAGTATAGTTGATTAACAATATTGTATTAGTTTCTGCTGTACAGCAAAGTGAATCAGCTATCTATATACATATATACACTCTGTTGACATTTTTAGTGGGCATCCCTGGTGGCTCAAATGGTAAGAACGTGCCTTCAATGTGGGAGACTGGGGTTCAATCCCTGGGTTGAGAAGATCCCTGGAGAAGGGAATAGAACTCACTCCAGTATTCTTGCCTGGAGAATCTCATGGACAGAGGAACCTAGTGGGCTGCAGGCCATGGGGTCGCAAAGAGTCAGACACAACTGAACAACTAACACTGACTTTTCACTCTTTTTGGGATTTCCTTCCCATCTAGGTCACCACAGAGTACTGAGTAGAGTTCCCATTGCTATTTTATATATAGTAGTGTGTATATATCAATCCCATTCTCTTCACCCCAAGCTATTTTTTTTTTCCCATTCCAATTCTGGCCTACACATGGACTCCTTTTGGTTACTTTCTACATCTGTGTGTAATCTATATTTCCCTCAACTCTCTCTCAAATGACTCTTTCTGTGTTAACTTACTCAAAAAGAACTTAATCTACTGTGCCATAACCTAGTTACAACTTGAAAAGTACTTGACATGGGTCATAAGTTCTGCCCTCCATGAATGGTCAATAACAAAGGATTATAAGACACAAACACTTGGTGTCTGCTGTGGAGTTCATTGCTCATCCTCGGTAGAGAACAGCCTGTTTCCAGATATTCACAGTCCTTTTTGTTTACTCCTGGGAAAAGCTGGGGAAAAATAATCCATGAAATTCCCATCTTGCTTAAAAGCAAAACATCTGTAGAGACCCAAGAGTGTTGTGGCTGGATTCACTAACATAAAAGCAGCATATTTCATCAGCTTTTCTCTTATTAAAAAATCAATAGCAGTCATTATGGAAGGCTCCCAAAGAACATACGGACCATTCACCCAGTTTAAAATGTTTATCACACCCATTTTTATATCCAATATTTCCCAGCAGAAATCTTTCTAACTTCTCTACATGGTGGCAAAGAATGCCTGCTTTCTGAAGCATAACTATCAAGATAGATTTGGACTCAGGAAGAGAAAAACAGAATTAAAAAAAAAATTTAATGTTCCCATGTTTTAAGAAGGAACTTATCTGTTTATCTGTACTAGCCACCCTTTCTTTTCTTATTGCCCCCAGTTAAGGTTATTGTTGGTGATTTAGTCACTAAGTCATGTCCAATTCTTGTGGCCCCATGAACTTTAACCTGCCAGGTTCTTCTTTCCATGGGATTTCCCAGGCAAGAATACTGGAGTGTGTTGTCATTTCTTGCTCCAGTGGATCTTCCCAACCCTGAGATCTAACCCACATCTTCTGCATTGTAGGCGGATTCTTTACCACTGAGCCCACCGGGGAAGCCCAACTAAAGTTTTGACCCATGTAATCTAAGCTGGCAGGCACTTGAACCACATCTCTGTGGGTCAGTGAACAGACCTGCCTAAGTGCACCAAGTTTGAGACCGTCCTTACTCTCATGTGCACAGTTGCAACACTAAAAGCCCACTTTCTAAGGAATTAAGCCCATCAACAAGGGCAAAGTTAGCACTTGCTTCCTTTAATCAGCCACATGAAAGGGAGAGAATTTGGATCTGAAGCCATCTACACTTGGCAGACCACTGGTGTGGTCTGTGTGTGTGTGTGTGTGTGTGTGTGTGTGTGTGTGTGTGTGTAGGAAGGGGTAAGTATAAGGTCTACTTCCCAAGGAAATGTTTGACATAGTCCTAAAGGAGCATTTGTGAATTCAGAATATTCAGAGAAACTAGAAAGGAATTCAGCTCTAGGTGTTCATAGCAGACGGTCATAGTGTGTTAAAGGGGGACACTGTCACAATAAGTGCACACATGTCTCTGGAACTCTTAAGTACAGAACTGATAGAATAATCTAGATTTTAGTTGCTCTTGGCAGTGTATCTCCCTATGGTTGATTTTAAGTTTGTTCGTTGGGATTGAAGTTCTATCTGTAGGTTTTCAATGCCTCACAGAGTCAGATATTTTTTCATTCACTCATGCATTCATTAATTCAGACATTCATTAAGTTCTAACTACAAAGCACCATGTTATGCAATATAGACAATTCAACATGGACTAAAAACTTAATTTCTATTCTCAAAGAACTTAAAATCTAACGTGACAAACATACACTCAAACAAAACATACTTAAAGCTAGGCAGCAATGAGTTCTTTGAAAGAGCTGTAACCAAAATAGGATTAGTGTACAAAGAAAGCAAATTATGAAATCTTACCAAGAGCATCTGTGGTGCTTTCAAGGAGGAAAAAGTATTTGAGATGCACCTTCAAAAAGAATTTCAAGACAAGGGAAGAGAGGAAAGGAATCCTGACTGAAAGAAAATCATAAGTATGTGTGAAGGCTTAAAGACCATGGGCATGACATGTGTTAGAAATGGAGGTGACCAAGTGTACCCAGTCTGTGGCACAGGTGGGGGCCTATGTAGATAGTAAGGTTGAAGTGTTCGATCACAGTTAGATTAAGAGTCATTTATGACCAGGATGAAAATTGTGGACTTATACAGCCACCTGAGATATAGCCATCTGAGAACCTAGAAGTTTCTTTGTTTTTGATGAAGGAAGTACCATCATACTAAAATCCATGTAGCTTGGATTTTAGACAGATAACTTAGAAATTATGTAATTAGAGAGATAAGGATTGAAGAGCCAGAAAAAAAGCTATTCAAGTTATCTAAGCAAATGAAGATGGGGAGCTGAGCTGGAATAATAATTGCAATGGAGGGATGTCATTGGGAATCAGGAAGAAGAGAAACTCGAATAAGATATGAATTTCTTGTTACTATGGGCTTCCCTGGTGTCTCGGACAGTAAAGAATCTGCCTGCAATGTGGGAGACCTAGGTTTGAGCCCTGGGTCAGGAAGAACCCGTGGAGAGGGGAATGGCTTCCCACTCCAGTATTCTTTCCTGGAGAATCCCATGGACAGAGGAGCCTGATGGGCTACAGTCCTTGGAGTCGCAGACTCAACTGAGTGACTAACACATTCACTTCTTGTTATTTGGACAATGGTAGCAGTGAAATATGAAATAAGAAGCAGGAGGAAGAGTTTATGGGGGAAGAAAATTTGCTCAACTTTAGATGTCATGAATTTAAGATGCTGGGTCATCCATGGGGAAAGACAGCTGAAAACTTACCAGGACAACCTAATCCATTCCCATGGTTTCAATTACTATCTGTATGCTGCTGCTGTTGCTGCTGCTAAGTCGCTTCAGTCGTGTCTGACACTGTGCGACCCCATAGACGGCAGCCCACCAGGCTCCCCCTTCCCTGGGATTCTCCAGGCAAGAACCCTGGAGTGGGTTGCCATTTCTTTCTCCAATATCTGTATGCTGCTAACCCCCAAATCTGTGTTTATGCTTTAGGCCCCACCCAGTCCACCAAATATATCCAGTCAACCACCTAGTTTTCTCAATTCTATCCCCTAGGTATATTTAAACTCTAGTAACTTTTCTTCATTCCTCAACAGTCTCCAATCTACCCTCTTATTTGGCCCCACTTTATTTTTCACATGTAACCATGATGATCTTTCTCAAACACAATTCATTCTTCTTATACTCATATACAAACATGAAAGGAGCTTTCTTTGCCTTTAGGATAAAGTACAGAATATTTCCTATTGTTAAACAGCCTACATTCCTAGCCTTCTCAGCCCCATCTCTTGTCACTCACCCACAGGATACCCAATGTTCCTGAAATCTATCTTGGATCTCTGTCTGTGAACAAATGGAAGATATCTCGCTCTCCTCTGCCCATCTATTTATGCTGGTCCCTCAGCCTGCATGGAAAGAGCAGGAAGGGAAAAATAGTTTCGAATCCAATTTTTTTCACTTGAACTTCATCAAGTCAGTGACAACTTCAGCCATCCTCCATAGCCACACTCTCAGTTTATTCTTTTTTTTAGATTTTTTTAAAATGTGAACCCTTTTTAAAGTCTTTATTGAATGTGTTACAATGTTGTTCCTGTTTTATGTTTTGGTATTGTAGCCACAAGGTGTGATATTATCTTCCTAACCAGGGATCAAACCTGCACCCCCTTCATTGGAAGGCAAAGCCTTAACCACCGGACCTTCAAGGAAGTTCCTGAGTTTTTTCTTTATTTTTAGGATCAACAGCATTTTTCTTAACTTCCCACAACTGTCCTTAACTTCCCTTCCTCTATTCCAGAGCAGGAAGTAATTTATTTTAGTCATGAGATACTGATGACATTCTTTTTTTCTCAGAGCTCACATTTATCTCAAAGATCTAATTTTTTCTAAGATGTCTGCTGATAACAAAAGAAAGTATTACCCCTTCAATATACACTATAATTTAAACAGAGCATTTTCCCAAAGCTTGGCAAAAAAATATCTGAAACTTTGTATGGTTTAATCTTTGTTTCATTCTTTTAATATTTTAAAATAAATTTAGTCACCACTTAACTAGGGA
This sequence comes from Oryx dammah, assembly GCF_014754425.2. NCBI lineage: Eukaryota > Metazoa > Chordata > Mammalia > Artiodactyla > Bovidae > Oryx > Oryx dammah. The sequence continues at coordinate 27,330,661 of NW_024070213.1, forward strand.
AAAATATGTTCTTATAGTAAGAGTCACTGACTTATGAAAGAACATAAGATTAAAAAGCAAAGGAATGGGGCATAAGATTAAGCAACAGAAAGATGAGTTTTTTTCTTTCCTTACACACCATTTGACCTGGATGCTTCACTTACATGTTTTGAGGGATTAAGTTTTTCTTCTTAAAAATAGGTATTGTGATATAATTTTTGTGTTATAATTTATATGTATAGCTCTTTCTTAATCATTACTGATTGATTCTCCCAGAACATCTTGGGTATTTTTATATTCACTTTAAAAAGGAGAAAATTCAAGACCATTTAGATTTTAAATCATGGATCCAGAACTTCAGACACTCGAGCTCTTATTATTTCTATTTTCTCTTGCTGAACATGCCTCTTCTACAGAAGACAAGAATGGAAATTTTATTTACATTTATTGAGATGTTTTGTTTTGTTTGTGTGTTTTTTGTTTTGCTAAGATGTTACACGCAGGATTGCCTGAGCTAAGCGGAATCCAAGACCTGAAATATGTGTATAATAACCTTCGTCCACAAGATACAGACCTGGAAGCAACAAGTCATTTTACCAAGTAAGACTAGCTGTGAATGCATGAGTGTGCATGTATTCTTGTGTACAGACACAGCTCACATTTGTGATGATCTTAGGGTGAACAGTCGTGGGTATAAAGCTGTCATTTCCACAACAAGCTTGTGTCTTTTACCCCGGGGACAGAAAAGCATCAATGCAGACTGTCTAGCAGGAGGCCTTAGTCAGCGTGCCTGTAGCAGAAGCTATTGTTTGCCAACCAGCCTCTACATGTAACACATTACTCAATACAGAGGTCAGAGAGCTGACAGAAATAAATCGGTCGTTCTACTTGAACCATGTCCTGAAAAACAATTTGGAAAAAGATTTATGATGGGGTATGGACTCACCACTTTCATCTCTAAGACAATACAGATGTTGGAATATGTGGTGACTATCTTCTGTTGTTAATCTAGTTTTTTTATTAAGCCAGTCTGGGAAAACACTAGTGAAGAACAAGGTAAGAGTCTGGGCACAATATACTGATTATCGGTTGGATTCAAAATCTGTCGAATGGGTGGTTCATTTTATAATACAAAAATCTTTTGATTTAATTTTTAAAAGGATAGCAAAACTGCTAGCAGATTTTAGATGCTCCATAAATGTGTTAGCTGTAATCAATATCCTAGTAAACAATTTAAGTCAAGAAATACAGTGCTCTTTTCTGTAATTTCTCAATATGGAACCTTGTGTGTATATTCAGTCACTCTGTTGTGTCCAGCTCTGCAATCCCATGGATTTTATAGCCCACCAGTCTCCTCTGTCCATGAGATTTTCCTGGGAAAGAACACTGAGTGGGTTGCCATTTCCTCTTCCAGGAGTTCTTCCCAACCCAGGGATCAAACATGCATCTCCTGCATTCCCTGCATTGGCAGAGAGATCCTTTACCACTGAACTACGTGGGAAGCCCAATATTGAATCTTATTTGGGCCTAATTTTTAATCATTCTAATATTTTCAACTAGCAACTGGTAAACACAAATTATACTTTTTTAATGGATGTATGTTCTGTCTTTTTACAGACAACACTACTGATAGTAAAATCTTTCCCACACAGGTATTATTTTTCTCTCCTTTTCCCAGAATGTATACTGTAGAATCTCTCTCCATTCCAAGGGATTGGGGGAGTTCACGGGAATGTATGTCCTAAACACTCAGAGAATTTCACTTTTGCAAGGAATCTCTGTTTCATGAATTTTAATGGATAGGCTGCTCTTGTGGTTGCATGGTAGAAATATGACAGAATAGTAGAGCTAGAAGAGCCCTTACTGTTTATTTATTTATTTATTCTGACAATAAATATGCAAATCAGAAAACTGAGATCCAAAGAATTAAGGGCTTGCCCATAATTAAAAGAAGTAGTAAGAAATAGAGCTAGGACTAGGGCCCAAAGCTAAGACTTTGATCCCATGCTCTAGGGTTTTTTTTCAGCATTCAACATTGGAAACTATATGATATCATTAAGGAACTCCAGGCAGAGGCCCTGTCAAAAATATACCTTCCTGCTATCTGGTTTGTTTCTGAAATTCTGCCACTAGTGATTCTTTATGTAGGTCTGGTTTTTTCAGTCTTCACCCTGAATATTCATTGGAAGAGCTTATGCTGAATTTGAAGCCCTGATAATTTGGCAACCTAATGTGAAGAGCCAGCTCATTGGAAAAGACCCTGATGTTGGGAGGACTGAAGGCAAGAGAAGAAGGGGACAAAAGAGGATGAGATGGTTCCATGGCATCACCAACTCAATGGACAAGAGTTTGAGCAAACTCCAGGAGATAGTGAAGGACAGGGAGGCCTGGCCTGCTGCAGTCCATGGGGTTGCAGAGTCGGATATGACTGAGTAACTGAACAACAACAAAAATGCCCTCTAATAGTAAAATTACCTTTGAAAGAAGCAATGGTTTATATCTACTTGCATGCCGAGCTGCTTCAGTCATGTCCGACTCTTAGAAACCCTATAGTCTGTCGGACACCTGGCTTCTCTGTCCATGGGATTCTCCAGGCAAGAATACTGGAGTGGGTTGCCATGCCCTCCTCTGGGGGATCTTCCAGAACCAGGGATTGAACCCACATTTCTTATGTCTCCAGCATTGGCAGTCAGGTTCTCCACCACTAGTGAAACTTCAGTTCAAGTCAGTTCAGTCACTTAGTTGTGTCCTACTCTTGCAACCCCATAAACCACAGCATGCCAGGCCTCCCTTTCCATCACCAACTCCCGGAGTCCACCCAAACTCATGTCCATTGAGTCGGTGATGCCATCCAACCATCTCATCCTCTGTTGTCCCCTTCTCCTCCTGCCCTCAATCTTTCCCAGCATCAGGGTCTTTTCAAATCAGTCAGCTCTTCACATCAGTTGGCCAAAGTATTGAAGTTTCAGCTTCAACATCAGTCCTTCCAATGAATATTCAGGACTGATCTCCTTTAGGATGGACAGGTTGGATTTCCTTGCAGTCTAAGGGACTCTCAAGAGTCTTCTCCAATACCACAATTCAAAAGCATCAATTTTTCGGCGCTCAGCTTTCTTTATAGTCCAACTCTCACATCCATACATGACTGCTGGAAAAACCATAGACTTGACTAGACAGACCTTTGTTAGCAAAGTAATGTCTCTGCTTTTTAATATGCTGTCTAGCTTGGTCATAATTTTCCTTCCAAAGAATAAGCGTCTTTTAATTTCATGGCTGCAATCACCATCCTCAGTGATTTTGGAGCCCAGAAAAATAAAGCCATCCACTGTTTCCACTGTTTCCCCATCTATTAAAGTGATGGGACTGGATGCCATGATCTTAGTTTTCTGAGTGTTGAGTTTTAAGCCAACTTTTTCACTCTCCTCTTTCACTTTCATCAAGAGGCTCTTTAGTTCTTCACTTTCTGACATAGCGTCTGCCTGCAATGTGGGAGACCTGGGTTTGATCCCTGGGTCAGGAAGATCCACTGGAGAAGGAAATGGCAACCCACTCCAGTATTTTTGCCTGGAGAATCCCATGGATGCAGGAGCCTGGTAGGCTGCAGTCCATGGGGTTGCAAAGAGTCAGACACCACTGAGCTACTTCACTTTCACTTTCACTTTCTGCCATAAGGGTGGTATCATCTGCATATCTGAGGTTATTGAGATTCCTTCTGGCAATCTTGATTCCAGCTTGTGCTTCCTCCAGTCCAGCAGTTCTCCTGATGTACTCTGCATATAAGTTAAATAAGGTGGGTGACAATATATAGCCTTGACGTACTCCTTTTCCTATTTGGAACCAATCTGTTGTTCCATGTCCAGTTCTAACTGTTGCTTCCTGACCTGCATACAGGTTTCTCAAGAGGCAGGTGAGGTGGTCTTGGTATTCCCATCTCTTTCAGAATTTTCCACAGTTTCTTGTGATCCACACAGTCAAAGGCTTTGGCATAGTCAATAAAGCAGAAATAGATGTTTTTCTGGAACTCTCTTGCTTTTTCCCTGATCCAGCGGATGTTGGCCATTTGATCTCTGGTTCCTCTGCCTTTTCTAAAACCAGCTTGAACATCAGGAAGTTCACGGTTCACGTAATGCTGAAGCCTGGCTTGGAGAATTTTGAGCATTACTTTACTAGCGTGTGAGATGAGTGCAATTGTGTGGTAGTTTGAGCATTCTTTGGCATTGCCTTTCTTTGGGATTGGAATGAAAAATGCCTTTTCCAGTCCTGTGGCCACTGCTGAGTTTTCCAAATTTGCTGGCATATTGAGTGAAGCACTGTCACAGCATCATCTTTTAGGATTTGAAACAGCTCAACTGGAATTTCATCACCTCCACTAGACCTCCATTAACTTTGTTTGTAGTGATTCTTCCTAAAGCCCACTTGACTTCACATTCCAGGATGTCTGGCTCTAGATGAGTGATCACACCATCGTGATTATCTGGGTCATGAAGATTTTTTTTGTACAATTCTTCTGTGTATTCTTGCCACCTCTTCTTAATATCTTCTGCTTCTGTCAGGTCCATACCATTTCTGTCCTTTATCAAGCCCATCTTTGCATGAAATGTTCCCTTGGTGTCTCTAATTTTCTTGAAGAGATCTCTAGTCTTTCCCATTCTACTATTTTCCTCTATTTCTTTGCATTGATCACTGAGGAACGCTTTCTTATCTCTCCTTGCTATTCTTTGGAACTCTGCATTCAAATGAGTATATCTTTCCTTTTCTCCTTTGCTTTTTGCTTCTCTTCTTTTCACAGCTATTTGTATGGTCTCCTCAGACAGCCATTTTGCTTTTTTGCATTTTTTTTCTTGGGGATGGTCTTGATTACTGTGTCCTGTACAATGTCATGAACCTCCACTCATAGTCATCAGGCACTCTGTCTATCCGATCTAGTCCCTTAAATCTATTTCTCACTTCCACTGTATAATCATAAGGGATTCGATTTAGGTCACACCTGAATGGTTTAGTGGTTTCCCCCACTTTTTTCAATTTAAGTCTGAATTTGGCAATAAAGAGTTCACTTCTATCTGCCACTTAGAAAACTGCAAATATTAGTTGACAATTGACTGTGGCCAAAGGCACTAGCTTGAAGACTGGAAGAGGTGTTTCAGATCCTCAGTTTCAAGGATGAGGGACTCTCAAGTTGCCTCGATTAGTGGGGGCAAGGGACTAATGAGAAATCCTAAGGAAGGACTAGCTAACTGCCTGCCTCAGGAAGAACACAAGGTCTATCACAAGGCCTGGAAGGTGCTTCCAGATTTGTGTTGAGGACAGTTCTGGGGACCTCATGAATGGGAATCAGCCTTTCACTTGAGCTGCTGATCTTGCTACAGTTAACTCCATCCAAGGTGTATGGGTTCACCTGGTACCAAAAATAGTCCCCCAGGCTATTCTATCAGGATCTGACTGGGATGCCCTTCTTTAAAGTGGGCTGCAGCAGGGCAGGAACAATGATTGGCATGTCAGTGAGACAGGGTAGGATGGGGGAGGAACAGAGAGAGAGCCAGAAAATGTGGAGGTTGGAAACATGATTGTGCTCCAACCTCATTTTATGTGTCATGCTTGAACAAAGCAGTTATAGGCTGCAGTGCCCAGATAGTCCCTGCTGCCATTTAGAACAAAGGGAAAACTATATATTAGGACGAGGCCATAGGAAAAAGGTAAATAAGGTTTGCCTGCCAGACTCTCATCCCTCCACATCCTCCAACTTCATCTGATACACTCAGATCTGTGAGGGATGGAATTGTAAAGTTAGGAGTGCTTGCCTATGTCAACTCATCTCCCCTTCCCATTGAGAGGACCTGAAGTGAATCTGAAGCCAGTAGATTTCTGGCAGTGAGCTAGATCTCATTATCTGCCTGCATCTCTCTGCCAGGCTAATTTTCTCACTTTCAGATGTTATGTGGTACATTCGGTTAATTAAACTTTTTTCTACAACTTTATAGTCAAGAACTTGTTCTCCTTGGGAGACTTAAAATGCATCTGGTCATCTAAACCACAGCACATTATTACTCTGTTCAGTAATTGTCTTTGACTTGCCTTTTCCTACCTCTTACTTTTGAGGACCTTATAACTTGATTGTCTTTATTGAGGTTTATCCACACCACCTCTGTTATTCCCAAATGAATTATTGTCATGGTAGATCAGTTTGTCAATATACTTTCAGTCTTGCAGGTCTTCCCTGGTGGTTCAGTGATAAAGAATCCACCTGCCAATGCAGGAGACACAGGAGATGCCAGTTCAGTCTTCCCCTGGGTTGGGAAGATTCTCTGGAGGAGGGCATGGCAACCCATTCCAGTACTCTTGCCTGGGAAATCCCATGAACAGAGGAGCCTGGTGGGCTACAGTCCATGGAGTAGATACCAGACGCAGATACCACTGAGCATGCATGTATTCATTCCTGCTTTGTCTTTTTAACTTGTGTGTAGGCTCCTCAAAAACAGCTCCTTAAGAATCAAAAATTACTAGAAAAGAAGAGGGTGTCTGATCTAACTTTTAGTCCTATCCATCCCTTGAGACTCTGGACGTCATCCACAAAGCCTTTTCAGATTATTTTAATACTGACTAGTCTTTTATAGCTCTACAGAACATGTACTATTTCATGATATGCCTAATTTATTACTGAATTATATACTGTCTAGTATATCACCTAAGTTAATCTGCTGGTTGGTTTAATCAGTTTCTCCCAAGTAAAGCAGAGGACTTATTTCCACTTCCAAAAGTATCTGAATGTGAAACAAGCTCTAGTCCCTTAAAATATATCAAAAAGTTTAACTTCACAGAAAATACAATTTTAACATGAAACATCAAGTGTATAAAACTCATATAATAATGGCTAATATTTAATACAGTGCCTCTTACATGTCAAACCTTTTTCTAAGTACTTTTCATACAGTAGCTTGTTTAATCATCATGACAAATCTATGAGACAGTATCACTTTTCTCTACATTTTTAGATCAGGAAATTGGGACCCCAGAGAAAGAAAATGATTTGACAAAGGATACAGCCAACAGGAGATAAAGCCATGATTGGAATCCAGGGGCTCATGCCCCATAGTGCGGGGTCTTGAGTTCTACTGTGTTCGGATGCTCCCCTCCCATGTGAGGGCTACTGGAGTTGCACTGCTTTATAATTCAGACCATGGTTTTCTTGAGGTTCTTCAGAGCCTATACAGGCTGCAGGATGATATTGTAGCCTTTCCTGGGCACACACTTCTTTCCTGAATACCCCGAGCCTTGGCAGACCAAGGGCCTTCCCAGAAGTATTATTCTGGCTCTGTTCTGTGCCACCATCAGCTGTCCCCCGAGTGTTTGGTTCAGGGTGGTGGCGCTAGTGGTAAAGAACCCGCCTGGCCATGCAAAAGATGTAAGAAATGGCAGTTTGATTCATGGGTTGAGCAGAGCCCCTGGAGAAGGGCATGGCAACCTACTCCAGTATCCTTGCCTGGAAAATCCCATGGACAGAGGAGCCTGGTGGACTACAGTCCATGGGGTCACAAAGAGTCAGACATGACTAAAGTACACACACATGCTGATATAGTGGTTGGCCTGGAGATCCCTATGGGATAACTTGATTACTGATGCCAAGACTACCACTTGCCTTCCCACTTTTGGCACATTACCAGATGCCTTGAACCTGTATTTTTTTTTTCTACTTTTCTTCTCAGAGAAATCTTCAGGGCCCTCCCATTAATTTCCAAGAGCCTCAGTAGTATCTTTTGTCCTAAAATCTCAATTATGTATCTTTATGTTTTACATATGATTTAACATGCTTTGAGATTATCTTTTCAACTCTCCTTTAAGTTCCTTGGTCAGTATCTGTAGAGCAAATGTTTAGGGTCTTTCCTATCACCCTTTCCATCCAGCACTTTGAGGAACATATTATCAAGGTTGAAGAAGCCTTGAATTGAATGTGACTATGATTCTTTACCAGTTAAAAAGTTATTTAAACTCTCTATTATTTAGACATTTAAAATTTTAAAGGAAATTATACAATATTCTTCTGTTAATGCTTAACATATAGAGTGAATTTATAAAAGCAGGGTGGTGAATTGAAAACAATAAGGAAGCCTTAAAAAATTCTGTGTGCTTGTTTACTTGTCTGCATAAATAATACTGTTATCTTAAGCTATGTTTTCTGACATTATATGAATATCAGAACAAAGTGTAAATGTCAAAGCACATAATTTACCAAAAAGGAAACCAAGTTCAGTAATAGATCCAGCAATGGTCTTGGTGCCTCAATGAGTGTCATTAACTTGGGTAAGCTTATGAGAGCCCTGATATATTTAAACCCCTTGTTCTCATTGTTCTAACAAGCTAGAAGTATTTTATACCACTTTTTATTCTGATATCTCTACTAAGATACAGATAAAACTAAAATGAAAATCAGCTCTCTCCCACCACCACTACTAAACTCAGAGATCTGGGTCATGAATGAGGACTAAGCCATCTGAGACACAGCATGTGTGGATACCTTAAGCACCCTCATCCTGACTATGGTATTAGCATTAAGAGGTTGCCCCTCTTGACCCTCTTTGAGACTTGAAAGAAATGGCTTTTCCTGTGTCTCTCAGGGAGTACTCTATTCATGAACAACACAGGATCCTGCTTCACTCTTGGGTATTCACATTCTGGGTTGAGAAATGATCACAAGAACTTCAGAGGATGTGTGACATTAAAAAATCATATTACAACGAAAAGCATTTAGAGAAAAATGAAAATAAAATTGGTTTACCACAAAGGTTTTTTAACCTCATTACCAACTCCTCTCTCTGCTTCCCTTACTTTTTTTTTTGTTTTACTCCCCGTACAGCTGTGAACATTCTGTTGAATAGAATCAGCAAAGTATCACAACTCAGTCCCTGCAAATTGATACTCTCATGTAATATCTCTGCCGAACCCACTGCTAGGCAACAAAGGCAACCATCCATTAAAGTGCCATCCAAATGGCTTATTTCAGAATTTTCAGTCACTCTCAAACCTCAGGCGAGCTGTCCTTTAGAAACAGGCAACCTATTTCACAGGCCAGACCGGGATCATCAAGCATAAATTTCCCGGCCTACCTTCCCTCCTAAACACAGATCTTGCTTTTCACTTTACCCATTTCCTCCTCCAGAAATATGAGAAGACATTTTCCATGTCTTCCCAGATAATCCATTTGGCCTGCCATGCAGATTCTTTGGTTTGGTAAGTATAAGATCTCCTGCTCTTCAGCTAAAACTGAAGGCAGCTTGAAGCAAAACAGAACCCCAGACTTCAAAATAACCAATTATTTGCATCAGTGGAGTATTTTGATAGCAAGAACTAGATTCTATCTGGTATCTTTGGCGAGAAGAGTATACATGGACTCACACTGTCACCTAACAAACTCCAGAAACCAATATGCCTGGCCAGTTTCTATTGAAAAAGAAGGCCTTCTCTTCTGCTTATCTCTACTTAGCAAATACTACTTCTCTTTGCCTATTGGCCAGTATTCTCTCATATAAATTCCAGAGAGAGACTGTCTAATTGACTTAACTAGTGGCCTTTATTCTTACTGGACAGGGTCCTTCATGCAAAGCCATCATGGATTCAGTTGTCCATTCTTGTTCTCACCATGGGCCACCCCTTCACAAAGAACAGCCTGGAGCTTCTTCTCTGAACTCTGGGCTTTAGAAGGAATAATCTTAATAATGAGGGGTCATTGGTAGTACAGGCACAGTGACTGTCCCAACAAGTACAAGCATGAAGCTGCAGAAAATGTTGATGACATCCGGAAAGAGTGCTCCCAGGCCTCACGTCACAAACACAGGAGTCAGAGTCCCTTAGCTGACAAAGTATGCAGACACAGTGCCAGAAATCCCGTGTCCCCAGCATTCCTTCTTGGTTTATTTTTCATGGCTATAGGCTTCCCAGGTGGCACCAGTGATAATAATTCACCTGCTAATGCAGGAATGCAGGTTCAATCCCTGGGTAGGGAAGACACCCTGGAGGAGGAAATGGCAACCCACTCCAGTATTCTAGCCTAGAGAATCCCATGGACAGCGGAGCCTGGTGGGCTGCAGTCCATGGAGCTGTAAAGAGCCTAACACAAGTGAGCTTGCACACCTAACCTAATAAGGTGAGACAAGATTCCTTATGCTCAAATGCCTCAAAACATAGTTAAGTGGCTTTCTACCTGGTTTCTCCTCAAAACTGAGAAACAGAGTATGGGACAAGAATGCAGATCCCTGGGCTCTTTTATCATTAAAGTTTCTTGATTTTATTTTTTTATGACTTTGCAAATTGTCATCTCATTGTTCAGTTGTTCAGTCGTGTCCAACTCTCTGTGACCATGGACTGCAGCACGCCATGCTTCCCTGTCCTTCACTATCTTCCGGAGCTTGCTCAAACTCATGTCTAGTGAGTTGGTGATGCCATCCAACCATCTCATCCTCTGTTGTCCCCTTCTCCTCCTGCCTTCAGTCTTTCCCAGCATCAGGGTCTTTTCTAATGAGTCAGCTCTTCGCATCAGGTGTCATCTCATGGATTGCTGAATTCCACAAATATGGGTCAAAGTTTTCTTTTGCCTTAGCTTAACTGTTGATACCTTCAGAAATGAATGCTCTCAAGAAAAACCAAATAAAAAACAGGAATTAGAGGAACTAACAGTTATGACCTCCAACTTTCCTTAAATTAGGACAGCAGATTCAAAGGGAAATGTAAATTAAACTGGCATTTCCAAAAAATAAGTCTTCCATCAAAAAAAAAAATGTAATTGTAAGAACTAATCTGAACTAAATTGATTTTTAAAACTACTATTTTTTTAAACTGCAGATAAGATAGCTTTTAGAGGGGCTTCCCAAGAGGCACAGTGGTAAAGAATTGGCCTGCCAATGCTGGAGACTCAGGTTTGATTCCCCTGGACTAGGAAATATCCCCTGGACTAGGAAATGGAACCCACTCCAGTATTCTTGCCTGGAATATCCCATGGACAGAAGAGCCTGGCAGGCTACAGCCCAAGGGGTTGAAAAGAATTGGATATGACTGAGTGACTGAACACACACATATGATAGCTTTAACAATAAATCAAAAAAAAAAGCTGGCTGTTAGGGGAAGGTGGGGATCGAAACCTTGAATGCCATTTTGTTGGCATAGTACTTATACATAAGACTAGTCCATCTATATTTCCCTATTTTTTTTACTTATTTAGTAGTAAGCTTTCTTAAATAAAATTTATAAGGCTTCCCAGGTGGCACTAGTGGTAAAGAATCTGCCTGCCAATGCAGGAGACATAAGAGACACAGGTTCGATCACTGGGTAGGGAAGATCCCCTGGAGGAGGGCATGGCAACCCACTCCAGTATTCTTGCTGGAAAATCCCATGGACAAGGGAGCCTGGCGGGCTAAGTCCATGGGGTTGCAAAGTCAAAAAAGACTGAAGCTACTTAGCACATACACATTCTATTTCTAGTAACTTTCTATATGTTACTTCATTTGATTCTGTCCGTAGTCCCAGGGGATGGCATGGTTTATTCATCAACTGTATTTCTAGATGGTAAAAATTGAGTCTTATGAAAGCTAACTAACTGACTTTCTTGAGATTACAGGCAGAACTGATAAGTGAGTTCAAAAGAGAACAAAACTGATTTCTTGCATAATAGGTGCTCTTCCCAGGACTTTAAACAAAATTATATGGGGAAAAAAAACTACATAGGAAACTGATAATCTCAGATAATATGGACATGCTTTAACTGTAGTGTCTTTGGATTAGTTGAAAGAACATAGTGAGAGGAAAAAATCTGAATGTTTATAGCTGTGTTTCTCAAATTAGGGTACCATCCCATCAAAACTATATGAAATTAACATGAGATATCCATTTTTAGCATCTAATTTTTTAAGGTTAGACCATGAAGCTTAAATTTTTATCTTCACACAAATATATATAAATGTTGCTGCTAAGTCAATTCAGTCGTGTCCGACTCTGTGTGACCCCACAGACGGCAGCCCACCAGGCTCCCCCTTCCCTGGGATTCTCCAGGCAGAACACTGGAGTGGGTTGCCATTTCCCTTCTCTAATGCATGAAAGTGAAAAGTGAAAGTAAAGTCGCTCAGTGTCTGACTCCTAGTGACCCCATGTATTGCAGCCTACCAGGCTCCTCCGTCCATGGGATTTGCCAGGCAAGAGTACTGGAGTGGGGTGCCATTGCTTACATATCCCCAAATCATCAAGTGCTCTCTTTTTAATGTCAGATAATCTTGAATTTTTTAAAATAAAAGTGCATAGAGAGGAATTAAAAAAAAATTGTGTACCAATTTTTTGCATCAGCAATGATTATTCACTAAATTCATTTCAGAATGATAATTTTTTGATTAAAAATATTTTGAATACTTTTGAATACTTATTGGTCCAATATAAATTTGTAATGATATAGGAATTATCATGATAGTGTATTTTATTGAGAGTTAGATGAAGAAATTTGTTCATGGAGAATGTGAGTTGGAACTGTTTACACATGATAAAATTACAGTGTTGATGGTAAAATAAGAACATTCTCATGCAAATTCCTTTACAGAAAAGTCATTTGAGAAGTTTTCCCTGAGACTATTAAAGAGATTGACCAGTAAAATAGATCGATGTTCTATCAAACAGCAAAATGATATCAAACTTCAGCAGTAGAAATATGCGTTTTTTGAAATTCCCATCAAGTGTTGCCTGAGAACCTTAGCTCAGTTGCCTAAACTACACCTTTAGGCCTTCAGTGGTTGGCCTTCCCTAGTAGCTCAGATGGTAAAGCCTCCGCCAGCAATGCTGGAGACCTGGGTTCAATCCCTGTGTGGGAAGATCCCCTGGAGAAGGAAACGGCAGTCCACTCTAGTATTCTTGCCTGGAGAATCCCATGGACAGAGGAGCCTGGCAGGTCACAGTTCATGGGGTTGCAAAGAGTCGGACAAGACTGAGCGACGAAACATGAACTTAGGCTTCAATGGTTACTCCAATGTAGTTTATGAAGCAATTAGAAACTTTTGCCATTTTATTTATTATATAAATTTATATTAGTAAAAATATGAGCTCAAAAAATACAGTGTTTAACCCGAGAAGAAAAATAAAAACCTGACATGAAAGATTAGACATGAATTTGACAATTTTCTGAGATGATAAATTCAATTGCCTATTCACACATTGCTGCTGCTGCTAAGTCGCTTCAGTCGTGTCCGACTCTGTGCGACCCCATAGACCGCAGCCCACCAGGCTCTTCCGTCCCTGGGATTCTCCAGGTAAGAACACTGGAGTGGGTTGCCATTTCCTTCTCCAATGCGTGGAAGTGAAAAGTGAAAGTGAAGTCGCTCAGTCGTGTCCGACTCATAGCAACCCCATGGACTGCAGCCTACCAGGCTCCTCTGCCCATGGGGTTTTCCAGGCAAGAGTACTGGAGTGGGTTGCCATTGCTAGGAAACCTATTAGTAGCAGTTGTTTCTGATGATAAACAATTTAAAATATTTACATAAAAAGGTACATCTGTTCTGAAGTAGAAAAGAATTTGTACATATGTTAATGATGGAACCTATTGCTTAAGAAATTTTTTTTTTAGTTTTTTTTTTAAATTTTTTATTTTTACTTTATTTTACTTTACAATACTGTATTGGTTTATCTTATGTCCTTTTGGACTATGTTCCCCAGATCCAAGAAATACTAAAATTTTTATCTAAGTGTTATTTCTATATAAAAACTAAAGGGGCGTTGTTTTAGTGCTTTTATCCCACCTAGGAATTCCATACTAATCTATTGGCTTGTGCTCAGTTGCTCAGTTTAGTTCAGTTCGGTTCAGTTGCTCAGTCGTGTCCGACTCTGCAACCCCATGGACTACAGCACAAAGGGCCTCCCTGTCCATCACCAACTCCCAGAGTTTACTCAAACTCATGTCCATCGAGTTGGTGATACCATCCAACCATCTCATCCTCTGTCGTCCCCTTCTCCTCCCACCTTCAATATTTCCCAGCATCAGGGTCTCTTCAAATGAGTCAGTTCTTTGCATCAGGTGCCCAAAGTATTGGAGTTTCAACTTCAGTATCAGTCCTTTCAATGAATATTCAGGACTGATTTCCTTTAGGATGGATTGGTTGGATTTCTTTGCAGTCCAAGGGACTCTCAAGAATCTTCTCCAATACCACACAGTTCAACAGCATCAATTCTTTGGCACTCAGCTTTCTTTATAGTCCAACTCTCACATCCATACATAACCACTGGAAAAACCATAGCCTTGACTAGACGGGCCTTTGTTGGCAAAGTAATGTCTGTGCTTTTGAATATGCTATCTAGGTGCTCATAACTCTCCTTCCAAGGAGCAAGTGTCTTTTCATTTCATGCAGCAGTTGCTCAGTCATGTCCAATTCTGCTCTGAGGTCCCCAGTCCTAAATTGCATCATATTTACTAACACTAGTTTGTTTATCTGATGGAGCAGGCACTGGCACCGCACTCCAGTACTCTTGCCTGGAAAATCCCTTGGATGGAGGAGCCTGGTGGGCTACAGTCCATGGGGTTGCTAAGAGTAGGACACGACTGAGCGACTTCACTTTCACTTTTCACTTTCATGCATTGGAGAAGGAAATGGCAACTCACTCCAGTGTTCTTGCCTGGAGAAGCCCAGGGGTGGGGGAGCCTGGTGGGCTGCCGTCTATGGGCTTGCACAGTTGGACACAGGTGACGCGACTTAGCAGCAGCAGCAGCAGTAGTTTATCTGACCTGTTAAATCTGACACTTGAGAAGCTGGAGATAGATTTAGGCGAAAGTTGCCTTAAAACTCTAGGTTTATCATAAGAGTTCATCCTGCACCACTAGTCCTCTTGCATCTTGACTGTTGATAAATGTAAGAATAAGGCCTGGATGTGTGTGGTTGAGATTATGTGAGCATGAGTACATCAGAACTCAAGATTTATGGTTCATAGTCCTACCTTCATGAGAAGTGAGTACATGCTGTTACCATAAAGCTTTCCATTCCAATACATAAAATGTGCTCAGTAAATATTTGTTGAATGAGTGAATAAATTATAAGGTCTCCATAAATCATGATTAGTATTATACTCCTACTATTATTATTGTCTTCATGTCTTTAAACTGCTGATGAGGAAAGAAATGAATGTTTTATCCTACACTACCTACCCATAAATTCATAGTCAAAGGACTTCTTTAGAAATAATGAACACTGAGGAAATGAATAATGATCAAGGTCATATTTTAACTTTCTTAGCAAATTTTGGCCAAGATTGATATATAATAATGGAAAATTTTGGATTATTTTTTAAAAAGCCTAATACCAGAACAAGACAAATGGGCTTGAAGTTTTATAAAAAATGAAGGGAAAATTATTAAACATTATTGATTTATGTTTTTAACATCAAGGACATGGCTGCTTCTTCATAAAGAAATCACTGCATGATAACTTTGATGGATGCCAACCCAGAAAACCAGTGTTTGATTACATTCAACATGGAAAATTTTAGTAAGCTCAGAATAGAAGGAAACTTAGATAAACATGTATTTTAAAGTGAAAAACTATAAGCATTAATGTCATTAATGTCAGGAAAAATATAATAATGCCTCTATCTTTATAGTAAAGCTCTATATTTAAGATGTGTTATATTGTTATTTTCCACTTGAATAAGAAAACAAATAAAGCAATTTCAGATAATTTTCTTTTAATTTTTGAAATAACAAGAATTTAGTACAATAAATAGTTACAAGATAAAGATTCAAGAGTCAGCAGTGAAAAAAATAGAGGGTGAACTTTATATGATCACCTAAACAGATACAGAAAATGCAGTCATTAAAATTTAGAATCAGTTTTTTTAACTCTCTAAAAATAGAAAGAAGTGTCCTTAACCTATAGCTAAAAACTATAGAAAACATTGTGCTTAGTGGCAAAACATTAAAAACTTTTCCCTATAATCAAACAAACCAAAAATGCCTGCTATTACTATTTTCATTTAACATTGAACTAGAAATCTTAGTAGTGTAAAAGGTAACAAAAAACTATGTTATTGTTTTCATATAACATGACTGTGTCCACTCAAATTTCAAAAGAATATACAGTATAATGTTAGAAATAATGACTTAAAAATCTACTTATATATTAACAGTTATTAGTTAAAATTTTGCAAAAAAAACACCTAGAATTTAAAAGCTATAATAAATCTAACAAAAGATATGCAAAACATTCACAGGAAAAAAAATTCTAAAATTGTACAGAAGGACATAAAATGAGACTCAATTAAATGGAGAAATATGCCATGTTTAGTGGTTGTATGTTTCAATACTGTGAAGATGTTGATTCTCCCCAAATTAATTTATAGTTTAATGAATGCCATTCAAATGATTGTTCATTTATTTTGTGAATTGGTAAGCTGGATAGGCACATCAAGCTGAGCACATCATGAGAAATGCTGGGCTGGATGACTTACAAGCTGGAATCAAGATAGGTGGGAGAAACATCAACAACCTCAGATATGTGGATGACACCACTCTGATGGCAGAAAGCAAAGAGGAAGAACCAAAGAGTCTCTTGAAGAGGGTGAAGGAGGAGAGTGAAAAAGCCAGCTTAAAACTAAATATCAAAATAAACTAAGATCATGGCCCCATTGCTTCATGACCAATAGAAGGGGAAAAGGTGGAAGCAGTGATAGATTTCCTCTTCCTGGACTCTAAAATCACTGTGGATGGTGACTGCAGCCATAAAATCAGAAGACGATTGCTTCTTGGCAGGAAAGCTATGACAAACAACAGAAGTCCATACAGTCAAGGCAATGGTCTTTCCAGTGGTCATGTACGGTTGTGAGAGCTGGACTGTAAAGAAGGCTGAGCACCAAAGAATTGATGCCTTCAAACTGTGGTGCTGGAGAAGACTCCTGAAAGTCCCTTGGACAGCAAGGAGATCAAACCAGTCAATCTTAAGGGAAATCAACCCTGAATACTCATTTGAAGGACTGATGCTGAAGCTGAAATTCCTGTATTTTGGTCATCTGATGCAAACAGCCAACTCATTGGAAAAGTCCCTGATACAGGGAAAGATTGAGGGCAGAAGGAGAAGAGGGTGTCAGATGATGAGATGGTTGGATGGCATCACCGACTCACTGGACATGAACTGGGTGAACTCCAGAAGATGGTGAAGGACAGGGGAGCCCGGTGTGCTTCAGTCCATGGGGTCCCAAAGAGTCAGACATGACTGGGTGACTGAACAACAGAAGCTTGATCAGCTGATTCTAAAATATATTCAGGAGGTCAAAGGACCTAAATTCATGGGAAAAAAAATAAAAACACCTAAAGAAGAACAAGGTAAAAGAATTTTCAAGACTTATTGTAAATTCTAGCTATTTAAGAAAATGTAGTATTAACACAGAGATAGGCAAATTGACGAGTGCAACCAAATGAAGAGGCCAAGAACAAGCCTATATGTATATAGACCATCGGTGTTGGACAAAAGTTGAATCAGTGAGGAAAGAATGGTCTTTGCAATGGAAAAAAAATTGGTTAAACTGATCATTGTATATCTATACTTCCAGATAGATCATTTTTTAAAAAATAAAGTTAACTCTATTTTCTGAAATAGAGAGATTGTTCATTCAACAAATATTTGGGGGCTACTTACTATGCACAAGTTATTGTAAAATTTTTCTTCCAAAATATATTTGTTTTTGTTGTTCAGTCACTAGGTCATGTTGGACTCTTTGTGACCCCATGGACTGCAGCATGGCAGGCCTCTCTGTCTCTCACCATCTCCCAAAGTTTGCCCATGTTCATGTCCAAAATATATTACTGTTAAAAAAGCAGATTACATTTCAAATAATTGTGATTTTTGACTCTTGCCTTTTTTACCTCCATCTCACACAACTTCAAAATTCTTACAAAAACATGCTCCCTTTATCTGCCTGATTCCTTTCTTCCCTTCTTCACTCTGTCAGCCACACTGCAGTTTTTTGCTGTCTGTTAAGTACCAGCCATCCATCTACCTCTGAGCTTCTGGATTAGCTGTTGTTTCTATCTAGAATATCCTCCAACAGAAATCCTCATGGTCTATGTTCTTGGCAAATTAAGTTTGTCAAATCACTCTGCCCATCCTTTCAGTGAGATTATCCCTGACCATCCTGCTTAAGGGTTCCCCTGGTAGTTCAGCTAGTAAAGAATCCGCCTGCAATGCAGGAGACCCCAGTTTGATTCCTGGGTCAGGAAAATTCACTGGAGAAGGAATAGACCATCTACTCCAATATTCTTGGACTTCCCTTGTAGCTCAGCTGGTAAAGAATCCACCTGCAATTGTGGGAGGCCTGGGTTTGATCCCTGGGTTGGGAAGATCCCCTGGTGAAGGGAAAGGCTACCCACTCTAGTATTCTGGCCTGGAGAATTCCATGGACTGTATAGTCCATGGGTCACAAAGAGGCAAACAGGCCTGAGCGACTTTCACTTTCATCCTGCTTAAAATGGCAGCTGTTTCCTACTGCGTATTCCTTCTCCCCAGTTTCTATCTTAGTTTCTTCTATGGTTTCTATTACTTTCTCAAATCCTATACTTTTATGTTTATTTCATGATAGTTAATATTCACATTATAGAAACTTTATAAGGGGAGACATCTCTGTCTGCTTTCTCATTGGTATATCCCAGTATACACCTGGCATATAACAAGAGTAAAACTAGTGGGAGTGTCATCTGTGTCTGTGTGTCTGCTCATTTGCACAAGTGTGCAGAGGAGCCGCAAAAGAAAACTACCAAACTGTTCATACTGGTTATCTGGGGGGAGGAGAGAGGTAACGGAAGAAGGATGAGGCAAACCTTTTACATTTTACTTAATATTTTACTGTGCGGCTTGAATTACATTTTATTTTTTAAAAAGCAAATATTTTAGTGTGCCTGGAATTTCTTTCATAATTCATAAAACAGATCAAATAGGGTAGCAAAACCTCGAAACTGCCCCGGCCCCACGCGCGCGGCCGGGGGCGCGCCGGCGCCAAAAGAAAAAAAAAAAACAAAAACCTCGAAACTGTGGACAGCATCCAAACCAAAACTAAGTAACAAGGTATTCTTAAGAACAAGCAGGAAGGGCAGATCATTAAGTTACAAGACCTGTGTAACTGAATCTTATGAGAGGAAGCTAAGGAAGCTACAGGTTAGCTAAGGAAGCCACGGGTTATCTGATGGATCTGAGAACAAGGCTTCACAGAGCTCACAGGTACTTGTTGGAAAGTTGAGTGGGCCAATTTGATAAGCTATGAAGCAGCTGAAACGGGGAAGGACTTTTACACACTCCAGTTCACAAGGAAGGGCAAGGGTTCCATGGAAAATCTGAAAAGATTGGAGAAGTCTATAAATTCTCAAAGGTAACTGACACTTCTTGCCTAGAAAAAGTCCTAAGCTGAAGACAAACTGCTATAAATATAATCTGAATGAAAGAAAAAAGATTATAGGAGCAAAACAAAAACAAAATTCAGAAAAAAATTGGGGGCAAAGGGACAAGCCAAAGCAGCATATCTCAGAAAGTATGAAACAGTATTTTTTATTTTTTTACCACTGTGACAGCAACAGAAAAGAGGGCTTAAGATCCTGAGAACTCTCTACTCCTTCCTGAAAGTTTAATTTCATCTTAAAATGAATAAGTAAGATGGATCATGTCTGAATGTCATACAAAATTAGAATTTATAAAAAGAAATAAGATGCAAATAAAATCTCTTCAATGAAAGTATGCCAGAAAGACATTCCTAACAAAGGGATAAACTGTTATATTTCAAATTGAGCTAAAAGAAATTAAGAAAATGATAAAGATATGAAGGAGCAATGTAAATTATAATTAGAGAAAACTCAAAAATGAAATGATGAAACCTCCCAAAAATTAGAAAATAAAACATACTTTAATAAAGTCCCTGAAGAAGAAAACCAAAGTAATATATCAAAACAATATAAAACTAATTGCATATTTAGTATTTTGATAAATATTAACATTATAATTCAAGAAGCTCTCAGAAAAATGAAAAGACTTGAAATTACATATGAAAAAGACACTTTGCATATTGAGAAAGTTACCCAAAATAACCAACCTGAAACATATTTTTTGGAGAAAGTGTCGGATTTGAGGAGAAAAGAAAAAACTTGCTTTAAGCATCTAGGCAAAAAGATCAATTCATTTGTAAGAGAAAGAAGTTCAGACTGTCATAAGAAATTTGGGTCATAATCCTTTATTCCAGAAGAAAAATAATATTTTTATGACCCCCCAAAAGGAAAATGTGAGTCACGGATACTGTAGCCAGTAAAATTGACTTTCGTGCATAAAGGCCACAGAAAAACTGTTATCAACACCCAGAACTCAGAAACTTACTTCCTTGAGCACTTCTGGCAGAATTTGCCAGAAAATGAGCATCAGATAGTCGAAATGACAGAGGGATGTGACACAGGACTGGTAGAGCATATCATATTTAATGATAATCAGAAGAGGGAATGTGTAATATGTATAGTATAGATACCATATGGTGCAGATAGAATAGCTCTGTAAAAATGGGAGTGAAATAGGAAGCACATATGAAAAGTGAAGTAGGCATAAAGATTGCTTTATTATATGAACTGGGATAAAAAGGATAACACTGCAATCAGATACTGGAGAAAAAGGGCACAAGGGATAAAGGGTATTATCTGAAGATATTTATTATACCATTAGGACACAATTGCAAACCTTCTTAAATATAAATAATCATAATAATAAAGCAGAGATGATCCAAAACTAAACCAGAAAAAATAAATACGAGTGAAAAGTATTCCATGTAAAATATGTGTATATTAAATATAGTATTATAGTATACAACTTCTTAGAAAATAGTTGACAGAGGAAATCAAATATTGAAAATAAAACAATAAAAGTTAAATCATAATTTTTTTTAATGTTTAAATATAAGGAGAAGAAGGGAATAGTATAGAGGGTTCAGGGATAGATGTTGGGATTCTTGAAATATACACTGTTTTGATAGATAAAACTTCTTAAATTGTTTAAGTATTTTAAACAAATTGATGTTTTAAATTATTCCTAAAAAATCTGAGACCACATTGCCTGTCTCCTGAGAAACCTGTATGCAGATCAAGAAGCAAGAGTTAGAACTGCACATCGAACAGAGAACTGGATCAAAATTGGGAAAGGAGTATGTCAAGGCTGTGTATTGTCACCCTGCTTATTTAACTTATATGCAGAGTACATCATGTGAAAAGCACAAGCTGGAATTAAGATTGTTGGGAAAAACATCAACAATCTCAAATATGCAGATAATACCATTCTAATGGCTGAAAGTAAGGAGGAATTAAAGAGTCTCTTGATGACAGTGAAAGAGGAGAGTGAAAAAGCTGGTTTAAAACTCAACATTCAAAAAGCTAAAATCATGACATCCAGTCCCTTCACTTTACGGCAAATAGAAGGGGAAAAAAACGGAAACAGTGACAGACTTTATTTTCTTGGGCTCTAAATACACTGCAGATGGTAACTGCAGCCATGAAATTAGAAGACGCTTGATTCTTGGAAGAAAAGCTATGACAATCTTAGAAAGTGTATTAAAAAGCAGAGACATCACTTTGCTGACAAAGGTCTGCCTAGTCAAAGTTATAGTTTTTCCCAGTAGTCATGTATGCATGTGAGAGTTGGACCATAAAGAAGGCTGAGTACTGAAGTACCAATGCTTTTAAACTGTGGTGTTGAAGAAGAGTCTTGAGAGTCCCTTAGACCGCAAGGAGTTCAAGCCAGTCAATCCTAAAGGAAATCAACCCTGAACATTCACTGAAAGGACTGATGGTGAAGTGAAGCTCCAATACTTTGGCCACCTGATGGGAAGAACTGATTCATTGGAAAAGACCCTGATGCTGGGAAAGATTGAGGGCAGGAGGAGAAGGGGACAACAGAGGACGAGATGGTTGGATGGCATCACGGACTCAATGGGCATGAGTTTGAGCAAACTCCAAGAGTTAGTAGAGGATATAGGAGCCTGGTGTGCTACAGTCCATGGGTTGCAAAGAGTTGGACACGACATAATACTGAACAATAACAAAAATAGAAATTTAAAGAATTTCTATTTTTGAAAAATTTAAAGAAGTCAAAATAGAAATATTGCAATTAGTTTTATATTTCACCATGGAAGTTAAGATGTGAATTTGAAGTTGATAAAAATAATGTTTACTATTAATAGTTGTACTCCAAATCAATAGGTATGGTCCTTGACTTTTCCATCCACCTCTAACACAAGGAAATGGCTCAAGTGAAATGAGTCAACTCACGGGGAACATCACTCACTATCTTATCTTTTTTCATTTTTCTAGGAAAATAAAGGAAAGTCTGGAGTGCTTCCCTGTGAAATTGAATAACTTGATCCACACACTTGCACAAATGACAGCCATAAGCCCTGCCAAATCGACTTCACAGATGTTTTCCCAGGAATCCTGTATGCCAGGTACAAGCAGGTCAATCCAAAGAGCAACAGTCTTAGGGTTCAGCAAGAAAACCAGCCATGTAAGTTTCAAGACTGTCATCTTGACTTTAATATCATTTGACTACATCTCCCACTTTGCTTCACTGTACACATTCTTCCTGATACCATGCTTATTTTTTTTTTTACTATGCATTTGAAAAATCAGTTACAGTGAGTAGAAGTGCCATTAAGGAGGATGTTCCAAGGAGAAATCATAACAACCAGAGCTGTTAATAGAGAATCATCAAAGAGAACAGTTCCTGCCCTGTGGTAGACTATAAATCAAGAACTAATTAAAATGTCCACAAAGAAAGAACAGAAATTAGGCAGTCTGTTCCCAGCACCTAAGATTATGATATCTTTCTATACCATGTGTTTATAGGTAATTTTACCTTTACAAAATCCACCTCATCTTTTGTGATGACTTTTTTTTTTTTTTTTTTTTTGCAGAAATTCTTGCTTTGTTTAGTTTACACAGAGCCAGATTTTGGAATGTATTGAAGGTTGATACTGCCGTCTTTTGATTTTGTCTATTTATTTTCTGCAGCTGTA
This sequence comes from Oryx dammah, assembly GCF_014754425.2. Taxonomy (NCBI): domain Eukaryota; kingdom Metazoa; phylum Chordata; class Mammalia; order Artiodactyla; family Bovidae; genus Oryx; species Oryx dammah. The sequence goes on from NW_024070213.1 coordinate 27,353,665, forward strand.
TCTAATCCAGGTGACTCACAGTAACGACGAAACAAGCCTGATAGAAAAGTCATTTGACCAGTTTGCAAAACTTCACAGCCAACTTCAAAAGCAGTTTGCATCACTGACCCTCCCAGAGTAAGGACTGTCCTCCCTAGGGTTTTGCTTTCAGTACTTGCCCTTAAACATAAGGAGAAATTATGGTTATGGGGTTTTCTATTTGTGAACAATACACCATTCTGATTCTAGTTCCACTGAACCTATTCAAGCAGTCTCTATTGCTCTCAGAATAAAGAACTTTTTGTCTCATAAAACAGAAGAAGGTTTTTTAATTTTGTCTGCTTTCAGACATTGGTGTTGTAGACAAAAAAATCAGAACTAATTTCATTGTTCATCAGTTATCAGCAAAATTGTTTTCTTTGCCTGTTTTTTAAATTTAATCTTTTCCTAGAATTTTCTGTTAAAATAAAATTGAAAATGCAGAACAAAATTGGATATATCTTCTCTTTCAGCAAATAATGGTGACAAAAAGCTCTGATATATTTATTTGCTGTATAAGAAAAATTTATCAATATCAATTAGTATACAAGTAAAATTTATTCACATCAATTCATTTTTGTTATTAATTTTTAACTTGATCCCCTGGAGAAGGAAATGGCAACCCACTCCAGTATTCTTGCCTGGAGAATCCCATGGACAGAGAAGCCTGGCAGGCTACAGTCTATGGGGTCGCAAGAGTCGAACATGACTAAGCACAGAGCACACACATTAACTTGAACTTGGGTTATCTAAATTTAACTTGTTATTACCTTCGTTTTGCAGTCTTAAGAACCATTGCTTCACTTCATATTATAGCAAAAACATATTAAGCATAAACAAAGGGTATAATTCAAAATAACTTCCCATTAAGTAAATCTAAAATTTATCATTTAGAACTAGCCAAATTTAGATTATAGACTTGAATATGTGGAATATCTTGACTTTTTAAAAAGGAACTTCTTAGAAATTATGATATTTGCACTTAGGCATATCAAATGTTACCTATAGAGTAGATTCTTGGTATCCACAGGGATTGGTTCTAGGACCGCCTTCCTGTGGACACCAAAATCCTTGCATGCTCAAGTCCTACACATAAGATAGCTTAGTGTTTACATACAAACTACCCTCTTACTTTAAAGTCTCCTCGTACTTTAAATCACCTCTAGATTTTTTATGATATCTAATACAATATAAATGTTATGTAAATAGTTGTAAATACAATGTAAATGCTATGTAAATATTTTCTGGCATGCAGCAAATTCAAATTTTGCATTTTGGAACTTTCTGGATTATCTTTTCCTAATAGTTCTATCTACAGTTGATTGAATCTTCAGATGTCGAACCTGCAGATAGGGAGAGCCAAATGTACCAGGATTTTTCTTGAGTAAATGGTCCTCTAACAATAAGAATGTTCGTACCTGACCTGACATACTTGGTACATGTGGATTTTCATTAGACTTTCAGGGTTTAGTCACTTGCCAAAGTATAAATCTAAGCAACATCACCAGTCCAATACAATATCGTAAAGTAATTAACCTCCAATTAAAATAAATAAATTTATATTTTTTTAAAAAAATCAGAAATTCATCAGAGTAAGAGACTGACAGGGAAGGAATGTCATTGTGAAAACTTAAAGACAACATCAGCTTTAAGAATTATTGAAAAACATCTAATATGATAACTGAGGAAAAGGAAACACTGGCCAAAAAGTTTAAAGTCCAGCTACAAATACTGAATTCAACATTAGTAGTTTCCATTGTATCTTACTTATTAATGATTTAGAAATTATGTTCTTTCATTTCTGTAAATGGTTGTTCCTTTAGGTTTCAAAAATGTCTCTGTTCTACTCTTTTCTCTCCTCAATACATATTAGTATAACCTGTAAAACTTTAAAGTGTCAATAATCTCTTTCCATATGCCTCGTCTCGATTTTCAGCTTTAGTTAGGATTCTGCTTTGCTCAACAACTCCTGCCAGGTAATGGGACCTAAATTGATTTTAAAACCATTCAAGCAACATGTGGAAGGGAGGAATATTTAGTCCTTTGTGCCCTGAACAATATTTGTATTCTGACAGTCCCAAAGGAGCTCAAGCTTATAGCAACGCATATAGATGAAGGATGAGGGCAAGATTTCCTGTGACTCCTAAATTTACTAAGAGAAGCTCTATGCAAATTATGTAAATCCAATCTAGAAAGTATGATCAGAAAGTTCAAATTAGACATATTGTAAAACAGTGGTCTCCAAATCAGGCTGTTTGTACTTCTTGGTGCCTTCTGAGAATACACAGACATAGAAATCTTCCTTGAAATTAATCATCTTCTTTAAAGTCATCTGCGTGAGGGCTTCCCCGGTGGCTCAACGGTGAAGAATCCATCTGCCAATGCAGGAGGCACAGGTTTGATCCCTGGTCCGAGAAGATCCTACATGCCGCAGAGCAACTAAGCCTGTGCACCACAAGTATTTAGTCTGCACTCTAGAGCCTGGGAGCAGCAACAACTCAACGCAGTCCCTAGAGCCTGTGCTCTGCAATAAGAGGAGCCACGGCAATGAGAAGCCCTCGCACTACAGCTAGAGAGGAGCCCCTACTCACAGCAACTAGAGGAAAAACCCCCGACCCAGTGCAGCAAACAGTAAATGAATAAAATTATAAAATAAAAATAAAACTCATCTAGTTGGGAAAGATTGATTTCCTTTCCCTCGCTTACTTTCACCATTGCTCTTCTCCCAGCCATCCAGGATTTTATGCTGATACACTGTCCCAGGGAGTACAAAGTCTCTGAGGCTCAAAGAAAGGGCAAACCAAAATACCGGTATTGGTACTGAGAAAATGAATTATTCTAATAACTGGATATCAAATCTGTTTGCAGGTCAGGTTTTTCTTAATCTGTGGTGTGAACAGAATTGAGAGAGGATTTGTCAGCACCATCAGATAAAATATCCTAAAAAATCATTTTCAAGAACTATTACTATGTTATATTTGACATATAACTTAAATGCACTTCAAACAACTGAAGGACATTACTGGAGCGGAATTCCTTAATTCTCATATATTTATTTACATTCAAGAGATGGGAATACCAGACCACTGACCTGCCTCTTGAGAAACCTATGTGCATGTCAGGAAGCAAGAGTTAGAACTGAACACAGAACAACAGACTGGTTCCAAATAGGAAAAGGAGTACATCAAGGCTGTATATTGTCACCCTGCTTATTTAACTTATATGCAGAGTACATCATGAGAAACACTGGGCTGCATGAAGCAAAAGCTGGAATCAGGATTGCTGGGAGAAATATCAATAACCTCAGATATGCAGATGATACCACGCTTAAGGCAGAAAGTGAAGAGGAACTAAAAAGCCTATTGATGAAAGTGAAAGAGGAGAGTGAAAAAGTTGGCTTAAAGCTCAACATTCAAAAAACGAAGATCCATGGCATCTGGTCTCATCACTTCATGAAATAGATGGGGAAACAGTGGAAACAGTGTCAGACTTTATTTATTTATTTATTTATTTATTTATTTTTTTTGGAGCTCCAAAATCACTGCAGATGGTGATTGCAGCCATGAAATTAAAAGGCGCTTACTCCTTGGAAGGAAAGTTATGACCAACCTAGATAGCATATTGAAAAGCAGAGACATTACTTTGCCAACAAAGGGCCATCTAGTCAAGGCTATGGTTTTTCCAGTAGTCATGTATGGATGAGAGAGTTGGACTGTAAAGAAAGCTGAGTGCCGAAGAATTGATGCTTTTGAACTGTGGTTTTGGAGAAGACTCTTGAGAGTCCCTTGGACTGCAAGGAGATCCAACCAGTCCATTCTAAAGATCATCCCTGGGGGTTCTTTGGAAGGACTGATGCTAAAGCTGAAACTCCAGTACTTTGGCCACCTCATGCGAAGAGTTGACTCATTGGAAAAGACTCTGATGCTGGGAGAGATTGGAGGCAGGAGGAAAAGGGGATGACAGAGGATGAGATGGCTGGATGGCATCACTGACTCGATGGACATGAGTCTGAGTGAACTCCGGGAGATGGTGATGGATAGGGAGGCCTGGCGTGCTGTGATTCATGGGGTCACAAAGAGTTGGACACGACTGAGCAACTGCACTGAACTGAACTGAACTGAATATTTTTTAGTACATCCATCTATAAAAATGGAATAGAACTAATGTTGAACTCCATTTTATTCTAGAAATAAATAAATTTCATCCACAAATAAATTAATATTTAAAACCAGCAAAATCTATCTACTTACCAAATGTATTTCTGTGCTTTGATTAATTATACATGATACTAAATTTTATGATAAGTAAATCTGGATAAAAACTTTTAATACTTTAAGCCTTAGAACTGCAAAAGTTAAAAAGTAAAATATCAATTATTTAAAGACACAGACATATTATTTTGAATTTCTCTGATGTTTCCGACAAGAAGCAATGGATAGGATGTCCTGCGGTTGTCACATACTTCGGTGTGTTTGCTGACAACCCTTTACCATCCTCCATGCTCCTTTGCCTAGGGGAAGGTGTAGACCAAAGCAGAAGATGAAGGAGGCAACAGCAAGACTGCAGTCAGAGGAAGCTGCTAGACAGTTCCTAAAACTATGCATTTAACCAGAAAAGTTAAAGTGTTCGTCGCTCAGTTGTGTCCAATGCTTTGTGACTCATGGACTGTAGTCTGCCAAGGCTCCTCTGTCCATGGACTTCTCCAGGCAAGAATACTGGAGTGGGTAGCTACTTCTCCAGGGGATCTTCCCAACCCAAGAAGCAAACCTGAGTCTCCTGCATCGCAAGCAGATTCCTTGCCATCTGAGCTACCAGGGAAGCCCTTAAGCAGCAAAACCTGTTGCCTTTAACAGGTCATGCCACCCCATAATTGGTCGTAATCAATGTCCAACCCATCAAGATGAATCATCAGATAGCGAAGAGGAAATTCTGCAAGTCAGACCTCTGAGGAAAGTGATACTTTGTTCCAAAAGACTAAGACCAGATGGAAGCATATGTCACTTGGTGAAATGTTTAATTTAGCTAGTGTAGCAGTGTCTCTACTGAATCCAGAAGCAACAATACCATCTGACTTTTTGGGAAAATTATGAATCATTAAATTTCAGAAAGTATTTATTAACCCCCACATGTATTAAAAGACAAAATGTGTGGTCTGCCATAAATACAGTAAGAGGGAAAATATATATTAGTTTAGTGTGCTAAATTAAATTAGTGTTAATATTAGTGACGGTTAAAATAGCACATGTCCACAGCCATGTTAATAAAACTCTCAGAATTAATCATGTATTCTGTGATTTTATAAAAAGTGTTTTCATTGGCTCTTCTGTCTGATGCAGCTATCACTCCATGAACAATTCTAAGATACAGACACCAATTTTCAAACTAATGAAAATATACTTTTTTTCTTTTAAAACAGGTTTCCTCATTGGTGGCACTTACCTTTTACAGATTCAGATCACAAAAGATTCAGAGATCTAAATCATTACATGGAACAGATATTAAATGGATCGTATGAAGTTGCAAACGTATGTTACAATTTACTTTTTATATTTTTACATAACATACGAACTGTTTTATATATCATTACTGGGAATATTTTTAAATACTTTATACCATTTTTAGTCCTACATTTACTCAACACATGTGCAAATTAAAGTTATCTTGTCAATTCTGTGCAAAAAACAACCAGAGTTTTAGTTGAAATTGCATCTTAATATGTTTCAATCCATTGTCATATACCCATTTAAGTATTTTTAGAATGTTCGTTCAATAATAGTTTATTGTTCTATGCATAAAGGTCTTAAAAATATTTTGTTATACCAGATATGGTACTTTTTAAAAATCCTTTTTCACCAGTATACAGATAGAACTGATTTTATATTTTGACGTCTTACCCAATAGTCCTACTAACTTCACTTTTATTTCTAATAATCATCTATGTAATCATCCATGTTGTTTGTGAATTTTCAATTTATGATCATATCATCTGCGGATAATAAGAAGTTTTTTATTTATATATTAATGGAACAAGTTAAAAGTGTTAGTCGCTCAGTCGTATCCAACAGTTTTTGACCCGTTGGGCTGTATCTTGCCTGGCTCCTCTGTCCATGGACTTCTCCAGGCAAGAATACTGGAGTGGGTTGCCATTTCCTTCTCCAGGAGATCTTCCCGATCCTGGGATCGAACTTGGGCCTCCCGCACTGCAGGCAGATTCTTTACCATCTGAGCCACCAGGTTCCAAAATTTATGTATGCATTTCTTTTCCTTGCTATTTCGTACTCTCTAGGGCTTCTAGTATATACTGAATTGAAATAGTAATGGTGGATATACTTATGTTATTCCTGAATCCAGGGAAGAAGCATCTAACATTTCCTCATTAAGTATGTAAGTTTTTATGGGCTTCCCTGATAGCTCCATTGATAAAGAATCTGCCTGCAATGCAGGAGACCCCAGTTGTATTCCTGGGTCAGGAAGATCCCCTGGAAAAGGGATGGGCTACTCACTCCAGTATTCTTGGGTTTCCCTTGTTGCTGAGCTGGTAAAGAATCCACCTGCAATGCGGAAGACCTGGGTTCTATCTCTGGGTTGGGAAGATCCCCTGGAGAACGGAAAGGCAACCCACTCCAATATTCTGGCCTGGAGAATTCCATGGACTGTATAGTCCATGGGGTCACAAAGAGTCAGACACGTCTAAGCAACTTTCACTTTCAAGTATGTACGTTTTTATAGGTACCCTTTATTATTTTGTTTCCTTTTATTCCTAGATTGTAATAGTTTTTACAGTGAAGCTTGAATTTATCAAATTTTTTTCCTGAATCTATTGGGCTAATCAGTGATCATCCAATAATCCTGGTTTTCTCCTTTATTGTTTTAATGTGGTGAATTACACTGCTGAACTTTCTAATTTCAAACAAGTTTGCTTTACTAAAATAAACTTCACATGGTTGTATGTATTATCCTTTTTTTATGTATTATTGGATTTGATTTAACATTTTTTTCTTTACCATTTGTTTACATCTTTGTTTATGACAAAGACTGGTCTGAAGTTTTGCCTTCTTACAAAGTCATTACCAGGTTTCAGAATCAAGAACATTCTGGCCTCATAATATTAGTTGCAAAGAGTTACAGCTTTCCCCCCACACACACACCCTGGAAGAGTCTGTATAAAATTGCTTTTATTTCTTCGATGTGTAAAGTCATGTAGGTCTGGAGATTCAAATTGTTTGAGCTGTAAGTCATTTCATATTTTCTATTTCTTCTTGGTTCTATTTGTTAAGTTACATTTCTCTAGGAGTTTGTGCTAATCTATTGGTATAAAGTTATTCATAATATCCTGTTATAATCTTTTAAACATTTATATGATCTGAACAGCTATTCACTCTTTGATTTCTCACACATATCATTTCCTGATCAGTAATTCTGAGGATTAAGAATTTTACCAGTCTTTGCAAAAAATGAAACTTGGAATTTATTGACCCTCTCTGTTGTACTATTTCACTATTTCATTTATTTTTTATCTTTATTATTTTCTTCCTTTGCTTCCTTTCTATTAATAACATCCTCACATAGCTAATTGTTTATTTTCAACTTATCTTCACTTACCCATTTAAAATTCTAAGTCCTTTCTTCTAATCAAGTTTTAATAGCACCCCATAAGTTTTTATATTCAGTATTATATTTTCTTTATCATTCTTCCAAAATATTTATAAAATTTTCACTGTGAATTTTCCTAGACTCATGGATTAAGTCTCTTTAACACACTTGAGTTTTATGTGCTGTACCAAAAATATACTATATCCATGAACTTAATAAATACTTGTTATTGTTGTTTTATGCAATCAATGTATCTTTAATATTACTCAGATATATCCTTTCCATTGCTTCCTGTAAACTCTGGATTTCCATCTTGGAATTTTCCCCCCCTCTACCTGAAGAACATTGTCTACTATTCCCCTGAATGTGAAGTTGCTGATAAAAAAAAAAAAACTCTGTATTTGAATATGTCTGAAAAGTTTTTATTTTATCTACATTCTTGAAGGATATTTTTGCTGACTATAGTATTTGGATAGCAGTGATTTTTATTCTGAAAAACTTTAAAGCTATCATTTCATTGTCTTTTAGCTTTCATTGATTTTATTGAGAATTCATCTGTTATAATTGTTTCTTTGAGAAGTTGTTTTTATTCTTTATAATATTGTTCTTTTTACTGTTGGTTTTCTGCAGTTTTATTTTCATTTGCTCAGATACGACTTTGTTTCTACTGATGATGCTTGAGCTTCAGCACTTTTTGAATTTGTACCATGATGTCTTTTGTCATCTTGGGAAAGTCCTCAGTCATAACACTTCACATATCGTTCATACCATTTCCTTTCTCCCCCTTTTCTGGGACTTCAATCACATATATGTTAATCCTTCTCACTGTACCCTCTATGTCTCATGCCTGTACTCCTATATGTTTTGTTCTTTGTCCTCTGTGACTTAGTTTCTGAATGGTTTCTTCTAACTTATCTACTGATCTGTGTTCAACATACTGTGGAGTCAAGTCTGAGTTCTTAATTTCAATTATTATATTCTTCAGATTTAGAATTTTTTTCCTGATTCCTAGTTCTTTGCTAAAAATCTGTCCCCTTTATTATTTGTTTGAAAATGGTAAGCATAGTCATTTAAAATCTTCCTAAAAACCCCAATATTGGGACCCACTGCATATATATTTCTATGTTCTAAAGTTTCTGCTAGTTTTATTTATTTATTTACTTTACAATATTGTATTGATTTTGCCATACTTCAACATGAATCCACCATGGGTGTACACATGTTCCCAATCCTGAACCCTCCTTCCTACCTCCCTCCCTGTAACCATCCCTTTGGGTCACCCCAGTGCACTAGCCCCAAGCATCCTGCACTCTGCATCAAACCTAGACTGGTGATTCGTTTCTTATATGATATTACACATGTTTTAATGCCATTCTCCGAAATCATCCCATCCTCTCCCTCTCCCACAGAGTCCAAAAGACTGTTCTATACATCTGTGTCTCTTTTGCTGTCTCACATACAGAGTTATTGTTACCATCTTTCTAAATTCCATATATATGCATTAGTATACTGTATTGGTGTTTTTCTTTCTGGCTTACTTCACTCTGTATAATCAGCTCCAGTTTCATCCACCTCATTAGAACTGATTCAAATGTGTTCATTTTAATGACTGAGTAATACACCATTGCGTATAGGTACCACTGCTTTCTTATCCATTCATCTGCCTATGGACATCTAGGTTGCTGCCATGTCCTGGCTATTATAAACAGTGCTGTGATAATCATCACAGCACTGTTTATAAAGTTTCTGCTAGTTTTAAATCATTTAGTCTTGTTCTGTTGTGAGCCTGTTTCTTTTTCCTTTTTATAGTGACCACATATTATACTGTAACATCCCTTGTATAAATTGGACACCTATATTACTCTCATTCTAATCTAGAGAATTATAATATGTGAAAGTGAAAAGTGAAAGTGACAGTGAAGTTGCTCAGTCGTGTCCGACTCTTTGCAACCCCAGTGGACTGTAGCCTACCAGGCTTCTCAGTCTATGGAATTTTCTAGGCAAGAGTACTGGAGTGGGTTGCCATTTCCTTCTCCAGGGAATCTTCCTGACCCAGGGATCGAACCCACGTCTCCTGCATTGTAGACAGACGCTTTACCCTCTGAGCCACCAGGGAAGCCTGGTATATGTGAGCACATTAACAATTTAGGGTTGAAGAAATTCAGCTGCAGGGATTCAGAGTATTTGAAACTGAATGGTAGCTCTTGTTCAGGACTATTACTGGTTCACCCTATTCCTTAGATGCAGTCACTTTGGATATAAACCCAAGTTGAGACAGACTCACCAAAAAATTATGTGGCAGCTCTGGATTCTATTCCCTTTCCTCTTAACTCTGCCAGGTGATCAAAAGTGCTATTCTATGTCTCAGCCTTCCACTGCTGCAACCTACATCAACACACACCTACACAACAGAAAATTGTGCCAAAACCCAAGTTCACATCCCCAAAATTGCCTTGTCCCAGATTTTAGTCTGGTAATTCCTCACTATCTTGTTAGCTATATGATGCTTTCAAGCAGTTTGAAAACAAATTGTCTAATTATACAAGTTATTCTCACTAGGAGGTCTACAGTAAATGACTGAATATACTGTCACTAAAACTAGGAGTTTAGAGCTGCAGTCATCCCCACTCAATCCCTTCCCTTCCAGAGATATCTGCCATTCTACCTCCTTACCTCCATCCTGTGTCCTAACAATCCTTGTCTCTCATAGCGAGCTGTTTCAGAGGATCTAAGATTGTGGTCACTTCCCATATGAAAAAGTGTTTAAGAATTTCTTGGTAATGATAACCCTGTATGCAAGACAGCAAAAGAGACACAGATGTATAGAACAGTCTTTTGGACTCTGTGGGAGAGGGAGTGGGTGGGATGATTTGGGAGAATGGCATTGAAACATGTATAATATCGTATAAGAAACGAATCGCCAGTCTAGGTTCGATGCAGGGTGCAGGATGCTTGGGGCTGGTGCACTGGGATGACCTGGAGGGATGGTGTTGGGTGGGGAGGTGGGAGAGGGGTTCGGGATTGGGAACACATGTACACCCGTGGTGGATTCATGTTGATGTGTGGCAAAACCAATACAATATTGTAAAGTAAAAATAATACTAATAATAAAAAGAATTTTTTGGTGAGATTTTGGTACTACTCACCAGTGATTCTGAGTAGGCTGGAAAATTGAAAAGATATGCCACTTCCCAGGTTTGCTCCCTTCTGTCATATGCATCAAAAAAAGGGCTCTTAAGATCCCTCCCTATATCCACATACATACAATATACATGTGCACACAGAAGATACAGGTCCTTCTGAGGATTCAAGGGAGCACTTGGTCCCTTTACTATTAAATCCTTATCATCATCTTGCATGAAAAGTTCCTATGAGATAAAATGTAAGTTACAGAGGCAAGTACCAAGCTAATAGAATCCTCTGGGGTTACTGGCTAGACATAGGACCTTTTAGGGATTTATCTAGAACATCATCCCCCAAGGTAAAAGGTTAGTGTTGTTGTTGTTGTTTAGTTGCTAAGCTGTGTCCAATTCTTTGTGATCCCATAGACTGTAGCCAACCAGTTTTGTCCTTGAGATTTCCCAGGCAAGAATACTGGAGTGAGTAGCCATTTCCTTCTCTAAGGGATCTTCCCAACCCAGGGATCAAACCCACATCTCCTGCATTAAGCAGATTCTTTACTGCTGAACAACCAGGGAAGCCCAAGTGTAAAAGGTACAAGGTCTACTAAGCTTTTTGATTTTGATGAAAGAATGGAGACTACTTATGGAATATCTTTAGCTAATCCACATATCTGGAATTACTTTCGTGTCCCAATGAGAGACCATTTCTAATATTAATCATGCTAGTCAACAAGCTACCACTTTTATGAAAAAAATCTCATCTTTGACATTCAGTGTGCTAATTAATAATGTCCATTTTTTCAAAGTTTTCAGCATGATGGCTTGAGTTACAGATATTTTGAAATGGTTACAATAGGTTTAGTTAACATCTATCATCTCCTATAGATACAATAAAAAGAAGAGAAAAAAGCAATTTTAAAATTTATAAATGTCATAAGATGAACATATAATAGCTCTACCTCTTCTTCTTCATCCTCTCCCCCAAATTTTAGAGTGTTTTTAATTACATCAGTAATTAGCATTTATAAACTGTCTATTGTTGACTGAATTGTGAGTATATAAAAGAAGCACTTATATTGACTGCTTCTAGTATGAATTTCTTGATTAAAACAATGAGAACCTCCTATTTCTTCTCCTCTATCCAGGCATCCTGATAGTGACGCCTTTCAGTTCAGTTCAGTCACTCAGTTGTGTCTGACTCTTTGCGACCCCATGGACTGCAGCAAGCCAGGCTTCCCTGTCCATCACCAACTCCCGGAGCTTACTCAAACTCCTGTCCAGCGAGTCGGTGATGCCATCCAATTAGGACATTAACAGACCACTCCTGGATTCTAGTCTCTTTTCCTTTTATTGAAGTATAGTTGACTTGCAATATTATATTAGTTTCAGGTGTATAGCATAGTGATTTGATAATTTTTCTGCAGTCTTGATTAAATCCTAGCAGCACTTTGGTATACTTTGATCTAAGAAACATACAATATGCAGACTTTGAATTTCAGTGAGTTAAAGGTATTGTAACAAGAGGACTACAACTAACACTATAAAAGTGAAAGTTGCTGAGTTGTATCTGACTCTTTGTGAGCCCATGGACTGTAGCCTGCCAGGCTCCTCTATCCATGGAATTCTCCAGGCAAGAATACTGGAATGGGTAGCTATTCTCTTCTCCAGGGAATCTTCCCACAACTGACCCCATAACTGGGACTTAATAAAACACCAAAGAATCCTATTTTTCTCAGCTGTGAATTCAACAACTTTTCTTCTCCATGTGGAGCTTGGGAAAGATATTAGATGAGATTACTTTCCAGTCAAAGTGTGAATTGTTTTAATTTACATGTTATATACCAGATTAAGTCAGTATATATCAAGGTAACCTTACTGAAATTTAAAAATAAAATATATTAATGAACATGTTCAAAATTGTTTCCTAACTGTAGGTTTACTGATTCAGGATGTTGGCTTATTGCTAGACCTCCTAGTTGGGTAATATTGTGCTTTGCTGATGAATAGACCCGCTTTAAAAAAAAATCCCACAGTTCAGATTATAAGCATCATAAATCTATTAGGAAAAAAAAAAACACACAGTTGTCAATAATGATTGTATTAGATTGCATGTAGTCAGAATCAAGAAGAGAAAATTTTAAATCCCTGTCACCAGTCCCTAAGACTAGTGATTCTCAAAGCTCAGTTTCTGGACTGTGCTTGGGACATCAACTGAAAATTTATAAGACTGCAAAATATCAGCCTCATCCTCAATAAGAATCTAAATCAGAAGCTTTGGGGATGAGGTACAGCAATGTGTCTTAATAAGCCTTCCAGGTGTTCTGATCCTTGATAGTGTTGTCGTTGTTGTTGCCTCTGCTGGGTCTTCATTGCTTTGCTCTGGCTTTCTCTAGTTGTGGTGAGCAGGGTTACTATTCACTGTAGCACGAGGGCTTCTCATTGAGGTGGCTTATCTTGTTGTGAAGCACAGGCTCTAGCCACTAAGGGTTCAGTAACTGTGACAGTGGACTCAGTAGTTGCCATTCACAGGCTCTGGAGCTCAGGCTCAGTAGTTGAAATGCATGGGCTTAGTTGTTCTGTAGCATGTGAAATCTTCCTGGACCTGGGATTGAACTCATGTCCCCTGCATTGACAGACAGATTTTTTTTTATGCACTGCATCACAAGGGAAATTCCTGTGACATATTTGAGAACCATATTTCTTAGTCTAGTCATCTTTCCTCTCCCCCCCCCCCAGTTTGGACATGGTCAGATATTTGGTTTCCAATGTAGTAGATATTAAGGTACCCTACTATATTATCGATTTTTAGCAAATCTGGACTCAAGAATATTGTGCTACAATATTGTTTCCAGGCTGGTAGCTCAGCTGGAGATGCTGTTTTGTATCAAAGGACAAGTGCCTGAGCACTTAAGGAGGTATACTTAACTCAGTTCCCAGTGAGGTAAAGAAGGCATCCCAGGGAGTATGGCATTCAGGTTGTTGTTAAAGGGCAAACATAATACAAGTTAGTAAATAGCAACCGGGAAAAAGTTGTGCTAGACAAGGGGAATTGCAAGGACAAAGCATCCATTATGGTTAAATGTTTTTCTCTTGTTTAGAAGCTTAAAAAATCAATGACTATATTCACTTAATTTTTATTCATGGATAGCACACTTACAATCTCATCAATATTTAACAAATACTTTAAATGAAAAATAACAGAATTATTAGCATATATTAACCTATAGGATTTATGTTGCTTTGTAAAACCTAGGAGACTGAAACTTTGCATCTGAAAAGTACTAGCAGTTTCCTAACTTATTCTTACCAGTTTTATTTTAATTTAATGCATGCTCCCAAAATATAAATTTATTTTTAATATATAAACTATCATGCTAGTAAGCAATAAAGGCTTTAAAATTTATAAAAAATAATACAAAATTTTGGGGAAATTTTGGATGATATTATACAATAAATATGAATGCAATTTTGATTTTTTTTCTCACCCCCTGTATAATCCCACATGAACCCTGCAACCAGACACCTCTGGCTTGGTAAAGAATGGTCTGGAGAATCTTGCTAGCTGCCAGCTTGAGGACAAGTTCCTTGGTTACCTAGTGCTAAAGCCAGGAACACTGCTTGGCCATGCTTTAAATGGTGAGCATTACTGGTGCACTGGGTCATGATTTTACCCTTCAGAAAGATCACTCAGAGCACATCTGTAATATATCTCCTATGAACAAAGAGAAAGAAGTGAACAGTATCTGTTCATCATGGGAACAGAACTACATAATAAGCTAACTGAAAATAAAGATGTAAAATAATTATTGAAACAGCACTAGATAATAGAAAAGCTACACTATACTAAATGATATACGTAGATGTCTTGCATGTGCATGAATTTAACTGTCTGAGATGGCCAAAACATTCATTAGGACTTTTCTGTAAATCTTATAGAAAAATTAAAAGAATGTTTTTGGCCAATCCAATATTATACTAGCATACTCAATATAAACTATATATTATATCTTTTGACTATATTTAGTATTTAGATCTCAAATCAATGAGTAATGGGAAATAAGGGATAAGAGAGGCTTCTGTTCTATAGGATCAAGGCAACTGAATTTATGTCATTGGACTTCAAATGCTTTTTGCATATTCAAGAACGTAGTGTGTTGAAATCATAATGTTCCTACTAACTCTGACATTCTCTGAAGGTCATGTCCATTCCCTTTGCCATAGTGGACAAACACGGCTATGACAACTGTCTGTAAGGGGTCATGCTGAGAGGACCGTGAATGGGATTGTCATCTTTCAGCCTGAGGGCTGCCTTACAGATTAGATAGTCTTTAAGACTGTTTTAAAGACTTTTCAGGGTAATTGACAAAATATCTAGTAACCATTGAAAGTGTCAGGCTTTGGCCTATTTAAGCAGAGGCAAGTGTGTGCAAAGTGAAGAGGCTTCTGATTTCTGGTCCTGGTGTGGATAGGGTAAATATTGAGATCTGTCTTGGTATGGCAACAACAGAGATTTCCTAAGTATATCTGCCTAGAGGATGGGTTCACAGAGAACTGTTAGCAGAGGACTGTCATGAGAGGGGAAAAGTAAAGGAGTCAGACATATACAGGTAGAGAAGACTTGCAAAGTGAAGTTTATCACCACAAGGTTTAATGAACAGTGTTACAGCTCATCATGATCACAGCTGCACTGAGACAGCTGAACAGAACTACCAGAGGACCTCAGTTTTCATCACATTCATATTTACTACTGTGCTAAATTAAAGTGCTACTGAAGAGGCCCCAAGAAGAGATGTTTTTATTTTGTTTTGTGTTATTCTTAAATTCTATTGGCAAACATTTAGGGAAAACAAGGCTTAAGGCATTTCAAGCACCACATTATTTTTGTTTCGGATGAATTAAGATCTAGGATTTGAATGGGAAAAAAAAAGGAGAAGAAATAAAGAAGATATATTTATATCATCAAACATGAGATACTACTATGAAATCACAGATCCCAGAAACGCTCCAAGTAAGGCTATGTCAACCACTTTCTAACCCTGGACTTCCAAAGAGAGCAATCCTATTTTGTGCCATAATAGTATCAAGCAAAAGGAAACTGATATGATAGGTGTGATTCTCACAAACACCTTGCTAATAGTTTAATTGAATTTTGTAAAACGAGTATTTGAAGTACAAGAAAATACCTTCCTAAGATGTAAATCCTACATCTGCTTCTTAGTTGTCCTTTCTATATTACAAAATAAAATAGTGCTAGATTAACAAAGATAAAATCAATAAAAATTAAATCTGAGAACTGGAATAATAAAGACTATTAATACTTTCAAAATCTACTGTTTCTGTCACTCAACAAATGTTTATTGATTGCCTACATTGTATAATTTCTGACCAAGAAACCAAAATAGTACCTACTGATCAAGTGTTTCATGGGGAGGTTTTAAAAAGTATGTTCTAAGGCCAGTCTTTAGAGATGCTGGTCATACAGGCAAAGGGAGATACAGGTATACTCTATTTTTATTGCACTTCACTTTATTTGCCATGCACAGGTATTATTATTATTATTTTATTTTACAAATTGAAGCTTATGGCAACCCTACTTTAAACAAATCTATTGCCATTTTCCCAACAGAATATGCTCAGTTTGTGTCTTTGTGTCACATTGTGGTATCTCAAAATGTTTCAGTCTTTCTGACTATTATTATATTTGTTTTTGTGATCTGAGACAAGTGATCTTTAATATTACTATTGTAATTTTTGGGGGAGGGTGCCACAAACTGGACCCATATAAGACTCTGAGCCTTTGTGTGTTCTGACTGGTCCACATTGCTGATTAGCCTTGCCTTCATCTCTCTCTCTTTCTCTCTCTCTCTTGCCACCATAATCCTTGGGCCTCCATATATTCTCTGAGACACAAGAATATTGAAATAGGCCAATGAGTAACGCTACAATGGCCTCTAAATGTTCAAATGGAAAGAAGAGTTGCACATCTCACACTTTAAATCAAAAGCTAGAAATGATCAAGCTTAGTGAGAAAGGCATACTGAAAGATGAGATGGTCTGAAACCTAGGCCTCTTGCACCAAATACTCAGTCAAGCTGTGACTGCAAAGCAAAAGTTCTTAAGGGAAATTAAAAGTACTAGTCCAGTGAACACATGAATCACAAGAAATAGAAAGAGACTTACTGCTGATAAGAGAAAGTTTTTGTGGTCTGGATAGAAAAATCAAACCAGCCACACATTCCGTTAAAACAAAGAGCAAGACTTTAACTCTCTTCAGTTATGTGAAGGTTGAGAGAGGTGAGGAAGCTGCAGAAGAAAAGTCTGAAGCTAGCAGAGGTTGGTTCATGAAGTTTAAGGAAAGAAGTTGTCTCTATAACCTCAAAGTACAAGGTGAAGCACCAAATGTTAGTACAGAAGCCCCAGCAAGTTATCCAAAAGATTTAGCTAGGATAATTGATGAAGGTTGCTATACTAAACAACAGATTTTTGGTTTACACAAAACACCCTTCCTTTGGATGAAGATGCTGTGCAGGACTTTCACAGATAGAGAGAAGTCAATGCATGGCTTTAGAATTTCAGAGCTCAAGCTGACTCTCTTGTCAAGGGAGAGTAATTACACTAATACAGCTGGTGTTTAAGTTGAAACCAGTGTTCATTTGCAATTCCAAAAAACCTAGGGCCCTCAAACAGTATGCTAAATCTACTGTGCCCTCTGGTCTGTAAATGAAACAACAAAGCCTGGATGACATCTGTTTACACATCTGTTTACAACATGGTTTACTGGATATTTTAAGCCCATTGTTGAAGAGCTATTGCTGAGGGAAAAAAAGAAAAAGATTATTTTTAAAATATTACTGTTGACTCACAGTGCACTAAATGAATACGGACAATGAGATTAATATTTTTCATGCCTGCTGATACATCCATTGTGCAGCCCATGGATCAAGGAGCAATTTTGACTTTCAAGTCTTATTATTAGGTTGATGCAAAAGTAATTGTGGTTTCAGACCATGAATCATCATAACCAAACTTGAACACATCTTTATTAATCAAAATAGGAACCATTACAAGTAACACGTTTTTGACAATGAGAAGTTTGCTTATTCCTGTAGCATAAAAATCTGTGCTTCAGGATTTGATAAATTCTTGGAAAGCATTTTATGCCTCCTGCTGGTTGTGGGAGCATTTTCCCTGCAAAAAGTTGTCAAGATGCTTGAGGAAGTGATAGTCTGTTGGCAAGAGCTCAGGTGAATATGGTGGATGAGGCAAAACTTCGTAGCCCAATTCATTCAATTTTTGAAGCATTGGTTGTGTGACATGCAGTCAGGTGTTGTTGTGGAGAAGAACTGGGCCCTTTCTGTTGACAAATACCAACTGTAGATGTTGTGGTTTTCCATGCATCTCATTGATTTGCTGAGCATACGTCTCAGATGTAATGGTTTTGCCGGAATTCAGAAAACTGTAGTGGATCAGACTGGCAGCAGATCACTAAACAGGGACCATGACCTTTTATTGGTGCAAGTTTGGCTATGGAAAGTTCTTTGGAGCTTCTTCTCGGTCTAGCCACTGAGCTGGTCACCGCTGGTTGTCATATAAAATCCACTTTTCATCGCACATCACAATCCAATTGAAAAATGGTTCATTGTTGTTGTGTAGAATAAGACAACACTTAAAAATGATGTTTTTGATTTTCAGTCAGCTCATGAGGCACCCAGTTATCAAGCAATTCTCCCCTTTCCCATTTGCTTCAAATGCTGAACAACCATAGAATGGTCAACGCTGAGTTCTTTGGCAACTTCTCATGTAATTTTAAGAGGATCAGCTCTGATGATTCTCTCAATTGGTCATTGTCACCTTCCAATGTCTGGCCACTCTGCTCCTCGTCTTCAAGGCTCTCATCTCCTTTGCAAAACTTCTTGAACCATCACTACACTGTATATTCATTAGCAGTTCCTGGGCCAAATGTGTTGATGTTGCAAGTTGTCTCCACTGCTTTACGATCCATTTTGAATTCAAAGAAGAAAATCGCTCAGATTTGCTTTTTGTCTTAACATCATTTCGATAGTCAAGGTAAATATCAAATAAACAGCAAGTAATAAGTCGTTAGCAAAAAAAATATAAACCAAGAAATGCACATTAAAATGATGTATAAAATGACTGCATTTATTAAGAATGTATTCCAATATCAAATGGCAAATTTCCACAATGCAAAAACTGCAATTACGTTTGCACCAACATTAATATTTAAGAAAAACATTTTTTAAGTCTAAAGTTGCCATTGATAGTGATGCCTCTGATGATCTGGGCAAAATCAATTGACACTCTCCTGGAAAAGATTCACCATTCTAGATGCCATTAAGAACATTTCATGACTCCTGGGAAGAAGTCAAGATATCAACATTCACAGTTTAGAATAAGTTGATTCTAGCCCTCATGGATGACTTTGAGAGGTTCAGGACTTCAGTGGGGGGAGTAACTACGGTATGATATAAATAGCAAGAGAGTTAGATTTGGAAGTGGAGCCTGAAGATGGGACTGAATTGCTATAATCTTATGATGAAACTTTAACAGGTGAAGAGGAGTTGCTTCTTATGGTTAAGCAAATCAACTTGTTTATTGAGGTGGAATCCACTCTTGGTAATGATGCCATGAAGATTGTTGAAATGACAACAAAAACTTTTAAATGTTACTTAACTTAGTTGAAAAAACAGCAGCACAGCTTGAGCAGATTGATTGCAATTTTAAAAAACATTCTACTGTGGATAAATGCTATCAAACAGCATTGCCTGCTACAGAGAAATCATTTGTCAAAGAGGCATCATGTCATCTTATTTGAAGAAGTTGCTGCAACCACCCCAACTTTCAGCCTGATTAGTCAGCCACCATCATCAGCAGGGTAAGATCCCCCACCATTGAAAAGATTAGTTTGCTGAAGGCTCAGATGATAGTTAGCATTCTTTTAGCAATAAAGTATTTTTAAACAAGTTATGCATGTTTTTTAAAGACATGTTGCTATTGCTCACTTAATAGACTACAGTATATTATAAACATCACTTTTATATGCACCGGGAAACCAAAAAGTTTGTGTGACTCACTTTATTGCTATATTCACTTTATTATGGTGTTCTGAAGCTGAACCTACAATATCTTCAAGGTATGACTGTATCTAGCTAGGTATCTGTGTGGTTTTTTAAGAACTTGTTTCTGACATGGGCTTCCCCGGTGGTGCTAGAAGTAAAGAACCTGCCACCAATGCAGGAGACATAAGAGATGTGGGTTTAATCCCTGGGTTGGGAAGATCCCCTGGGGGAGGCATGGCAACACACTCCAATATTCTTGCCTAGAGAATCCCATGGACAGAGGAGTCTGACCAAGAGGCAGACACGGCTGAAGCGACTGAGCACTCACACAAGTTTATGACACCACCAGGTTTGGGAAATTCTGCTCTAGAAATTCAAAAGCTGAATCAGATATGTACACTGCTCTAAGAAAATTACAGTCCTTGTCCGTATTCTGTGTATGTTGATATGTTCTGGAGCTTCATAAAGACTCACAATTTCACACATGGGGGGTTTCTTTCCTTTATTGCTGAGAAACTTTATGGGGGTTTTCCTGGTGGCTCAGTGGTAAAGAAGCCACCTGCAATGCAAGAGAGGCAGGTTCAATCCCTGGGTTGGGAAAATTACCCTGGAGAAGGAAATGGCAACCCACTCCAGTATCCTTGCCTGGAAAATCCCATAGATAGAGGAGCTTGGGGGGCCACAGTCCACAGGGGCACAAAGAATCAGACATGACTTAGCGACTAAACAACCAGGAACTTTATGCATCTGATCCATTACTCTTTATACATATTATACAATGATAGAACACTAATAATTTGACAGGGACATCACAGATGCTGACTAACCTTAATAAGCAGTGTGACCTGACTGACCACCCAGGTTCTCCGTGATGTATAATGTCAAATTTCAATTATCTTCAAATAGATTAACTACAGTGAAAGCTTAAATGTCTCCATATGCTGGTGTATGCTTCCTTGATTCCATTTGTTTATATCTAAGGAATGAAAACTTATTTTAAAAGCAGCTAAATAAACCTTATTGGCCTAAAAATCACATAAATAACTCCAAAGTAAATCATGTTATTTTGAGTGTTTTTTTTTTTTTTTTTTACTTTACAATTCTGTATTGGTTTTGCCATACATTGACATGAATCCACCACGGGTGTACATGCGTTCCCAAACACGAACCCCCCTCCAACTCCCCCCAACAACATCTCTCTGGGTCATCCCCATGTACCAGCCCCAAGCATGCCGTATCCTGCATCGGACATAGACTGGCGATTCGATTCTTACATGATATTATACATGTTTCAATGCCATTCTCCCAAATCATCTCACCCTCTCCCTCTCCCTCTGTGTCCAAAAGTCCGCTATACACATCTGTGTCTTTTTTGCTGTCTTGCATACAGGGTCATCATTGCCATCTTTCTAAATTCCATATATATGTGTTAGTATATTGTATTGGTGTTTTTCTTTCTGGCTTACTTCACTCTGTATAATCGGCTCCAGTTTCACCCATCTCATCAGAACTGATTCAAATGTATTCTTTTTAACAGCTGAGTAATACTCCATTGTGTATATGTACCACAGCTTTCTTATCTATTCATCTGCTGATGGACATCTAGGTTGCTTCATGTCCTGGCTATTATAAACAGTGCTGCGATGAACACTGGGGTACATGTGTCTCTTTCAATTATGGTTTCCTCGGTGTGTATGCCCAGCAGTGGGATTGCTGGGTCATAAGGCTATTTTGAGATTTTTTTTAAAAAAACTTTGTATTATTGATGCATTTCTTCCCTTCTCTCATACGTTTTAACAGAGCTATCTGCATAAACACTAAAATCTATAAAGTCAGGGATATAACATAAATATTGTAATTATTTTAAGTGATATGGACAACTTAGAGGACTTGTTTACATACACATATTTTTCCTCTTCTAATAAGACAGTTAATTTATATATAATAATTTTTATTTTAGCAGATATTTTATTTTATTTCAGCAGATATTTCTCTGCTGAATACTCCTGTGATAGGATTATCCTCATATCTGACCCTGGAAAAATCCTCATAAAAATACTTTTCTTCTTCCATAGTTGCTTATCATATGGCAATGTAGGAAAGACAAAAATTCTCTTATGTCTATACATTAAACATCGCAGTCTT
This sequence comes from Oryx dammah, assembly GCF_014754425.2. Taxonomy (NCBI): domain Eukaryota; kingdom Metazoa; phylum Chordata; class Mammalia; order Artiodactyla; family Bovidae; genus Oryx; species Oryx dammah. The sequence continues at coordinate 27,375,620 of NW_024070213.1, forward strand.
TTTTAGTTATGTGAAGCACTTATTTGTAACTATTTAAAAACTTGTAACTATTTAATAGTTATTTAAAAATATTTTATATCACTGTACATAACTCTGTAAAGGCATTTAAATTTTTACTGATCACTTACTATGTATAACACTCTAGATTAAAAACTTTAAATTGGTTGTAGAGACAAATTGGAAAGATTAAAATAATATATTCTTTACTCTCAATGAGTTTATAATATGGTGATACATAGAGACATTAATATATAAATAATAGATGGCAGTGAGTGGAAAAGGAGGAGAAAAAGAAAGTAGTAGGTGCATCTTGAATATGAAATTGGACAACCTTACCTTACTAAAATAAAATATTATATACCCTTTCAGGGGCATACTCGATTGTAAGCAGTTTTGTTTTCTTGTCAAGGAAATGAGATGAAAAAACTGCTTTGAAGTCCAGTCTCAAGTATCAGAGTTAAGTTAGATGGGAGAGATGTCTCTGGAGGTTTTATCTGAACCCAAGGTATATGTATATCAATTACCAATGATACACATATGTGTATCATCAGTAAAACCAACAGCAACTCAAATAGAGGGATGACTATGAATCCCTAAGACCATTGTTCTCCCTTCTCTTTCTCTCTCTTCTCTCCAATCCCCTTCTCCACACATAAATTGGTTGATAAAACAGACATAAATGAGGACTACAGTTACACATTATTTCACTTTCCTCTAAAGAGGCTGCAAGCACCCAATTTAGACATCCTAGCCCTCTATCTACTTGGTTTTTGTTTGCTTGTTTAGCTTGACTCCCGTCTCTCAAAGTGATTGAAATTTTTGTTCTTTCAATGTGTGTAGTTTCATTCCACAAGTAAATGATAGTTGTGATAACAGGAATTCCTTTTGTTTCTTTAAATTTTGCTCTGTTTTGGTTAAATTATATTGTAAACTAAGTAAGATCTTTATAAAGGGCAATATAAACATGTAATAAAAGTTACAGCACATGATTGCAGTACCTAAACAAATGTGTTCCCACATTGGAGTTTAGCTGAGATAAACCAACAGCTGTTGTCTGAAAACTTTTAAAAACCATATTCACTGTGATTTTTAGCTCTTCTCAGTCTTATTGCTTATTTCTAGTAGTCCCTTAAAATAAGGAATGCTATCACTTACGGCATAAGCAATATTATTTTTTAAGCAGAAATCAAACATCAAAATAAATCCAAATGGATAAATCCTGTCTTAATAGTGAACATATGTTTCTTGTTCTCTGCTTGCTAAACCCAGATGTTAATTACTGCATTTGTCTCTATATTGCTCTTTTCCTATTTGAAGCTGGCTGAGATTACGATGCAGGCAGGATAAATGTCATATGTGTATCATCAGTAAAAACTAAGATTATTTTTCAGAGTCTAGAAAAATGCTGATGACATTTTAGAGCCAGGATTATAAAAGATTCCTTAGAAGTTCACTATTTTTCAAAGTGCCATTCTTCCATGTAACTCCAATACAAATATAGTGGGTTGAACTACATTAAAGACTGGACATTCTGACAAGCTGCTCTATGAAAAAAGCAATAAAATATAATTACTGTTCAACTTTGATTTAAAACTCTTAAGGGAATTCATTTTTAAATTCACATTTTTACAGTGCTTCATGGCGTTTGAAAGAGATGGATTTAGTTTATTGTTTTAACTTGCTGAAACTAAATCTTGCAGTCAGTTCTAGATGTTGGCTGACCGGTTAATAAATGGGAATTCTCAATGTGTTATTTTAAAGAAAGAAAAAATTGATCTCAGTGTCATATTACATTACTTCTGATGTTTGCAAGGATTTAATTCTCTGTCATCTTTGAGAACAAGAATATATTCATATGATATTAGAAAAACACTTAGGTTTTCGGTGACTTTGAATTGATCAACTCTTTCAAAAATCAATTATTTTAAATTACAAATGACTTAATAATATAATTGGTAAACAAACAATTAATATGAGCTCTGAGTTTGAAATATAAGCTGATGCAGATTTTGATTTACAATTGCTCAGTTGGCTTTTACATTTATTTTTTACTGACTGAATTTCTAATTTAAAGACACATTATTAGACATTAAGAATCCTATATTAGTTAAATAAACATCTACTTTAGCAAAGAAAAAATATGTATAACCTCATAGAGTATTTAATAGAGCTTAGTGCATTTACCTGGATCACTGATATCAAAGTTCAATAACTTTAAAGTCATTTAAGATAAATACCAACCATGTATTAATTTATTCACCAAGTATATAATGTTTTACATAGGAGGGATGTTCCAAATACTCAACAACTGTTAGGGCACATGAACTGATTAATCAGGATAAATGCAGGCCAACAACCCACTTTTATGGCCATACAATCTTGCATTGGTTGAATGTTTGCTGTGATGGATAAAACTACAGGAGAAGCAGTGGGGAGTGAGGGTTTTCAGGAGTTTGGATCAAAATATACTGAGTTGCTTATGAGGCTTCTAAGTAGAGATGTCAAGTGGAAAATTGACTGTTTTGAGTTGAGGGGAAAAGAGAGACTGGAAATATAAATATTGAAGTTTCAGCTAATAATTGGTTTTTCTTGCCATGAGACTGAATATTACTTAGGGTGAAAATGTAAGTATTAAAGAGAAGAGGTCTGAGGATGAGACCATATAGCACACCAATTTTGAAATTTGAGATGATGAAAGAGAATCAATCTAAGAGACTGAGAAAAAGCAATCTGTTGGAAACTGAAGAAATCTGGTGCCTGGAATCCAAGAGAAGGAAATATTTCAAAGAAGAAGGAATGACATGCTGTTTCAGATGCTACTGATAGGTCAAACATTGAGAACTGACCACTGGATTAGCAAAATGGATATCTTTGGTGAATTTACCAAGTCAGTTTGATGAGAGTGCTGGGAACAAAAACCTGACTAAAGTGGGCTCAAAAGAGAATGTAAAAGAGAAAGAAGAAAACAATCCTTGCAGAATCTTTGCTCTAAGGATGAAGAGGGGGGAGGGCAAAGGAGGAGGGGAGGAAATAGTGTGCAGGGAAATGTAAGTCAATATTTTTTTTTTTGAAATGAATGATATGTATAAGCTGGTAGGAAAATCCACTAAAGAATCAAAAATTGGTGATGCATGTAGTCAGATATGAGAGTGATGACCTAAAGTAGAGAAGAAGGCATGCTATCTGGTGCCCAAATCAGTCTCAAATTAGAGCTCAGGCAGTCCACCTATGTAGCAGACAAAATAGCAGAGGTACAGTAAGATGACAGATGTTGGGAGCTTATAAAAATTCCTCTCTGCTGCTGTTTTTTCTATCAACAAGAAGATTGAAAGAGGGAGAAAGCATGGTCGCATTTTGAGGAGTTAGAAAGATGGTAACGATAACCCTGTATGCGAGACAGCAAAAGAGACACACATGTATAGAACAGTCTTTTGGACTCTGTGGGAGAGGGAGAGGGTGGGATGATTTGGGAAAATGGCATTGAAACATGTATAATATCATATATGGAGTGAGTCACCAGTCCAGGTTTAATGCATGATACTGGATGCTTGGGGCTGGTGCACTGAGACGACCCAGAGGGATGGTACAGAGAGGGAGGAGGGAGGGGGGTTCAGGATGGGGAACACGTGTATACCTGTGGCAGATTCATATTGATGTATGGCAAAACCAATACAATATTGTAAAGTAATTAACCTCCAATTAAAGTAAATAAATTTACATTTTAAAAAAGACATTAAATAGTCCTATAGGTGAATGGAAGAGTAAATGGGATAGTGATATGTGTAAAATTGCCAGAAAATCTTGAATGCCAATTCGATGGTAACGGGCATGAAGTGACAGTAAGATCAGTAAGCATGGGTGAGTGAATTTCTTCAGCAACATTTTCAGGCCTGTTACAGTTGCAGAGTTGGCAGAGAGTAACCAGAGAAAAGGGAGAAAGGGTCGAAAGAGTTGAAGGAAGTATGCAAGAGAGTTATTATAAGTATTGACCATGAGATCCATATTGGCCAAGGAAGGACATGAGAATATGAGAGGGGTTAAGTTCAGTGTAAAGGTCAACAGATTGTTTGAGTTATATAACTAGAGGAAGTGAACTGAAAAGGAGGGAATGGGTGTTGTAGCCTCAGAGGCTAGAAATAAAGACAATGGAAGAGCTTCAGTCATTGATCAAGATAAGATCAAGAGAACAAAAGTGAGTGATGGAGTGAGATGCAGAATAAGATTACTGGATGAAATGAATTTTTTTTTAAAGGATGTTTTGTGTCAATATTAAATGGCTGATTCATGTCAACGTATGGCAAAACCCACTACAATATTGTAAAGTAATTGGAAAGAAAGAAAGAAAGAAAGTAAAAAAAAAAAACATAAGTGTGAATTGTGACTGGTACTATTGGAGAAAATGACAATGTTCCAGGATTTTAAATGTTTTTGGAATAAAGGCCAGTGATCTAGAGGTCAGTAGACAAGTGAAACAAGAGGGAGAGGGCTGTGTAGTAGACATGGATATTCAAAGCAGGGCATTTTTAGATAGGAAGCAAGTGTGGAGATTAGAAGAGCAAGCAGATGCAAGGAGGAGAACTACCCCCTCACCAGGACCAGGGTGGTTATAAAGAGAAATGTGAGACAGCACTACCATCATTTCAGAAACTTACAAGGAAAGCAGAATGGAATACTTGGAGAATAGAATGTGTTGAGTTTACAAGGGATTTTGCTGATGACATTCTCTAAGTCTGGCTTCTGTTTTTCCTTTCCTCCACAATGCTGCACTGTAAACTTTCTAAGAAATATCTTAGAAATATATTTATGGCATATAAGTATATTGTGTGTGTTAGTTGCTCAGTCATGTCCGACTCGTTGACTGTAGCTCGCCAGGCTCCTCTGTCCATGGAATTTTCCAGACAGAAATACTGGAGTGGGTTGCCACCTCTTTCTCCAGAATATATAGTATATAAGTATAAAATTATTTTTCTGAAAATAACATCATATTTTTGTTTATAACTCATCAATATGTCCCAGTTGCTTTACTCCTGTGCAAAAGATTAGAGTGCCCTAGGATTCCTGCAAAACTCTCTGTAGGCACACCTCTCCCCCTAGGTATCCTTCATGTCTATAGGTCATTGGCAGTGGTAACACAGTTGAGCCCAGGCATACCAATTATACTCTACATTCTTTTTTATACTAATTTTAATCAGCCAACCCCTTATGAGTTCTGATATTCAGTTTTCTCATTTCTAGAATGAAGCAGAGTTTTTCCTCTGGAAAACGATTACTATTTGAAGAATTAAACATAAAAGTAACATTCTTTATGATGGGAGAATATTGTAGGTATGTCAGGATATTTAGAATAAGTAGTCTTATTCATTAATTGCCAATTGTACTCTTTAGTCATTGAGATAACCAAAAGTGTGCCCACACATTTTTAAGCATCTTACACTGTAGGGTAGCTAGACAAAATGCAGGCTGCCCAGTTAAATCTGAATATGAGATAAATAAATTTCTGGCTCAGATGGCAAAGAATCTGCCTGCAATGTGGGAGACCCAGGTTCTGTCCCTGGGTCAGGAAGATTCCTTGGGGAAGGGCATGGCAACCTACTCCAGTGTCCTTGCCTGGAGAATCCCATGGATAAAAGAGTATGTCTGGCTACAATCCAGGGGATTGCAAAGAGTTGGACATAGCTGAGTGACTAACACTTCCACTTTTCACATTGTAAATATTGCATGGACATCATCTTTTCTAAAAATATATATTAAAAAAATATTGATTGATTGATCTGGCTGTGCCAGGTCCTAGTTGCAGCATGCAGGATCTTCAATTTTCATTGTGGCATGCAGGAATATTTTAATTGTAGCATGTGGAATCTAATTCCTTGACCAAGGATAGAATCCAGCTCCCCTGCACTGGGAGCAGAGATTTAGCCACTGGACCACTAAGGAAGTCCCATGCATCATCTGTTTTTATTTATTATATCTGGCAGCTCTACATTTGGAGAGCTCTGCAGACTAGAAGTATATCTATAGTCAATGTAAAGAAGGCACCCATAGAATTTCTCAGTCTACACGACTAAAGATAGCCACACTGCCTGGTGGTCAGTACAAACTCAACTGAAAACACTGGTTCAGGTTATCAGTGAAAGCAATTATAGCACTAACATTTTGATAATTCTCCAAACTCTCCAGTAGTGCAATGTGCTAAAAAGCTGTGGGATACATGTGCACAAGTAAAGTCAAATATGAGAAAAAAATTAATTATTTTGAAATCCAGTAATATTAATTTTCCTATCCTAGCATCATTTTTATTGATTTTTTTCTCTTCCATTGACACTGAATCATGTTTCTCATTGAGTGAAAACCATCTTACCACAAGAAGAAATTAGCGTTAAGCATGTCACCCACACCTGGAATTACAAATGAGGGTTTCAAGGATATGACAGTGTAAACACAAGGGAATAATTAGCTAGTGGTGACATTTCAGACACTAACTGGGGAGATATTCTGCCTACTACTGAAGTTTAATAACCATTAGGAGGTGAGGTCAAAATGTTGCCAAAATGAGAATAACTGACTGGTTGGCAAAAACCAAGGAAGGTCAGATTTCCTTCCACAAATTCTGCATGGCCTGAAATTTGACTTCAGACTCTCAAACTAAAAAACTTGATTTGGTCAGCTCTCTGAATATGGATATATTTCTTGAAGATAGATTATTAAAGAAGTTCACAAGAGATCAACATGTAGAGATCAAAATTGCTAATCAACTAGTTTATAATGATGCATAAAACTGCTACACAGATTAAAAATATTTCCATTAGAAGACCAATGTATTCTATATCTGGTCAGATCTCCATTTTTATTAATAAATATTTATTGAGTAAAACTACTCTATTAGATATGAGTGAATAAATGATCTCTGCTCTTGATATCACACTGACTAGCCTAAATGAGTAGAGAAAAGAAAATGTGATAAAGCTTGGGCAAGTGGGTGGATAGAGGTGGAAAGGATGGAGAAAGGAACATGTAGAAAAGGTGAGAGAGCATGAGGAAATACAGTTCAGTATAGTGGTGGCACAGTGGTAAAGCATCTGCCTACAGTGCAGGAGATATGGGAGATGTGGGCTTGATCCCTGGGTCAGAAAGATCCTCTGGAGAAGGATATGGCAACCCACTCTGGTATTCTTGCCTGAAAAATCCCATGGACAGAGGAGCCCTGCGGGCTACAGTCCATAGGGTTGCAAAGAGTCAGACACTACTTAGTGACTGAGCATGCATGCACAGGAAGAAGTAGCAAATCAAGGGAAAAGAAAATGCATTTAGTTGTGTACTTTGGGGGTTTTAATTATCTTTAGAATAGTCAAGGAAGCCAATAAAAAGATATTTCGATGTAGTGAAGTAGAGGGCTGAGGCTCAAGAGACAGAATGGAGATAAAACTGTAGATCTGCAAATCATTATAATGTCTATTTTAAAAAATGTTTTTGTATTTATTCATTTATTTATTTGGCTACTCCGGGTCTTAGTTGTGGCTTGTGAACTCTCAGCTGCACCATGTGGGACCTAGTTCCTTGACCAGTTATCAAACCTGGGTTCCCTGCGTCGGGAGTTCAGAGTCTTACCCCTGGACCACCAGGGAATATAGAAGCCACCAAAGGGGATAACATTACCCAGAAAGAACATGTTAGAACAACGAGAGAAATGAGCCTAGAAGTGAAGGACACCAGAACTGAAGTTATAAGCAAAATGAAAAGGAGCCTGAATAAAAGGTGTAAGAAGAGATGGCAGGACAAATGGAAGAAAAACTGGGAGAACAAGAAAGCAAGTGAAAGAGAATTTTTCACTAAAAATGGAGTAGCTATATATATATATATAAAGGACCAAGAAAATCTCCATTGGATTGATTTGGGGGGGGGGAATGACCTTAAACAAGAGAAATGATGGTAAGAGCATTTTCAAAGTTCGATTAATGACAGAAACCTGAGTGTGGTAGATGATAAGGTGAGAGGAAGTTGAAGTGGAATCAGTGTGAGTACTGACAGCTCTTCCTGTAAGTTTGTGTCAAAGAGGAGAAAAATAACAGGACTTGAAAGGGGCATTAATGACAAGAAATTGTTTTTGTACGAGTATACTTTGCATGGTCTGAGAAATTTTATAACTCATCTGGGGTAGCATGTCAGTGTAAAAGCTGTCCTACGCTTCCACACTGAGAAAACTTTGACTTTTTTTTAAACTTGTCTAGTGGGAAAATAGGATACTGAAAACTGAAACTGAAAGTCACTCAGTTGTCTCTAACTCTTTGCGACCCCATGGACTGTACAGTCCATGGAATTCTCCAGGCCAGGTCTCCTGCATTGCAGGTGGATTCTTTACCAGCTGAACCACAAGGGAACCCCAGGAAAAATAAGATGGTACCAGCTAAATTGGGTCCTTAATGTTTTTGTCCAAGTTAATATTGTGATGGCAATTATTCCTTATGGACATATTAATCGTCCTTCTCTCTCTTTCTGGAATAAAAACTTGGAAAGAATGGAAATGGTGAAGGAAAAATTTCTCTAGGAATAACTGTTAGGGCTACAGTCTTTTCATGCTTTATGTATACTGTGGCCACCCTTGCAGTTACTTTTAAATAAAGTTAAGTCGCTCAGCCGTGTCCGACTCTTTGTGACCCCGTGGACTGTAGCCCACCAAGATCCTCCAACCATGGGATTCTCCAGGCAAGAATACTGGAGTGGGTTGCCATTTCCTTCTCCAGGGGATCTTCCTGACCCAGGGATCGAACCCAGGTCTCCTGCATTGCAGGCAGAGGCTTTAACCTCCTAGCCACCAGGGAAGCCCTACTTTTAAATAAGATGCTATTAATAAAATGGACAGAAAAGTAAACATCATAAAAAGAAAAATATGGTTGTAAAATGAAGGGAAATGGCCATACTTGATTCTTGAGGGAGAGAAAGAAAGAAGGAGGAACGGAAGAGGAAGGAAGGAAGAAAGCAAGAATGAGAGAGAAGGAGGGAGGGAAAGGAGGAAGGAAGAAAAAGACTATAGACTGGGATATTCTACAAGGTTCTTGAGGAGAAAGGTATAGAATCTGGGACACTGAAGGACATGAGCCGCATTCAATGGCGTTTTAGTTTGCAAGGGCTGCCACAACAAAGTATCATACACTGGGTGACTTAAAACAACAGAAATGCATTGCACCACAGTTCTTGAAGCTATGAATGAACACCTGAAATCAAGGTGTCACAGGGTTGATTTCTTCTGACAGGAGTAAAGGAAGAATCTATGCCAGGCTCTCACCATGGATTGTAAATGATAGATGGCCATCTCCTCCCTGTCTCTCCACACCATCTTTGCAGCATGAGATATGTCTAAATTTCCCTTTTTTATAAAGACACCAGTCATATCAGATGAGAGGTCCACCCTCCATCATATGACCTCATCCTAACTTAACTAATTATATCTGCTGCTAACTCGCTTCAGTCGTGTCCGACTCTGTGTGACCCCATAGATGGCAGCCCACCAGACTCCCCCACCTCTGGGATTCTCCAGGCAAGAATACTGGAGTGGGTTGTCATTTCGTTCTCCAATAATTATATCTACAGTTACCTTATTTCCAAAGAAGTTCACGTTCTGAGCTACTGTGGGTTAGGATTTCAACATTCGGGGGGAGGGTGCAATTCAACTTAGAATAGATGGGAAGAGAGACAGCTCTTCCCTTGGAGAAGGAAGAAAAGAGAAAATATGACTTTGTGCATCTGTAGATTTTTCAGCAGGAAATTCAGAAATCTCCATCTGCCTTTTGTTTTTCTCTAGAGTGCAGACAAAATCACCAGGAAAGGAGTCAGAATTGGAAGCTTAAGTTTCCGGAAAAGGTAGAAAGAGCCATTTTACAGAACAAGGCTACCTGGGGAGAATGGAGAATGTCAGGCAGCTTTGCAGCTAATATGGCATCAGCTTACTCCTTGGAAGGAAAGTTATGACCAACCTAGATAGCATATTGAAAAGCAGAGATATTACTTTGCCAACAAAGGGCCATCTAGTCAAGGCTATGATTTTTCCAGTGGTCATGTATGAATGTGAGAGTTGGACAGTGAAGAAAGCTGAGCGCCGAAGAATTGATGCCTTTGGACTGTGGTGTTGGAGAAGACTCTTGAGAGTCCCTTGGACTGCAAGAAGATCCAACCAGTCCATTCTGAAGGAGATCAGTCCTGGGTGTTCATTGGAGGGACTGAAGCTAAAGCTGAAACTCCAATACTTTGGCCACCTCATGCGAAAAGTTGACTCATTGGAAAAGACCTTGATGCTGGGAGGGATTGGGGGCAGAAGGAGAAGGGGACGACAGAGGGTGAGATGGCTGGATGGCATCGCCGACTCGATGGACATGAGTTTGAGTGAACTCTGGGAGTTGGTGATGGACAGGGAGGCCTGGCATGCTATGATTCATGGGGTCGCAAAGATTTGGACACGACTGAGTGACTGAAATGAACTGAACTGAACTATGATAGTCAAAAGCAATAATCAGTTATATAGTGGTGCCCTGCAGATAAAAATATAGGAAAGGCTGCTTTGCTTAAAACAATAAATACATTTATATTATAAAAATAAATAAATATAGATGTACCTTCTGTGGAAAAAAAATATGTGTCAATATAATGGCTTAAAACAAAATGCCTGTCAATGTCACTAAGGACAAGTTATTCTGATTCATCAGTTAGCCCATTTAATTGGAGTCCAGGTTAAATGTCAGTTTGTTTGTGATCATCTCAGTTTAAAAGATAAGCACACTCACATCTTTGTAGTAAAATTACACAGAACTAGAATTTCTGCTGAAGCATTCCATACAATGTTTCCTCCACTAATCAGATTGTGTTCTATTTTTTTTTTTTTCTCAGATTGTGTTCTAATACAGAGGTCACCTTTTGCATCTTTCTTTTTCTAAATATCCCCTAACATTCCATAATGCTTAGAGCTTAGTGAGCATTTCTAGAACTGAACTCAGAAGAGCAATGGTTTTTCACTGAGTGTCTGTGTCCTACTGAGAGTAATTTTTCTCCAAAAGCTTTGTCCAACAGTACACATTTTCTAGAAAAAGGACATGCGAGATTGATGCATAATTGTAAAGTTCAAGAATGTAAACATTGTGGTGAGCTCTAAAAGCAGTGTACACCTGAGGCTCTTAAAGAAATATAAAATAGCCAGATTCTAATCTCATGAGAGATTAGCTTAATTTAGTGAAAAATTACAGCATTGACTTAATCGACTTCCTAGTATATTTTGCCTATTTATGGAATCTATAAATAAAACAGGCATATATAAATATTCTATATGTGGGTCAATGTTTTCAGAGACTAAGAAACAGGAATGATAAATGTATGAAATGAAAAAATATATTTTGTCTTATTTTTCAGAGTGATTGTGTACTTAGCTTTTTCCTCTCTGAGCCCGTGGAACAAGCAGTGAAAGAATCATCAGCTGTGGGCCTAGGCAAGTAATTTTATCATTATTACCATGTACAATTATTGAGTTTCAATATAATTGTGAGGCTTCCCCAGTGGCTTAGTGGTAAAGAATCTGCCTGCCAGTTCAGGAGACCTAGGTTCAATTCCTGGATTGGGAAGATCCCCTGGAGGAGGAAATGGCAACCCACTCCAGTATTTTTGCCTGAAGAATCCCTATGGACAAAAGAGCCTGGTGGGCTACAGGCCATGGGGTCACAGATTCAGACACAACTGAGCATGTATGTACAACTATTGAGTTTCAATTGTATAAAAAATCAGAACTATATTTTGTTAATTTTCAAATTAAAAAATTTTTAACAATAAGGCTTTCATAGTCTTTTCAATCCATTTTCAAAGCTTTTTAACCCCTTAGAATATGTTTATCGAGTTAAATTAAACCCAGATGTGTTTGTCTAATTATAATAATTCCATGCTATCCCACTATTAACTTACTTCAGTTAACTGTGCTTTGAGGTGGAATTGCATTTCAGAGAGAGAGCTCCTTGTTTCCCCTGCATGTAAATCTTACAGTTTACTCAACATCTCAGAAAACAACAAAAATAAATATTGGGCGATAATAATGACCATGAATTATCTAGCAGTTTCATAGTTATCTTTTAAAGCTCAATAATTATTCCACCTCCTTCATGAAGTCTTATTATCAGGATCCTAAACTAGCCCAGCACAATTATCTACCCTATTCTATGCCAAATGTGTGTTAATTCTAATTAATTTTTCAATCATCTCACCTAGATTGGCAAAGACTTTTTAAATATCCTATCAATCTAAAGCATTCTTTAAAGTAATTCCATTGCCAGTGGCCATCTAATACTGATACTGGTTTTTATCTCACACAAGATTTGCAAACTCATAATTGGCTAGACCTCACCCCCACCCCCACCCCAAACTTCCCTTTGCAACTCCCAGTCTTCCTTTTGTCCACATCCACCTTTGTATTCTCTACCTTTAAAATTAGGCCCATCGGCTCATCACCTCTCTCTGTACTGATATCCTAGTTACTTACCCCTTATGTGTACACTTCTCTATAGCCAGATCAGGTCTTAGAGTGTGATTGTTTACTGTTACATATTTATTTTTGTGTCTGCCTTGTTTCTCTTGTTAGGCCAAAAGTAACTTTCAGTCAAGCACTCACTTCCCCATTATGCACTGCTCTATACTAACAAATCCTAAATTAATATATGATAATTAAATCACTTTTATTGCCCCCACATTTTATTCATGTAAGTAATGTTATCCTCTAAGATGCTTTGCTTTTATAATTAAACCATAAACAGTATTGAGTAAGGTAATTTCTTACATTTCATAGCATGTATCTAAAAAAGAATGATGTCCACAAAATAAAATATTTTTAGAGACTGAGACAGAACTGTGTCTGAGTGTCTCCTGTGGAGGTGCGGGTCAGCAGTGGCCTGCCACTAGGACAGGGGCTCTGGGGCAGCAGACTTGGGTATGGCATAAGCCCTCTTGGAGGAGGTCACCATTAACCCCACCACAGAGCTGCCAGAACTTACACAGGACTGGGGACTCGACTCTTGGAGGGCACAAACATAAGCTTGTACACCAGGACCCAGGAGAAAGGAGCAGTGACCCCTCAAGAGACTGACCCAGATTTGCTTGTGAGTGTCCAGGAGTGTCTAGCAGAGGCATGGCTTGGTGGTAGCCTGCTGCAGGGCTGGGGGCACTGAGTGTAGCAGTGTTTGCATGGGATCTTTTGAAGGAGATCACCATTATCTTCATTACCTCCACCATAGTTTGGCCCCAACTGCGGCTGAGACGGCCGGCGCACTCAGTGCGGCCAAGAGGAACTACCTCATGTCCGAGGTCAGGGGTGGCGGCCGAGAGTGCCAGGCTGCGACGGTGCGGGAACGGCCAGGAGGAGCCACCCCGCGGATGAGGCCAGGGTCGGAGGCCGGGAGGAGCCACCCCGTGGATGAGGCCAGGGTCGGGGGCCGGGAGGAGCCACCCCGCGGATGAGGCCAGGGTCGGGGGCCGGGAGGAGCCACCCCGCGTCCGAGGTCAGGGGCAACGGTTTGGAGGAGCCACCCTGCATATGAGGCCAGGGTCGGGGGCTGGGAGGAGGCACCCCGCATCCAAGGCCAGGGACGGCGGCCAGGAAGATCAACCGACGTCCAAGGAGCGGTGGCTGCGCTGGCACAGGAGGACCTAGAGGAGCTATCCCACGTTGAAGGTCAGGAAGGGCGGCAGTGAGGAGATACCCTTCGTCCAAGATAAGGAGCAGCGGCTGCGCTTTGCTGGAGCAGCCATGAAGAGATAACCCACGCCCAAGGTAAGAGAAACCCAAGTAAGATGGTAGGTGTTGCAAGAGGGCATCAGAAGGCAGACACACTGAAACCATACTCACAGAAAACTAGTCAATCTAATCACACTAGGACCACAGCCTTGTCTAACGCAATGAAACCAAGCCATGCCCGCGGGGCAACCCAAGATGGGCAGGTCATGGTGGAGAGGTCTGACAGAATATGGTCCACTGGAGAAGGGAATGGCAAACCACTTCAGTATTCTTGCCTTGAGAACCCCATGAACAGTATGAAAAGGCAAAATAATACGATACTGAAAGAGGAACTCCACAGGTCAGTAGGTGTCCAATATGCTAATGGAGATCAGTGGAGAAATAACTCCAGAAAGAAAAAGGGATGGAGCCAAAGCAAAAACAATACACAGATGTGGATGTGACTGGTGATAGAAACAAAGTCTGATGCTGTAAAGAGCAATATTGCATAGGAACCTGGAGTGTCAGGTCCATGAATCAAGGCAAATTGAAAGTGGTCAAACAAGAGATGGCAAGAGTGAACGTCAACAGTCTAGGAATCAGCGAACTAAAATAGACTGGAATGGGTGAATTTAACTCAGATGACCATTATATCTACTACTGCGGGCAGGAATCCCTCAGAAGAAATGGAGTAGCCATCATGGTTAGCAAAAGAGTCCAAAATGCAATTCTTGGATGCAATCTCAAAAACGACAGAATGATCTCTGTTCGTTTCCAAGGCAAACCATTCAATATCACAGAAATCCAAGTCTATGCCCCAACCAGTTATGCTGAAGAAGCTGAAGTTGAACAGTTCTATGAAGACCTACAAGACCTTGTAGAACTAACACCCAAAAAGCATGTCCTTTTCATTATAAGGGACTGGAATGCAAGTGTAGGAAGTCAAGAAACACCTAGACTAACAGGCAAATTTGGCCTTGGAGTACAAAATGAAGCAGGACAAAGACTAATAGAGTTTTGCCAAGAAAATGCACTGGTCATAGCAAACACCCTCTTCCAACAACACAAGAGAAGACTCTACACATGGATATCACCAGATGGTCAACACCGAAATCAGATTGATTATATTCTTTGCAGCCAAAAATGGAGAAGCTCTATACAGTCAGCAAAAACAAGACTGGGAGCTGACTGCGGCTCAGTTCATGAACTCCTTATTACCAAATTCAGACTGAAATTGAAGAAAGTAGGGAAAACCACTAGACCATTCAGGTATGACCTAAATCAAATCTCTTATGATTATACAGCAGAAATGAGAAATATATTTAGGGGCCTAGATCTGATAGATAGATACAGTGCCTGATGAACTATGGAATGAGGTTTGTGACATTGTACAGGAGACAGGGATCAAGACCATCCCCATGGAAAAGAAATGCAAACAAGCAAAATGGCTGTCTGAGGAGGCCTTACAAATAGTTGTGAAAAGTAGAGCAGTGAAAAGCAAAGGAGAAAAGGAAAGATATAAGCATCTGAATGCAGAGTTCCAAAGAATAGCAAGAAGAGGTAAGAAAGCCTTCTTCAGCAATCAATGCAAAGAAATAGAGGAAAACAACAGAACGGGAAAGACTAGAGATCTCTTCAAGAAAATTAGAGATACCAAGGGAACATTTCATGCAAAGATGGGCTCGATAAAGGACAGAAATTGCATGGACCTAACAGAAGCAGAAGATATTAAGAAGAGGTGGCAACAATACACAGAACTGTACAAAAAAGATCTTCACGACCCAGATGATCATGATGATGTGATCACTCGCCTAGAGCCAGACATCCTGGAATGTGAAGTCAAGTGGGCCTTAGAAAGCATCACTATGAACAAAGCTAGTGGAGGTGATGGAATTCCAGTTGAGCTGTTTCAAATCCTGAAAGATGATGCTGTGAAAGTGCTACACTCAATATGCCAGCAAGTTTGGAAAACTCAGCAGTGGCCACAGGACTGGAAAAGGTCAGTTTTCTTTCCAATTCCAAAGAAAGGCAATGCCAAAGAATACTCAAACTACTGCACAGTTGCACTCATCTCACATGCTAGTAAAGTAGTGCTCAAAATTCTCCAAGCCAGGCTTCAGCATTACGTGAACCGTGAACTTCCTGATGTTCAAGCTGGTTTTAGGAAAGGCAGAGGAACCAGAGATCAAATTGCCAACATCCACTGGATCATGGAAAAACCAAGAAAGTTCCAGAAAAACATCTATTTCAGCTTTATTGACTATGCCAAAGCCTTTGACTGTGTGGATCACAATAAACTGTGGAAAATTCTTCAAGAGATGGGAATACCAGACCACCCGACCTGCCTCTTGAGAAATCTGTATGCAGGTCAGGAAGCAACAGTTAGAACTGGACATGGAACAACAGGCTGGTTCCAAATAGGAAAAGGACTCTGTCAAGGCTGTATATTGTCACCCTGCTTCTTTAACTTCTATGCAGAGTACATCATGAGAAACGCTGGACTGGAATAAGCACAAGATGGAATCAAGATTTCCATGGAGACATATCAATAACCTCAGATATGCAGATGACACCACCCTTATGGCAGAAAGTGAAGAGGAACTAAAAAGCCTCTTGATGAAAGTGAAAGTGGAGAGTGAAAAAGTTGCCTAAAGCTCAACATTCAGAAAACGAAGATCATGGCATCCAGTCCCATCACTTCATGGGAAATAGATGGGGAAACAGTGGAAACAGTGTCAGACTTTATTTTGGGGGGCTCCAAAATCACTGCAGATGGTGATTGCAGCCATCAAATTAAAAGACGCTTACTCCTTGGAAGAAAAGTTATGACCAACCTAGATAGTATATTCAAGACCAGAGACGTTACTTTGGTGACTAAGGTCCATCTAGTCAAGGATATGGTTTTTCCAGTGGTCATGTATGGATGTTAGAGGTTGACTGTGAAGAAGGCTGACCGCCGAAGAATTGATGCTTTTGAACTGTGGTGTTGGAGAAGACTCTTGAGAGTCCCTTGGACTGCAAGGAGATCCAACCAGTCCATTCTGAAGGAGATTAGCCCTGGGATTTCTTTGGAAAGAATGATGCTAAAGCTGAAGCTCCAGTACTTTGGCCACCTCATGAGAAGAGTTGACTCATTGGAAAATCTCTGATGCTGGGAGGGATTGTGGGCAGGAGGAGAAGGGGACGACAGAGGATGAGATGGCTGGATGGCATCACTGACTCGATGGACGTGAATCTGAGTGAACTCCAGGAGTTGGTCATGGACAGGGAGGCCTGGCATGCTGCGATTCATAGGGTCGCAAAGAGTAGGACACGACTGAGCGACTGAACTGAACTGAACTGAAATAGCAGGAAGGGAACACAGCTCCAGCCATCAACAGAAAATTGGACTAAAGATTTATTGAGCATGGCCCCGCACATCTGAATGAGACCCCGTTTTCCCCACAGTCAGTCTCTCCCATTAGGAAGCTTCCATAAGCCTCTTATCCTTCTCCATCAGAGGGCAGACAGACTGAAAACCAGAATCACAAAAAACTAACCAATCTAATCTCATGGACCACAGCCTTGTCTTACTCAATGAAACTATGAACCATGTCCTGTAGGGCCACCCAAGATGGGCAGGTCATGGTGGAGAGTTCTGACAAAATGTGGTCCACTGGAGAAGGGAATGGCAAACCCCTTCAGTATTCTTGCCTTGAGAACCCCATAACAGTATGAAAAGGCAAAAAGATAGGACACTGAAAGATGAACTCCCCAGGTCAGTAGGTGCCCAATATGCTACCAGAGATGAGTAGAGAAATAACTCCAGAAAGAATGAAGAGACAGAGCCAAAGCAAAAACAACACCCAGTTGTGGATGTGACTGGTGATGGAAGCAAGGTCAAATGCTGTAAAGAGCAATATTGCATAGGAACCAGGATGTTAGGTCCATGAATCAAGGCAAATTGGCAGTGGTCAAACAGCAGATGGCAAGAGTGAACATCAACATTTTAGGAATCAGCAAACAAGAATGGACTGGAATGGGTGAATTTATCTCAGATGACCATTATATCTGCTACTGTGGACAAAAATCCCTTAGAAGGAATCAAGTAGCCATCATGGTCAGCAAAAGAGTCCGAAATGCAGTAATTGGATGCAGTCTCAAAAAGGACAGAATGATCTCTGTTCATTTCCAAGGCAAACCATTCAATATTACAGTAATTCAAATCTATTCCCTGACCAGTAATGCTGAAGAAGCTGAAGTTGAATGGTTCTGTGAAAACCTACAAGACCTTCTAGAATTATTACCCAAAAAAGATGTCCTTTTCATTATAGGGGACTGGAATGAAAAAGTAGGAAGTCAAGAAACACCTGGAGTAACAGGCAAATTTGGCCTTGGAGTACAAAATGAAGCAGGACAAAGACTAATAGCATTTTGCCAAGATAACACACTGGTCATAGCAAACACCCTCTTCCAACAACACAAGAGAAGACTACACATGGGCATCACCAGATGGTCAACACTGAAATCAATTGATTATATTCTTTGCAGCCAAAGATGGAGAAGCTCTATACAGTCAGCAAAAGCAAGACCGGGAGCTGACTGTGGCTCAGATCATGAACTCCTTATTACCAAATTCAGACAGAAATTGAAGAAAGTAGTGAAAATCACTAGACCAGTCAGGTAATACCTAAATCAAATCCCTTACAATTATATAGTGGAAGTGAGAAATAGATTTAAAGGGACTAGATCTGATAGACAGAGTGCCTGATGAACTAAGGACTGAGGTTCGTGACCTTGTATAGGAGACAGGGATCAATACCATCCCCATGGAAAAGAAATGCAAAAGAGCAAAATGGCTGTCTGAGGAGGCCCTACAAATAGCTGTGAAAAGAAGAGCAGTGAAAAGGAAAGGAGAAAAGGAAAGATATAAGCATCTGAGTGCAGAGTTTCAAAGAACAGCAAGGAGAGATAAGAAAGCCTTCCTCAGTGATCAATGCAAAGAAATAGAGGAAAACAACAGAATGGGAAAGACTAGAGATCTCTTCAAGAAAATTAGAGATACTAAGGGAACATTTCATGCAAAGATGGGCTCAATAAAAGACAGAAATGGTAGGGACCTAACAGAAGCCAATGATATTAAGAAGAGGTGGCAAGAATATACAGAACTGTACAAAAGATCTTCACGACCCAGATAACCACGATGGTGTGATCACTCACCTAGAGCCAGACATCCTGGAATGTGAAGTCAAGTAGGCCCTAGAAAGCATAACTATGAACAAAGCTAGTGGAGGTGATGGAATTCCAGTAGAGTTGTTTCAAGTCCTGAAAGATGATGCTGTGAAAGTGCTGTACTCAATATGCCAGCAAATTTGGGAAATGCAGCATGGCCACAGGACTGGAAAAGGTCACTTTTCATTCCAATCCCAAAGAAAGACAATGTCAAAGAATGCTCAAGCTACCATACAATTTCACTCATCTCACACTCTAGTAAATTAATGCTCAAAATTCTCTAAACCAGGCTTCAACAATACGTGAACCATGAACTTCCAGATGTTCAAGCTGGTTTTAGAAAAGGCAGAGGAACCAGAGATCAAATTGCTAACATCCACTGGATCATCAAAAAAGCAAGAGAGTTCCAGAAACACCTACTTCTATTTTATTGACTATGTCAAAGCCTTTGACTGTGTGGATCACATTAAACTGTGGAAAATTCTGAAAGAGATGGGAATATCAGACCACCTGACCTGCCTCTTGAGAAATCTGTATGCAGGTCAGGAAGCAACAGTTAGAACTGGACATGGAACAACAGATTGCTTTCAGATAGGAAAAGGAGTACATCAAGGCTGTATATTGTCACCCTGCTTATTTAATTTATATGCAGAGTACATCATAAAAAACGCTGGGCTGGAAGAAGCAGAAGCTGGAATCAAGATTGCTGGGAGAAATATCAATAATCTCAGGTATGCAGATGAAACCACCCTTATGGCAGAAAGTAAAGAAGAACTAAAGAGCCTCTTGATGAAAGTGAAAGAGAAGAGTGAAATTCAGAAAACCAAGATCATAGAATCCAGTCCCATCACTTCATGGCAAATAGATGGGGAAGCAATGGCAGATTTTATTTGGGGGGGCTGCAAAGTCACTTTAGATAGTGACTGCAACCATGAAATTAAAAGACACTTACTCCTTGGAAGGAAAGTTATGACCAACCTAGACAGCATATTCAAAAGCAGAGACATTACTCTGCCAACAAAGGTCCATCTAGTCAAGGCTATAGTTTTCCCAGTAGTCATGCATGGATGTGATAGTTGGACTATAAAGAAGGCTGATCACCAAAGAATTGATGCTTTTGGACTATGGTGTTGGAGAAGACTCTTGAGAATCCCTTGGACTGCAGGAGATCCAACCAGCCCATCCTAAAGGAGATTAGCCCTGGGTGTTCTTTGTTTTTTTTTTTTTTTTTTTTAAATTTATTTATTTTTAATTTTTACTTTACAATTCTGTATTGGTTTTGGCATAGATTGACATGAATCCACCACAGGTGTACATGCGTTCCCAAACATGAACCCCCCTCCCACCCCCCTCCCCACAACATCTCTCTGGGTCATCCCCGTGCGTCAGCCCCAAGCGTGTCAAATCCTGCATCAGACATAGACTGGCATTTCGATTCTTACATGTTATTATACATGTTTCAATGCCATTCTCTCAAATCATCACACCCTCTCCCTCTCCCTCTGAAGCTGAAACTCCAGTACTTTGGCCACCTCATGTGAAGAGTTGACTCATGAAAACTCAGTCACGACTGAGTGACTGAACTGAACTGAACTGATTGTTATAATTTATAAATATTCTCTAAAAAAACAGTATTAGCTGGGGAGATTTTTACAATCATTATTTTTAAACTTGAGTTAACCAGATTAAAACAACCAATAATAAGAAAGTAGCCAATTTCTAGAGAAGCTAAACTTTTTTAAAAAGCTATGAGGTAGCCTCTATTTTGTCATTAAAGCCCTTAAAGAAAATTCTTTTTTTTGTGTTTCAAAACATAAACTATGGGTCACTATCAAGTTTTTTTTATTTTGGTGATTATTATTTGTCTATAAAGTGTTTTAAAGTACATACACACACACACAAAAAAAATAGGGTTCTTATTGTAAAAACTAATTTGATTGTTTCAGAATTCTTTTTTTTCTGGTTTGCTTACTTCTTCAGTTCAGTTCAGTCACTCAGTCGTGTCCGACTCTTTGGGACCCCATGAGTTGCAGCATGCCAGGCCTCCCTGTCCATCACCAATTCTCGGAGTTCACTCAAACTCATGTCCATTGAGTCGGTGATGCCATCCAGCCATCTCATCCTCTGTCTTCCCCTTTTCATCCTGCCCCCAATCCCTCCCAGCATCAGAGTCTTTTCCAATGAGTCAACTCTTCTCATGAGGTGGCCAAAGTGGAATTTCAGCTTTAGCATCATTCTTTCCAAAGAACACCCAGGACTTCTTACTACATCATATGATACTCAAGACTTTTTTTGTCAGTGATAATGGACAAAAGTTTTGGTTCTGAATATTTTTGAAGACAAGCTGCCTATTACGTTACAACAGCAGGACTGCATATTTTAAGCAAGATATGCAAATCACTGAAACAAAGAAGAATTAGCAGGAAGTTGTTCCTTTTTGTATTCTTTAAATTATTTCCTCTTTCTTATTCTGAATTCTGAATACTTTTGTCACAGAATATCAGCTGATTCCAAAAAAAGAAGTACACTATTAAGGACACTTCTTGCCAGTCATTTGAAACTTTGAGTTGTTAAATAATTAGAGGAAAATTTATTCAGTGTATTAAAGTAATGGTTAAATAAGATGACCTGAAGCAAAAATCCCAGACTTCGCCATTTTACTACCCCTATTAAGGAACTGCAGATGACACCACCCTTATGGCAGAAAGTGAAGAGGAACTAAAAAGCCTCTTGATGAAAGTGAAAGAGGAGAGTGAAAAAGTTGGCTTAAAGCTCAACATTCAGAAAACGAAGATCATGGCATCTGGTCCCATCACTTCATGGGAAATAGATGGGGAAATAGTGGAAACAGTGTCAGACTTTACCTTTTTGGGCTCCAAAATCACTGCAGATGGTGACTGCAGCCATGAAATTAAAGACACTTACTCCTTGGAAGAAAAGTTATGACCAACCTAGATAGCATATTCAAAAGCAGAGACATTACTCTGCCAACAAAGGTCCATCTAGTCAAGGCTATGGTTTTTCCAGTGGTCATGTATGGATGTGAGAGTTGGACTGTGAAGAAAGCTGAGCACTGAAGAATTGATGCTTTGAACTGTGGTGTTGGAGAAGACTCTTGAGAGTCCCTTGGACTGCAAGGAGATCCAACCAGTCCATTCTAAAGGAGATCAGTCCTGGTTGTTCTTTGGAAGGAATGATGCTAAAGCTGAAGCTCCAGTACTTTGGCCACCTCATGCGAAGAGCTGACTCATTGGTAAAGACCCCGATGCTGGGAGGGATTGGGGGCAGGAGGAAAAGGGGAAGACAGAAGATGAGATGGCTGGATGGCATCACCGACTCAATGGACATGAGTTTGAGTGAACTCCGGGAGATGGTGATGGACAGGGAGGCCTGATGTGCTGCAATTCATGGGGTTGCAAAGAGTCAGACACGACTGAGCGACTGAACTGAACTGAACTGAACTAAGGAACTGAGAGTGGATTGCAGTAACTTAGCACAGCACAGCTGGACACCTATGTATCTAGGCACAAGACTTGTAAAGATCAGATTAGTAATCATTTGTAGTCCTACCTCTGCCATTACTGACTAACTAAATATGCCTTGGTAGAAAAACCGAAAGTGCCAACCAAGTATGCTCTCTCCTTTAGTTAACCCTTTTTCTTGGCTTCTCATTGCCTTTAGGCAGAGCCAACTTCCTGGGCTTATAACCTATGCAGTCGTACAAAGTATAGTACTTAGAACAATCCTATACTTGGTTTAATATTCTGTTGTCACTGTCTTGAAATTCTTAATAAAGTTTTTTGTAGACAAGAACTCTGAATTTTCACCTTGCATTTTTATTTCAATGAGTCCCACAAATTATGTATGTAGCTGGCCCAACTCTTTGGGAAAAGATCAGAATTCTCCTGCTGCATCTCAGCAGAATCTGGTACCCACCAATTTCCCTTTCCAGTCAAATATCAGGTCCTTCCCAATCTTGACTCTTGTCTTTTTCCAATTGTTCAACTAAGACAAGACCCTCAGTACCTCACAGATGCAATTTTCTCTGCCTAGATTTCTTGATTCCTGTTCCATCTTCCCCATCATTATTTGCATCCTTCAGATCTCATCTCATTGCCTTTACTATAGAGTCCTATATAATGTTTTTTTTTCCTCAAAACACATATTGCAATGATAACTATGCTATGTACTTCTCTGTAGACTAAAAATCCATGAAGACACAAGCCATGTGTATCTGGCTTACCATTGTAAACCCAGTGCTGAGCAAAGTGCCTTGTCTCCTCTAGATACTCCATAAAGAATTCCTGAATAAATGACTGACAATAAAAGGACAAGAGAGAAGAAACCAAAATCCAAATTTAAGCTCCTTCTCTCACATTCACCATTTTATGTGGAAAAATCCCAGCACAAGGAATTTTTAAAGCTTCCCAACCACTAGATTTCTCCTGAAGTATCACCAGGGGGAAAAAAAATATGTTAAATTATCATGTTTAATATTATAGACACCAGACTCAACCAAGGCACTAACCAGAAAGTTGCTGAATTTTATCTTGTATATTCTTTAATTCTCTAATGACAGACTCTGTGTACTCCCCAAAAATTAATACAGCCACCATGCCAAATAATACTTCTACAAAAATAAAAATTATCCACCTTCCACCAGTACACAGCTCTGATACACAGAAGATAGATTTTTGTCACAATGCAGAAATAATAATGTAGGTAATGGACTAGAATATGATCAAAGGCAACAGTTGCCAGAGTTAAGAGGATGAATTAATGAGCATGTTTAGATCCCATTGATAATTATAAATGATTACAAAGAGGAACTTTCAATCATTACCTACGTCACTACTTTCCCTTTGAGATGTTAATTTAAAAGGAAGCCACACAGTCTCTATGGCAAGGTCTCTCTGGTTAATGTTGTAGCTGCTTGTTCTGGCAAAGCCCAGACCAATTATCTATAGGTTGAAGTATGTTACCCATGCAAGTGTGCTTAGTCACTCAGTCATGGCCGACTTTTTGTAACCTCCCTGGACTGTAGCCGCCAGGCTCCTGAGTCCATGGGATTTCCCAGGCAAGAATACTGGAGTGGTTTGCCATTTCCTATTCCAGGAGACCTTCTCAACCCGGGGATCAAACCCAAGTCTACACCATTGGCAGGTAGATTCTTTACCACTAAGCCACTGGGGAAGTCCATGTTACCCAGGTTTTGAATTTAAATTTTATTGATATGGAAGGACAAGAGGTGAAGGGGTAGTTAGGATTGTTTGTAAATACTTATATTGTTTTTGAAATTTTCCACTGAAAACTTTAAAATATACATGTTGCTACAATATATCATATAATCTCATATTTTTATTTTTTATTTTATTTTTTTATTTAAATTTTTAATTAGAAGATTATTTTAGATAGGCTTCCCAATGGGAAGGTGGTTCAGACAGTCAAGAATCTGCCTACAGTATGGGAGACCTGGGTTTGATCCCCTGCGGAAGGGAATGGCAACCTACTTCAGTATTCTTGTCTGGAGAGTCCCATGTACAGAGGAGCTTGGCCACCTACAGTCCATGGGGTTGGAAAGCTTTAAAATATACCCTTTTCTATAACATCTCATATAATCTCATGTGATTAGAAGATTATTTCAGACTGTTGCTTGTGGATGATATTGGAAGGAAAAGATGAAAAATAGATGAGAAAAGACTTTCTCTAATTACCTCATGTCTAATAGCTCTGTGTCAAAAGATATCACTTAAAGTGTAACAAATCAAGCAATAAAAAATCTTAGCATATGTAATATTAGTGTTAGAAAAACACTGAGAAAGATCACAACATTGAATATAATTGGGCGGTAGATCAAAGTAGATGAGAAAGATTATCACACTAATTTTATCTTTGCTTGTATTAGGAAAGAAGTATTGTCAAATAAAAGTCTAAGAATATTAAATAAAATAACCACTAGAACAAAAATTAAAACTTCTATAAGTATCATAAGTACATAAAGCAAATTACTTTGTGAAACACTTTCTTTAAAAATCATTGTTGAAAGTTATATTTCTTTTTTTTAATGTGTTAAAATAATTTAATTCTCCTTGTACATTTCTGTCCACATGAGCCAACAAAGTCAAGAATGCATACTTTGCACACTTTACATACTTTACCTGTTTTGAGACATTCAAGTCAATTTCAGATGGCAAAAGTAGAATTCAGTCACTAATGACATGTTTAAATATATATATATATTAAAAAATGTTTTTACAAGATAAAAAGTAATCTTCCACAATGCAATAAATTGCAGATCACTGAAATTTTAACTCTTTAGATGATTTCACTTCAGTTTTTGGTTTCAAAATCTAGAGACAATTGAAAGGAAAAAGTATTGGCAGAATTTCTATCCATTTTTAAGTTTCTCTTTTTTGTTTCTACTATTTGTTACACTGTTTAAAGATGTTAAGGATGAAGGTGCTCTTGCATGACAGGTAGCCTTTAGATGATCAAAAAGTTTATTCCTGGATGGAAATTCACTGTGGCAGGTTGTACAGCTGATAAGCACATCACTCATTGTCTGTGGTTCAGCAGGTACTCTGACAGACTTTTCAGTATCTTTGGCTTTCTTTCCTTTGGGTTTAGAAACACTTTTAGCCTCAGTTTTTGGGTCATCGCACAATTCCACAGTGTCTGTGACCCCAACATTTTCTTGGAGACTATCTTCCAATTCTTTGGTACTGTTTTCATTTAGGTTGGTATCTTCCGGGTCAACCTTCACTCCTTCTCCAGTTCCATTTTCATTGAAAGTATCATCACAGTTCTGTGCTGGTTTCTGTTTCTTTTTCTTCTGTTTTTTAGAAAGCTTTTCTTTTGGCGCCTCCTCCATTTCTTCCTCGGAATTGGCATTCAGCCTGTTTTCACCAGTTTGAAGTCCTGAAAAATTTGCTTCCTCCTCCTCCAACTATTGTTTTAACAAGGCAGCCACTTCCCGATGCTTCTTTGATTTTTCATGATTCCTCAGAGACTTTTCGATCTTGAAAGTCTTGCGTCCTCGGCCTCGTCGCTGTCCTTACCGTCCTCTGAGCTCCTCCGGTTCTTCCGTTTAATCTTCACCTGATCCATCTCCAAATTGCTTTTCATACTGCGCCTCCATCTCCCTGAGCTCCTTCTCCGAGTCAGCCACTGCCATCCAGCTCTGCTCTCTGTACTGCTCTGCCAGTTTGGCCTGTTTCAGCTTCTGCTGCCGCCTCATCGCCTCGGCTTTCCTTGCCTTCTCTGCATTTTCTTCTTCCACAAGCTTTCGATGAGCCTGCTCTCTTCTATCCCTTTTACGGATGAAAGCGACCTGCTGATGGACAAGTTCATTCTCTTTCCTTCTTCTTTCCTCGCTTTTCCTCGCTTTTTCTTTTCTTTTTCCATGCCTCATTTCTCCCAGCCCTTTGAAGCCTGCTGTGTATCATATTCTTTCCAAGAAAAATTCTGGATGCAGAAACTCTGCGGGTAAGCATAGAATGGTGGACTACCATATCATAGTCACTCTGGGAGTCTCCAAAAGTTGGGAAATCTTCCATGTCCTCTTCTAAAGCAGTCTAGTTCTTTCTTTGCAATCATGTCAAAGTCATTACAGTACACCGTATAAAAGCCCTTTTCATCATCGTCATAACCAGAGTAACAGGTCACAGTGAAATAGTGAAGCAAATCTAAGCTGTCATCTTGATATACTCCATCACGTCCACCTTTCACCAGAGCTTCTCTATGATTATCGTACCACGCTCTTTCCTGAGGGTCACTCAACACATCATAGGCCGCTGGGATTACTTTAAATTGTTCAGCTGCTTCTGCGACATTATCCAGATTTTTATCCGGGTGCCATTTCTGGGCCAGCTTCCGATAGGCCTTCTTGAGCTCCTCCTCGCTGGCATGGCGCCGCACCCCCAGCACTTCGTAGAGACAATTCATCGCCCAACAGAGCAGGGGGCTCCGGCCGGGAACAGAGCAGGGGGCTCCGGCCGGGGCCAGGGCCGGCCGAAGTGGTGGCTGCGGCCCTAGTGGGCCTCTCCTGCAGCGGGAGCCGGGCGCCCGCACCGGGCCAGCCAGTGAGTGCAGCGGCGGCACGGGCTATTTGTAAAGAAGCCTCCGGCCACTACAGGAGACGAAGTAAACATGGGTTCAATCCCTGGGTGAGGAAGATTCCCTGAGTAGGAAATGTCAACCCACCCCAGTCTTCTTGCCTGGAAAATTCCATGGACTGAGGAGCCTGGTGGGCTGTAGTCCATGGGGTCACCAAAGAATTGGACACGACTGAGCAACTGAGCACACACACATTAGGCAATGCAAGAACACGGAAATCAAAAGTCACAATCATATCTAAAAGCAAATGCAATTTAGTCCCAGAAGACTTGAATCAAACAGGAATAGAACTTTAGACTATAACAAGTACAATTCTGAATAAAGATATAAGCTACTGCTGCAACATGTATAAAATTACGGCAATTATGGAACATACAAGGAGAAACACACAAAAACAAACCAGTAATAGGATATTCTAATTTACTTCTCTTGATTTTAGAAAGATTGAGTAGAAAAAAAATAAGCTATACATAGAAAAACTAAATAGTAACATTAATGAGGCAAACTGTAATTTATATCAAACTCTTATTCGAAAAATAGAGAATATATCTTCTTCTCAAAAGCCCATAGAATATTCATGAAAATAGATTATATATTAACTCACGAAGGAAATTAATTTTAATAAATCCTCAAAAGTAGAAATCACCTAAGACATATTCTCTGATCATGAGACAATAGCGTGAAACACCCATAGAAAAGTTCATAAACCTAAAAGATACTTAAGTTTGAAGGTTTAAAAAATTAAGTTCTCTTGAACAACTTTTGGGTCAAAGGACTTACAAATCAAAATTACAACACTTACAAAGAATAGCAATAATGAAAAACCACATCTCAGAAAACTACAAGAGAAAGATAAAGCAGTACTCAGAGGGAAACTGAAATAATTAGAATAAAAGCCAAAAAACAAACCAAAGGAAGACAAAGAGAAAAAAATGGATAAAGGTAAAGGTAAATATTTAAAAATATATTTTTATATTTTATATAAATATATAAAAAGCTTTTCACCATTGAATATTATATTAGTTGTCAGCATGTCCTAAATGAATTTTATTATGTCCAAGAAGATATGTGGGCTTCCCAGGTGGTGCATTTGGTAAAGAATCCATCTGCCAATGCAGGAGATACAAGAGAGGGTTCAATTCCTGGGTTGGGAAGATCCCCTGGAGGAGAAAATGGCAATCCACTCCAGTATTCTTGTCTGGGGAATCCCGTGGACAGAGGAGCCTGGCAGGCTACAGTCTGTGAGGTTGCAAAGAGTCAGACACAACTGAGCAAAAGATATATTGAGATATCTTCCCTGTGTATTCACTTTGATGAGAGTTTTTATCATGAATAAATGTTGCATTTTGTGAAATGTTTTTTCTGCATCTATTAAGATGCTCATGTAATTATTATCCTTCCTTTTGTTAAGGTGGTATATCACATCGATGGATTTGTCAAATTGAACCATCCTTATGTCCCTGGAATAAAACCAACTTGATCATGGTGTATGATCCTTTTTGTATATTGTTGAATTCACTTTTCTAGTATGTTATTAAGGATTTTTACATATATAGTCATCAAAGAAATTAGCCTGTAATTTTCTTTTATTGTAGTGCCTTTGTCTGGTTTTGGTATAAGGGTGGCCTAGTAGAATAAACTTGGGAGTTTCTGTCCTCTTCAATTTTTTGGAATAGTTTGAGAAAGATAGGCATTAGTCCTTCTTTATATGTTTCCTAAAATTCCCCTATGTAGTCATCCAGTCTTGGACTTTTGTTTGCTGGGAGTTTTTAAATTACAAATGCAGTTTCACCACTGGTGATTGGTTTATTCAAATTATCTATTTTTCTTGACTAAGTCTTGACATACTGTATGTTTCTAGAAATTTGTCCATTTCTTTTAGGTTACCCAATTAATTGGCATCTGACTCATGGTAGTATTTTATGATTTTTTTTTTTTTTGTATATCTATGGTATCAGTATATATCTCTATGGTATCTCCTCTTTCAGTTCTTATTTTATTTGGGTCCTCTCTTTTCTTCTTGGTGAGCCTGGATAAATGTTTATCAATTTTATCTTTTCAAAAAACTAACTCTTGGTTTCATTGATCACTCATGCTTTCTTCTGTATCAATCTGCTATTCATTCCTTCTAGTGTGTTTTTTATTTAGGCTATTGAATTATTCATTTCTGATTGAGTCTTTTTTATATTTTCTAATTCTTTGTAAATTTTTCACTGTGTTCATCTATTCTTTACCCTAATTCAGTTAACATTTTGACTGCCAGTGCTTTGAATTCTTTATTTCTGCTTCATTATCTGCCTTTTCAAGGGTTTTCTCTTGCTCTTTCAACTGAGAGCATTTCTTCTCTTTTCATTTTGCTTAACTTTCTCTTACTCCATGAATTTAGTGTGAAACAGTTGCCTGTTGCAGTCTTGAAGGGCTGTTCTTATGTGGGAACATCCCTATTCAGATTGCACACACTCAGTGATTTAATGGTAGAGCTGGATTTGACATGGGTGCAAATCACATCTTAGGGTGTGATGACAGCTATCCCCTTGGTAGGGAGTGAAACTGGAAATGGAAGGGCTGGAGCTGGAGTTAAGTGCTAAAAATTGGCAAGTTCCTTTTTAAAATAGTTTTACTTATTTATTTATTTTTGGCTTTGCTGGGTCTTCCTTGTTGCTCGGGCTTTTCTCTAGGCACGGCAAGCAGGGTTACTCTTGTTGCGGTACACGGGCTTCTCTTTGCAATGGCTTCTCTTGTGGAGCACAGGTTTTAGAGTGCAAGGGCCTCAGTAGTTGCAGCACACAGGCTCAGTAGTTGTGGCGCACAGGCTTAGTTGCTCTGAGGCATGTGGGATCTTCCTGGATCAGAGGTCAAACCCGTGTCTGCTGCATTAGCAGGCGGATTCTTTACCATTTAGCCACCAAGGAAAAACCACGGGTGCCTTTTAGTGTGGGTTTTCCCCTATCTTCACACTGGAACCTATGCCCCAGTGTTGGGGACTGTTGAAGCAAGGGGGCCCATGCAACTATCAGCTTGTGTCAGCCATAGCAGAGGTCCAAGCTTTCTGCGCCACACTGCCTGTACAAGCACCTGCAAGGATGTCCCTTAGCTCAGTTGCAGCCTGAGGTACAAGTATTCCTCATCCTTCACAGTCAGTCACTGCCCCCAGCCTCCACCAAACTCCTTTGCCCTATGGAGGCACACCACAGGGCAGGCAGGGCCCACATGGACACTCAGCATGTACTGGGGCGTGAGCTGGGGTGGAAGGGCTGCTCTCAGAGCTCTGGGCTGCTTCTGATGCACAGCTTGAGAAGGCACCAGCCATGACCACTGCCACCCCACCAGACTTGCCCTGGGTCTGGGTAGTCTCTGGATCCCTAAGTTATGTCTTATGCTCAGTAGTAGCCGCCCTAGATCCAACACCACACCATGATGTAAAGAGTGAATGGGGCTGGAATATTCATTCGACTGGGGCTGGGACATGCACCAAGGTGGCTGTGGGAAACCGAGTAGCCACTTGACCACCTCCTTCTGCCCGTCCTGGGGGCAAGCCAGTGTGCATGTGCTCCTCAGGAGCAGAATCCAGGCTTGTCACAGCTCCCCAATTAGTTCCAATGGTCCACCAGCCAACCAAGGGGGTGCTTCTTCCAGGACTGGGGTGCCCAATCCATAGCTCTCACTGCTTACTCCCCAGGGCAGGTGTCTGACAATGAATTCTCCCTTTTCCTCTGAGTCTCTCCCAGGAGCAAAGATCCCAACTCAATCTCTTCTTTACTTCCTACCTGATTACATGTATATCTTTCTTATAGCCTTGATTGTATAGGAGTCCTTCTGCCAATTTCTAGTGAAATTTGTTCCATATTTAGATGTATTTTCTGATATGTTCTTGAGGGGAGGTAAGCTCTACATCCCTTTACCCCACCATCTTGATTGATCTCCAGATTTATTTTTAACAACATGAGCTAATTCTACAGTTTATAAACAAAAATAAACAAAGAAAAATCAGGAAAACTTAGCAAAACAAAGAGGTGAGTTTGCCTTATCTGACATAAAAACACATTACAAACTCTCAATAATTAAAATGGTGTGACATCAGTACATAAGTAGAGGAGCAAGTAAAACATAATAGAATGTCCATAAATAGAGTCAAATATATTCAGGAATTTAATAGGTGCCCAAACCAGTAAGAGAAAACAAAGAATGTTGGCATAGTATACTTCATATTATATGCCAGGATAAATACCAAGTGAATGAAAGACTTTAAATGTAAATAATGAAATCATATATATGACAAAGAAAACATGGAAAAATTCTTTTTAATCTTGGGATGAGCTACTATAATTATGACAGCTGAGTGCCAATGAATCAATGCTTTAGAACTGTGGTGTTGGAAAAGATTCATAAAAGTCCCTTGGACTGCATGGAGAGCAAACCAGACAATCCTGAAGGAAATCAATCCTGAATATTCATTGGAAGGACTGATGCTGAAGCTGAAGCTCCATTACTTTGATGCAAAGAGCCGACTCATTGGAAAAGATCCTGATGTGAGGAAAGATTGAAGGCAGGAGGAGAAGGGGATGATAGAGGATGAGATGGTTGGATGGCATCACCAACTCAATGGACATGATTTGAGCAAGCTCCAGAAGATGGTGAAAGACAGGAACCCTAGTGTGCTGCAGTCCATGAGGTCAAAAAGAGTCAGACACAACTGAGCAACTGAACAACAATAAATTCAGAAGCCATAACAATTCTGCATGATATAAAACACTGTAGCAAAGTTCAAAAAAGTGAAGTTAAGTGACAAAATGGGTGAAATATTTGCAAGTATTTAACATGTTACCATCTCCTATGAATTGGTTTTTAAAAATGACCAAATATAAAACAGTATAAAGAATACAATAATAAGTAAATAAATAAATCCAAATCTTCAGAAAACAACAACAAAATGCAAGTGGCTCTTAACGAAATGAAAGAATCCTCAATGTCACTCATAAGAAAAATGCAAATTACAGCTATACTGATCCTGTTTTAACTCATCAGATCAGCAAAAATTCAAAAATTTAATTAACAAGCTTGGTTATGAATCAGCAAGTACTCATACACTGTTGCTGGTAATGTAAATTGGTACAACCTTCATGGAAGGCAGTTTGGCAATATTTACCAAAATTACAAATGCCAATACCCACTGGCCCCGAAATTCTGCTGTTGAAATTTATCCTTTAACACTTGTACAGGGGTACAAAATGATACACATAGAAAGCTATTTAATGCAGCATGGTTTGTAACAGCTGGAAAGCATTGGAAACAACTGACTTGCCCATCAGTGGGTAAATTGTTAAATAAATTATGGTATTTCCTCATGATGGAATATTCTGAAAGTATATTTAAAAATAAAGAAGCTTTGTATTATTGATATGAAAATATCTCCAAGACGGTTGTGCAGAATAGTAAAGATGCTATTCTTTTTGAGGAAAAGGGAGAAGAATACAAATACTTATTCATATTTACTTAAATAGAGAAATTCTGGAAGAATATGTGTCCCTCTGGAGGAATATTTGCAAAACTAATAAAATAATAATTGGAGAAGTGGCTGGATAGGTATTAGAAATGTGAGGAAAACTTTTTACTGTGTACTCTGAAAATGCATTTTCACTTTTGAATCATATGAATATATTATCAGCTGAAAGGAAGTTAAATTTTGAAATGCCATTTTTTAACATTAATGGACACATTATGCATAATAAGCCCTGTATCATCTGCTGTATGGCATGCATTCAAGCATTTCAACATGGTCATTCTTTGGATCAACATTATTTTAACAGTTCTTGGGGTTATTATAAATGGTTAGATTAAGCATGATGAGATTCCCCCAGAATAACTTGAAGCAGAAAAATCAAAATACTCTAGCATCTTCTTGTCCATCTGAAGCTATTCTCAAGTTTCCCTCAGGATTCCTGATGGTCCTCTGGTTAGGACTCTGAGCTTCCAATGCCAGGGGTCCAGGTTCCATCCCTGGTAGGGGAACTAAGATCTCATATGCCCTGTAGTCAAAAACAAAACAAAACAAAAAAACCACCTCCCTCTCTGGGCTCTTCATTTAAAGTCTTTCCCCTTAGGTTACAGACTCTTCATCTACCCTTTACCACGTGATATTCAAAAACAGGCTGTAGAGATCATTTGACCTGGTACCATAAATTGTCTGCATAAGCTTGGACCAAACACTTCAATTTCCTCATGTGTAAAATGGAAGTAAACACAAACTTTATAGATTTGCTGTGAGGATTCAGTGAGTTATGTACGTGAAACTCTGAGCCCAACGTTGGCATATGATAAGAATTCTAGAAACACTAAGCACCTCTACTATTATTACATTGACTACAAAGACTTCCTGTGTTGCGGTTTAGTCACTAAGTCGTATCTGACTCTGCAGCCCCACGGACTACTGCATGCCAGGCTTCCCCATCCTTCACTATCTTCTTGGGTTTGCTCAAACTCATGTCTATTGAGTTGGTGACTTCCTAGAAGCTGGCATTTCCAGTGGGTTCTAAACTCTGATGTGTTTCGATGGATACTCTGGTTACTAATCTTGCACAAGATGGTTGGATGGCATCACCAACTCGATGGACATAAATTTGAGTACATTCCGGGAGTTGGTGATGGACAGGGAAACCTGGAATGCTGCAGTCCATGGGGTCGCAAAGTTGGATGTGACTGAGCAACTGAACTGAACCAAAATGATCCTCTTGTCAATTCAAGTAACAGTTGTATGGTTATCATTTAGACACTCATCCATAAATTTATGCTAATCTCCTATCTTTGAATTAATGCTCCTCTAATTCAACACATTAAGTTTCTAATTAATGTGTCTAATAATCCTTTCACTCTTTAATTCAAAAATAATATTCACTGTTCATCAGAAAGTATCAGCATTTTTTAGCGTCCTCATACCAAAGGTCAACTACATTTTTAAATTATGAAATGCAGTTTACCCAGGTAATACAGTCAGAATTACCTCATAGTATCTCAGACTCAGTATCACTCTATCACTGTAATCAAGATATTCTTAGGAAGAATTCTTTATCTACGTAATTATCATTTTCATGGTAAGAAACACTCGATGTCAATTTTAATTATTTCAATGTCAATAATTCACATTAACATGAAAACTATTACTAATTAATATTACCTGTTTACAATGTGTAAGCAATTCTAATAAACATGTAAAAGACTTTGGGAGAGGAAACATACCACTCAGCTTTAATATTCAAACATTAGGGCTAGAGAGCTAAGATTGACTATCAGAAAATAACCTAGACCCCAATGAGCCCACAACAAGACATTGCCAAATTTCTTATTATTAATAAATTTCTTCTCTCTGAATTCCCTCAGAGAACACACAAGCAGTGATTACCAAGGGAAATATTAGAAAACTGTGAATTATGTTTAATCCTTGGGCTATAAACCAGAAATTTTTAATTAAAAAACTAAAGCCTTCATTTTAATTTTGGAATGCTATTATATAACTTGAAAAGAAAATTGAGGTTTACTTTTGTCATTAAATAGACGTTTAGTGCAACATTATGGAGCAAGCACTGATTTACATATCCTTTGGGGAAAGAGGGAAAAAAGTAAGCCTTAAGGGAGATTGTAATCCACTAAGCAAATTGAGACAGGTAAGGTAATAATTAAGATATAAATAATAAGTGATAAGGGCTGTGCTAGTGAAGTTCAGAGGGAGGTGACCACAGAAACTATTATGCATTTTAATTTGGCCTTGTAGAAAGGTAAAAATTCAACAGCCAGAAGTAGTGGAAAGAGATCATTTCAAATAAAGGGAATAATATGAGCTATGTCTGGAAGGAAATAGCAGAGCATGTCTGTAGAACTGAGCATATGGACTGCAGTATGAAATAATATTAATGGGAAATAAAACAAACACAGATTCAATAAGAAGCAATAAGATAAAGCCGAGAAATTCAGAATTTCTTTCATAAACAATGGAAAGCTATGAACAGTACTTTGATTGAAAGGGTAATTTTATAAAAGTTGCCCTAGGAAGATTATACTGGTAATCGTGTACAATATGGGTTACATTTGGGTTCTGGGGATGGGGAAGAGAGTGTTCTAGCAATTTAAGCAAGAGATCCATATGCATCTGAACTAGGTGCCGTGGAACTGGAAAGGAAGAGATGAGGTAAATATACGGAGCGTATATTTTAGTCTTTATATAGTTTTTTTATAGTTTTATATATATTTATATAATTTTAGTCTTTGAATGTTCAGTGTATCATGTGGTCATGCTCAGTCACGTCCAACTCTTTGCAGCCCCGTGGACTGTAGATCACCAGGCTCCTCTGTACATGAGATTTCCCAGGCAAGAATACTGGAGTGGGTTCCCATTTCCTCTTCCAGATCTTCCCCACCCAGGGATCAAACCCACATCTCCTGCGTAAGCAGGTGGATTCATTACCACTGAGCCACCTGGGAAGCCCCCATCCCATGATCAGCCACTTCCAATTTAACTCACTGAAATTCTACTCTCTCATCAGGTGAGAAGTTTGCTGACAAAAAGCCTAAAGTGCAGTTAGTCATATCCTACAAAGACGCGAAGCTGACCGTACTTGTGAAGCACATGAAAAACATCGTGAGTTTCTCTGATCTAATAAGAAACATGTAAACCTACATTTAGAAATAACATTCTTCCTTTAAGCAATTAATGTCAACACTTGTGAGAGGGGTGGGGCCAGCCACCAAGTATCAGTGAGGAACAATGAGCCAATTACAGTATTCAGTATGTTCAGTGTACAGTATAATGGTGATCCTTGCTGGAAAGGCTATAACATATTTCACAGGTAAAGTCCTAGAATGAAAGTCAGACTTTATTCAAAGTGAACTGTCAGAACAAGTCAAGTCCAGCATAGCTAGAGTATTGAGAACCAAAAGAAAGAAAAAAAAAAAGCTATGTCCCAACAGTTTACATCTGTCTCATCAAGCTAAGCTTCACGGAAGGCTGACTCATCTCTTTGAAAAGTGCCAACACCTTCTCTGTGAAGCCAGAGAAGTAATTTTCTCACAGATTTCCATTTAGTACTTTGAACATTTATCATATTTTGATATAATTGCTCAAAGAAGTTTTTCTTCCCTCAAAAAGTAATAATTTTTCCAGTAACAAGGACCCCCCATCTTTGCATCCCCAGAACCAAGAATGGTAGTTAGCCTCTAAGGAAAACCAAAAACTGCTCTATTATACCCCATTACTCCCCGAGGATGGGTCAAGTCAGAGAGACCAGGATGGCAATTGCTGCTG
Organism: Oryx dammah; assembly: GCF_014754425.2. Lineage (NCBI taxonomy): Eukaryota > Metazoa > Chordata > Mammalia > Artiodactyla > Bovidae > Oryx > Oryx dammah. The sequence continues at coordinate 27,411,970 of NW_024070213.1, forward strand.
CTAAGTCACTTCAGTCATATCCAACTGTACAACCCCATGGACGGCAGCCCACCAGGCTCCTCTGTTCACGGGGTTCTCCAGGCAAGAATACTGGAGTGGGTTGCCATTTCCTTCTCCAAAGATGGCAACTGGATCATGTCATTAAGAGAGGGAGCCTTCTGTGTCACAGTTAGTCTCTCAGTCGTGCCCGGGTCTTTGCAACCCCATGGACTGCAGCACGCCAGTCTTCCCAGTCCATCGCCAACTCCCAGATCTTGCTCAAACTCATGTCCATTGAGTCAGTGATGCCATCCAACCATCTCACCCTCTGTCATCCCCTTCTCCTCCTGCCTTCAGTCTTTCCCAGCACCAGGGTCTTTTCCAGTGAGTCAGTTCTTTGCATCAGGTGGCCAAAGGATTGGAGATTTAGTATCAGACCTTCCAATGAATATTCAGGACTGACTTCCTTTAGGATTGACTGGTTGGATCTCCTTGCAGTTCAAGGGACTCTCAAGAGTCTGCTCCAACACCACAGTTCAAAAGCATCAATTCTTTGGCACTCAGCTTTCTTTATCATCCAACTCTCACATCCATACATAACTACTGGAAAAACCTTGGTTTGTCTAGATGGACTTTTGTTGTCAAAGTAACGTCTCTGCTTTTTAATACGCTGTCTAGGTTTGTGATAGCTTTTCTTCCAAGGAACAAGCACCTTTTAATTTCATGGCTGCAGTCACCATCTGTAGTGATTTTTGAGCCCAAGAAAATAGTTTCTCATTGTTTCCCCATCTATTTCCCACGGAATGATGGGACCTGATGCCATGATCTTCATTTTCTGAGTGTTGAGCTTTAAGCCAACTTTTTCACTCTCTTCTTTCACTTTCATCAAGAGGCTCTTTAGTTCCTCTTCACTTTCTGTCATAAGGGTGATGTCATCTGCATATCTGAGCTTATTGATATTTCTCCCTGCAATCTTGACTCCAGCTTGTGCTTCATCCCAGCATGGCATTTCTCATGATGTACTCTGCACAGAAGTTAAACAAGCAGGGTGACAATATGCAACTTTGACATACTCCTTTCCCAATTTGGAACCAGTCCATTGTTTCATGTCCGGTTCTAACTGTTGCTTCTTGACCTGCCTACAGGTTTCTCAGGAGGCAGGTCAGGTGATCTGGTATTCCCATCTCTAAGAATTTTCCACAGTTTGTTATGATCCACACAATCAAAAGCTTTAGCATAGTCAATGAAGCAGAAGTAGATGTTTTTCTGGAGCTCTCTTGCCTTTTATATGATCCAACAAGATGTTGACCATTTGATCTCTGGTTCCTCTGACTTTTCTAAATCCAGCTTGAATATCTGAGTCACCTTTAATTGGTTAAACGTCTGATTCACCTTTAATTGGGTAACACTAAGCCTCACTAGCTTCTCTGGTCTTCCACTAGCCTAGCAAAACATGTCCTCCACATGGCAAAGCTCCCCTGAGAATCCACTGATATGGCAAAAGTCAGAAGCACTACTTAGGCTCTCTCTTTGTGCATATAAATCTCTAAGGATGCACTTGGAAGGACTTAAAGGAGCAATCTTCTCAACATGATGTGCATCTGGAACACTTGATAACTATTTGTTCACTGAAAAATATTTGGCATAATTTTCAGGGAATACATCCTTTATAAATTTAGTTTTAGCCAGACATCCAAAGATACCTGTCTGTAAATCTGTGTTGTTTGCATTCAGCAATTTTTATAAGCACTGGGCAAATATTATTAAATGTGCTTTGTAGAACTTTTACTCACTAAAAATAATTATTTTCAATTGCTTTAGCTTATTTAACTTATATGCAGAGTACATCATGAGAAACGCTGGGAAGAAGCACAGGATGAAATCAAGATTGCTGGGAGAAATATCAATAACCTCAGATATGCAGATGACACCACCCTTATGGCAGAAAGTGAAGAGGAACTAAAAAGCCTCTTGATGAAGGTGAAAGAGGAGAGTGAAAAAGTTGGCTTAAAGCTCAACATTCAGAAAACTAAGATCATGGCATCTGGTCCCTTCACTTTATGGGAAATAGATGGGGAAACAGTGGAAACAGTGTCAGACTTTATTTTTTTGGGCTCCAAAATCACTGCAGATGGTGATTGCAGCCATGAGATTCAAAGATGCTTACTCCTTGGACGGAAGGTTATGACCAACCTAGATAGCATATTTAAAAGCAGAGACATTACTTTGCCAACAAAGGTCCGTCTAGTCAAGACTATGGTTTTTCCAGTAGTCAAGTATGGATGTGAGAGTCGGACTGTGAAGAAAGCTGAGCGCTGAAGAATTGATGCTTTTGAACTATGGTATTGGAGAAGACTCCTGAGAGTCCCTTGGACTGCAAGGAGATCAAACCAGTCCATTCTAAAGGAGATCAGTCCTGGGTATTCATTGGAAGGAATGATGCTAAAGCTGAAACTCCAGTACTTTGGCCACCTCATGCAAAGAGTTGACTCATTGGAAAAGACTCTGATGCTGGGAGGGAATAGGGGCAGGAGGAGAAGGAGATGACAGAGGATGAGATGGCTGGATGGCATCACCGACTCGATGGACGTGAGTTTGAGTGAACTTCAGGAGCTGGTGATGGACAGGGAGGCCTGGTGTGCTGCAATTCGTGGGGTCACAAAGAGTCGGACAAGACTGAGCAACTGAACTGAACTGAACTGAGTAACTTAATCAGCTTAACTGAGAATAGCAGTTGTTTAAGATGAAAGTGAAAGAGGAGAGCGAAAAAGTTGGCTTAAAGCTCAACATTCAGAAAACGAAGATCATGGCATCTAGTCCCATCACTTCATGGGAAATAGATGGGGAAACAGTGGAAACAGTGTCAGACTTTATTTTGGGGGGGCTCCAAAATCACTGCAGATGGTGACTGCAGCCATGAAATTAAAAGACGCTTACTCCTTGGAAGAAAAGTTATGACCAACCTAGATAGTATATTCAAATGCAGAGACATTACTTTACCGACTAAGGTCCATCTAGTCACGGCTATGGTTTTTCCAGTGGTCATGTATGGATGTGAGAGTTTGACTGTGAAAAAAGCTAAGCACCGAAGAACTGACTCTTTTGAACTGTGGTGTTGGAGAAGACTCTTGAGAGTCCCTTGGACTGCAAGGAGAGCCAGCCAGTCCATTCTGAAGGAGATCAACCCTGGGATTTCTTTGGAAGGAATGATGCTAAAGCTGAAGCTCCAGTACTTTGGCTACCTCATGCAAAGAGTTGACTCATTGGAAAAGACTCTGATGCTGGGAGGGATTGGGGGCAGGGGGAGAAGGGGACGACCGAAGATGAGATGGCTGGATGGCATCACGGACTCGATGGACGTGAGTCTGAGTGAACTCCGAGAGTTGGTGATGGACAGGGAGGCCTGGCCTGCTGTGATTCATGGGGTCACAAAGAGTTGGACACGACTGAGCAACTGAACTGAACTAAAGACAATCTTAGGCTGAGAAATGAAGATTAAGTTAGATATTATTTATAGCGATATGTGTGTTCATGGACTTTAAGAATCTATATAAATACACATGATAAAGAAATTGTATTTAAGAAATAGTGTTAATCAATTTAACAGAATTTTTATATATACATATATATATATATGACATATAATGGGCAATTGAAAATAGTCCTCTTGGAAACTATACATATATTTCAGTAATGTCATTGCTGAAAACATTTTAGAACATGCCTATTGACATAGCTTTTAGATCTGCAGATAAACCACACAATAAACTTGTTGATATTATTCAACAGTCATGCCTAATGTTTGATCAAAAACAGTATTAACCAACCTGATCACTCATTTTATTCATCAGCAAAATGCCCAAATTACTTTTTTTTTTAATTTTTCTTATTTATTTTTTATTTTACTTTACAATACTGTATTGGTTTTGCCATACATTGACATGAATCCGCCATGGGTGTACATGAGTTCCCAATCCTGAATCCACCACCACCACCCCCACCCCGCCACCTCTCTCCCCATATCATCTCTCTGGGTCATCCCAGTGCACCAGCCTCAAGCATCCTGTATCCTGTATCAAACCTAGACTGGCGATATGTTTCTTACATGATAGTATACATGCTCCAAAATCACTGCAGATGGTGACTGCAGCCATGAAATTAAAAGACGCTTACTCCTTGGAAGAAAAGTTATGACCAACCTAGATAGCATATTCAAAAGCAGAGACATTACTTTGCCGACTAAGGTCCGTCTAGTCAAGGCTATGGTTTTTCCTGTGGTCATGTATGGATGTGAGAGTTGGACTGTGAAGAAAGCTGAGTGCCGAAGAATTGATGCTTTTGAACTGTGGTGTTGGAGAAGACTCTTGAGAGTCCCTTGGACTGCAAGGAGATCCAACCAGTCCATTCTGAAGGAGATCAACCCTGGGATTTCTTTGGAAGGAATGATGCTAAAGCTGAAGCTCCAGTACTTTGGCCACCTCATGCGAAGAGTTGACTCATTGGAAAAACTTTGATGCTGGGAGGGATTGGGGGCAGGAGGAGAAGGAGATGACAGGTGAGATGGCTGGATGGCATCGCTGACTCGATGGATGTGAGTTTGAGTGAACTCTGAGAGTTGGCGATGGACAGGGAGGCCTGGCGTGCTCCAATTCATGGGGTCTCAAAGAGTCAGACACGACTGAGCGACTGAACTGAACTGAACTGATACATGTTTCAATGCCATTCTCCCAAATCATCCCACCCTCTCCCTCTCCCACAGAGTCCAGAAGTCTGTTCTTTACATCTGTGTCTCTTTTGCTGTCTCACATACAGGGTTATCATTACCATCTTTCTAAATTCCGTATATATGTGTCAGTATACTGTATTGGTGTTTTTCTTTCTGGCTTACTTCACTCTGTATAATCGGCTCCAGTTTCATCCACCTCATTAGAACAGATTCAAATGTATTCTTTTTAATGGCTGAGTAACACTCCATTGTGTATATGTACCACAGCTTTCTTATCTATTCATCTGCTGATGGACATCCAGGTTGCTTCCATGTCCTGGCTATTATAAACAGTGCTGTGAAGAACATTGGGGTACATGTGTCTCTTTCAATTCTGGTTTCCTTGGTGTGTATGCCCAGCAGTGGGATTGCTGGGTCATAAGGCAGTTCAATTTCCAGTTTTTTAAGGAATCTCCACACTGTTCTCCATAGTGGCTGTACTAGTTTGCATTCCCACCAACAGTGTAAGAAGGTTCCCTTTTCTCCACACCCTCTCCAGTATTTATTGCTTGTAGACTTTTGGATTGCAGCCATCTGACTGGTGTGAAATGGTACCTCATTGTGGTCTTGATTTGCATTTCTCTGATAATGAGTGATGCTGAGCATCTTTTCATGTGTTTGTTAGCCATCTGTATGTCTTCTTTGGAGAAATGTCTATTTAGTTCTTTGGCCCATTTTTTGATTGGGTCGTTTATTTTTCTGGAATTGAGCTGCAGGAGTTACTTGTATATTTTTGAGATTAGTTCTTTATCAGTTGCTTCATTTGCTGTTATTTTCTCCCATTCCAAAGGCTGTCTTTTCACCTTGCTTATGGTTTCCTTTGTTGTGCAGAAGCTTTTAATTTTAATTAGATCCCATTTGTTTATTTTTGCTTTTATTTCCAGTATTCTAGGAGGTGGATCATAGAGGATCCTGCTGTGATTTATGTCAGAGAGTGTTTTACCTATGTTCCCCTCTAGGAGTTTTATAGTTTCTGGTCTTACGTTTAGATCTTTAATCCATTTTGAGTTTATTTTTGTGTATGGTGTTAGAAAGTGTTCTAGTTTCATTCTTTTACGAGTGGTTGACCAGTTTTCCCAGCACCATTTGTTAAAAAGATTGTCTTTTCTCCATTGTATATTCTTGCCTCCTTTGAAATTACTTTTGACAGTTTTCAAAAACGCATTTTATAGTCCGATCAAGTTGTACTACCAATAAGTATATTCAAAATGAGTGTGATGAAAGCATAAAGGAGGGGAGTGAGTAAGAGTAAGAGTTTAAGATTTGGATCAAGTTAAGAGTAAATGGAAAATGAGAAAGTGAATCCTTTAAAAATTTGAAAACTGCTTTGAATTCCCTGGTGGCTCAGACAGTAAACAATCTGCCTGCAACACAGGAGACTGGGGTTCAATCCCTGGGTGGGGAAGATCCCATAGAAGGACATGGCCACCCACTTCAGTATTCTTGCCTGGAGAATTCCATGGACAGAGGAGGCTGGCAGGCTATAGTCCATGGGGTCACAAAGAGTCGGACACAACTGAGTGACTAACATATTAGGGCCACTAGGGCCTGTATGTTGTCAATGCCCTTGAAAGAAAAGTTGTTAATAATGAAGTCAGGTTTCCTCCTGGTTGTTCTCTGCCCCCTAATCTCTTAACATTGCCCTGGAACTCATCTCTTTCTTTTAAAGAATATTTTCTTTGCCTCACCTCACAGATGTGGGATCTTAGTTCCCCAACCCAGGTTCAAACCCTCACCCCTTGCATTGGAAGTGCAGAGTCTTAACCACTGGACCACCAAGGCAGTCAGTCCCTCTTCACTTTTTATTGCCAGGCCTATAGCTTTAAATACCCTTTACATGTCTTTTCCTTCTATATTTATAATAAAACTTGAAAGTCTCCCTAAAATCCAGTTGTATGTACAACTGATTACTCAACAACTCTAGTAGAAATTCAATAAGCATCATGACTTAACATACATCCAGTCAAACTTCTGATTATTGTCCCCCTAAACCTGCTTCTTTGGCAACTTGTCTCACCTTTAAATAACACCTTCATCCTACTAGTTGCTCAGGTTAAAATCTTTAGAGTTCTTTTGACTGCTCTCAAAAACTACATCCCAATTTATCAGCAAATTCTGTCCATTTCATCTTGCAAAATAAATCCAGGATTCCTTTGTGTTTTACCACCACCATTGGATCAAGCTATCATCTTTTCTCACTTGAATTACTTCTGTTGCCTCTCAATAGGTTTCCCTGATTTTACCTTTATATCAGGAGCCCCCAACCTCTAGGATCTAATGCCAGATGATCTGCAGTGGAGCTGATATAATAATAATAGAAATAAAGTGAACAATAAAGGTAATGTTCTTGAATCACTCCAAAACCATCCCCCCACCCCCTAATCCATGGAAAAACTGCCTCACAAAACCAGACACTGGGGCCAAAAAGGTTAGGGACTGCTGCTTTACATCTCTTTAGTCTTTTTCTAACCTAGCATCCAAAATATTCCTTTGAGAATAAAAGTCAGATCCTAATCATTCTTCTCTCACATCCCTCTGCAGAAGGAATCTCATTCTACTTACAATGATAGCCAAGTACCACCCTTGATCTCTCCAGCTTCACCTCACGCCTATTGTAATCAGTCCCAAAGTCGTGTTGGACTCTTTTACAACCCTATGGACTGTAGCCTGCCAGGCGCCTCTCTCCATGGGATTTCCCAGGCAGACTCCCTAAATCACTCCATTCCAGCTGCAATGATTTTCCTCCTATACCTTGAATACTGAAGCATGTTTCTGCCCCAGGACATTTATACCTGCTACTCAGCATACCTGGACTGCTCTTCCCCAGGCCCATAGTTCAAATTCCCCAATGGTTCAATTTCACATATCCTAAACAGCTGTTTTTACTGTCACCTTTTCCCATGAGGTCCTCTCCTACTCCCATATATAAAATTGCAGAACCACCCCTGTTGGTTGGCACTTCCAAACTTCCTTCCTCCACTGCTCTGTATCAGTGCTATAACCCCAGTGGCTAAAGCAGGGTCAAATATATCATAGGTGCTCAATGAATACTTTGTTAAATCAAAGAATGTTAAGTTACTTCTAATGTGGACAACTAACAATCTCTCACCTTCCCAAAATCATCACAACAAAGTTCTCATGCTTTGCATTTTTCACAGTTTCTTTTAAATGATAACTTTATTTCTTTGGCTTATCTGAAGCCTGAGATAAATTATAATGCAAATGACAGAAAAATCTATCTATAAATTCTCAACACATTTTCTTTGCTCATTTCAAGTTGTAACTAATTGTTATTTATTTTTTTAGCCATCAGTATTTTCACATGCTTGAGTAATCTGACTAAAGAAGTTGTGCTTGATTTTATTTTAATATTAAAATGAATTATTCTGCCTGCAGTTCTGTTATATTTGATAGTAAGTTTGATGAAAAGACTTGTTTATCTTATATTAAATCTTTGAAGCTTTGCTGTCAGAACTACTTCCCTCCTGTGAATTCACAGGCTAAAACAAAATTGCTAAAATTTTTCCCTTTCAAAGCCACACAATATGATTTATCCTAGTGAACAGAGACTGACAAAATAGTGCAGTTATTTAGAACTGACCAAGATTTTAAAAAATAATATGGTAGATTTTTATTGTATTCATTTAACTTTTTGTATTAATATTTGCATAATTCCAACATTTTGGAATTCTACCCCTAACAGAGTGATAATCATTTCATACAGAAAAAAAAAATAATAATAGTTCAGTTTGTATAACCGAGAAACAGAATAATGATTTAGATTTGAAATATGTCTTTAAATCTTTCTAGTGTTTTCCCATGTAGCCCACATTAAAATGCTCTCTTCCGCTGACTTCTGTGATCTCTCTTTGCATTGCTGTGTGTCTCCTGGTCTTGTGGATTCCCCTAGTGTTGTGTTATTTCTAAACTGTTTTCTTCTACCTGCTCCTGAGTGATCACATTCCGGGAGCCTCTTAAAATAATCAGCAAGGATTACTGATTAGCATCAGTAATGGCATCAGTAGGGATGCCAAACTCCCTTCTGATATGGAATATGCTCACACTAGGAGAGTCTCCTTAGTCTGTAACAGAATAATAAGTCATTTCATATGAAGAGCAAGTAATGACCAGGGAAGTCAGATGTATCTCAACTGGAGTGCTCTTTAGTCCTTTCCTAAGACACAAAATGGCAGAAATTCCTTACTGTATGAAATCAATAGAAGACAGAGAAGTAGTCAAACACAACAAGAACTAATACACACATTAAATTTCATTATGTTTTATTTTTTAAAATTCTTACAGTTTTACTATGTATTTGTAGTCTAGGGGTGGGGGGCTCTTGTTTTTAAAATCCACATTCCTGGATGCAACTTCCAGGACATTGACTCTGTCAGTATGGGTTGGGATTTCTGCATCTGCCATTTACAGGCGATTCATGGATTCCTCTCCTCTTGCATTTCTAGACTTGTTTTCTTCTCTCCTGCTGTCAATTCTTTTCAATTTTTTAAAACCTAGATCTTTAAAAGAATTTGTCATTGCTCCATCCTAGATTCACTTTATTTAAATGAATGACAATTTCTTGTTAAAGGGAAATTTTCTAATAATTATTATTTGAATAATTATATTTGCCTTATATTCCATGAATAAAAATTGTTCTTCCAGAGCTGGCCTATTATGACATCCATTTCCCATTTCAAAGAATAAATAAGATGCGAAGCAATGGACAGTGAGGGGTACCCAGCCCAGATATACATAACTTACTGTGTTTCATGATTTTTTAACCAAAAAATTGACCCTCAAAAATTACCAAATATTTCTTAAGGAAACAAACTATGTTGTAGTTCAGTTGCTAAGTCCTGTCCGACTCTTTGCAACCTCATGGATGCAGCAGGCCAGGCCTCCCTGTCCTTCACTATCTCCCTGAGTTTGCTCAAACTCACATCGATTGAGTTGATGATGCTATCCAACCGTTTCATCTTCTGTTGCCCACTACTCCTCCTGTCCTCAATCTTTCCTGGCATCAGGGTCTTTTCCAGTGAGTCAACTCTTTGCAACAGGTGGCTAAAGTCCTGGAGTTTCAGCTTCACAATCAGTCCTTCCAATGAATATTCAGGGTTGATTTCCTTTAGGATTGACTGGTTTGAGCTCCTTGCAGTCCAAGGGACTCTCAAGAGTCTTCTCCAACACCACAGTTCAAAAGCATCAATTCTTCGGTGCTCAGCTTTCTTTGTAGTCCAACTCTCATATCCATACATGACTACTGGAAAAACCATAGCTTTAACTAGACAGACTTTTGTTGGCAAAGTGATGTCTCTGCTTTTGAATATACTGTCTAGGTTGGTCATAGCTTTTCTTCCAAGGAGCAAGTGTCTTTTAATTTCATGGCTGCAGTCACCATCTGCAGTGATCTTAGAGTCCAAGAAAATAAATTTTCTCACTGTTTCCATTGTTTCCCCATCTATTTGCCATGAAGTGATGAGACAAGATGCCATGATCTTCATTTTCTGAATATTGGGTTTTAAGCCATCTTTTTCACTCTCCTCTTTCACATTCATCAAGAGGCTCTTTAGTTCTTCTTTGCTTTCTGCCAAAAGGGTGGTGTCATCTGCATATCTGAGGTTATTGATATTTCTCCCAGCAATCTTGATTCCAGCTTGTGCTTCATCCAGCCTGGCATTTTACATGATGTACTCTGCATAGAAGTTAAACAAGTAGGGTGACAACACATAGCCTTGACATAGTCCTCTCCCCATTTGTAATCAGTCTGTTGTTCCACATCTGGTTCTAACTGTTGCTTCCTGACCTGCATATAGATTTCTCAGGAGACAGGAAAGGTGGTCTGCTATTCCCATCTCTAAGAATTTTCCACAGTTTGTTGTGATCCACATAGTCAGAGGCTTTGGCATAGTCAATAAAGCAGAAGTAGATTTTTTTCTGGTATTCTTTTGCTTTTACGATGACCCAGCAGATGCTGGCAATTTGATATCTGGTTCCTCTGCCTCTTATAAAACCAGCTTGAACATCTGGAAGTTCATGGTTCACGTACCGTTGAAGCCTGGCTTGGAGAGTTTTGAGCATTACTTTGCTAGCATGTGAGATGAGTGCAATTGTGTGGTAGTTTGAACATTCTTTGACGTTGCCTTTCTTTGGGATTGGAAGGAAAACTGACCTTTTCCAGCCCTGTGGCCACTGCTAAGTTTTCCAAATTTGCTGGCATATTGAGTGCAGCACTTCACAGCATCATCTTTTAGGATTTGAAATAGCTCAACTGGAATTCCATCACCTCCACTAGCTTTGTTCTTAGTAATGCATATTAAGGCCCTCTTGACTTCACACTCCAAGATATCTGGCTTTAGGTGAGTGATCACACCATTGTGGTTATCTGGGTCATTAAGACATTTTTTGGCACAGTTCTTTCGTATGTTCTTCCCACTTCTTCTTAGTATCTTCTGCTTCTATTAGGTCCATAACATTTCTGTCGTTTATTGTACCCATCTTTGCATGAAATGTTCCCTTGGTATCTCTAATTTTCTTGAAGAAATTGCTTTCCTTTATTTCTTTGCATTGTTCATGTAAGAAGGCCTTCTTATATCTCCTTGCTATTCTCCAGAACTCTGCATTCAGTTGGGCATATCTTTCCCTTTCTCCCTTGCTTTTTGCTTCTCTTTTCTCAGCTATTTGTAAAGCCTCCGTGGGCAATCATTTTTACTTTTTGCATCACTTTTTCTTTAGGATGGTTTTGGTCACTGCCTCCTGTATAATGTCACGAACCTCTGTCCATAGTTCTTCAGGCACTCTGTCTGCCAAATCTAATTCCTTGAATCTATTCATCATCTCCATGTAAAATTATAGGAATTTAATTAAGGTCATACCTGAATGGTCTAGTAGTTTTCCCTACTTTCTTCAATTCAAGCCTAAATTTTGCAATACAGAGCTGATGATCTGAGCCATAGCCAGCTCCAGAGCTTGTTTTTGCTGACTGTATAGAGCCTCTCCATCTTTGGCTGCAAAGAATATAATCAATCTGATTTCCGTATTGACCATTTGTAGAGTTGTCTATTGTGTTGTTGGAAAAGGGAAGTTGCTGTGACTAGTGTATTCTCTTTACAAAACTATTAGCCTTTGCCCTGCTTCATTTTGTACTCCAAAGCCAAACTTGCTTATAACTCCAGGTATTTCTTGACTTTGGCATTCCAATGCCCTGTGATGAAAAGGACATCTTTTGGGGGTGTTACTTCTAGAAGGCCTTTTAGGTCTTCATAGAACCATCCTACTTCAGCTTCTTCAGTTGGATCATAGACTTGGACTACTGTGATTTTGAATAGTTTGCCTTGGAAATGAACTGAGATCATTCTTTGGTTTTTGAGATTGCACCCAAGTACTGCATTTTGGGCTCTTTTGTTGACACTGAAGGCTATTCCATTTCTTCTAAGGGATTCTTATCCACAGTAGCAGATATAAGGGTCATCTGAATTAAATTCACCCATTCCCTTCCCTTCAAGTTCACTGAGTCCTAGGATGTTAATATTCACTCTTGCCATCTCCCACTTGACCACATTCAATTTACCTTGATTCATGGACCTAACATTCCACATTTCTTTGCAATATGGTTCTTAACATCATTGGACTTTACTTTCACCACCAGATACATCCACAACTGGGCCTTGTTTCTGCTTTGGCTCAGTCTTCATTCCTTCTAGAGCTATTAGTAATTTCCCTCTGTTCCTCCCCAGTAGCATACTGGACACCTTCCACCTTGGGGCCTCAATTTTCAGCATCATATCTTTTTGCCTTTTCATATTGTTCATAGTGTTCTCGTGGCAAGAATATTAAAGTGGCTTGCCATTTCTTCCTCCAGTGAACCACATTTTGTCAGAATTCTTCACTATGACCTGTCCATCTTGGGTGGCTCTGCATGGCATAGCTCATAGCTTCATTGAGTTACACAAGCCTCTTCACCACGACAGGGCTGTGATCCATGAAAGGGACAGGAGCAGGGGAGGGCACCTAACATTGTACTCAATGGTAAAAATTTTAGAGCTTTTCCTCAAAAATCAAGAACAAGATAAGGATACCCACTCTCACCACTCTTATTCAGTCAGGTAAGAGAAAGAAATTAAAGGCATCCAAATTGGAAAGGAAGGTGTAAAAATGTCCTTGTTTATAGATGACATGATATTACATATAGAAAACCCTGACCACTTCTCAGTTATTAGAATTAATAAATGAATTAAGTAAAATTGCAGGATATGAAATCACTACATTTCCCTCACTATCTAAAAATAGGGCATTCCTATGAAATCTTTAGTAAGCCAAAATGGCCAAAATGAAAAAGCAATTACCTTTGGCTGCATCTTGCTAACAAATTCACAGAATAAATCTATTATCTCTCATCTAGATTATACTAATTCCTAAACAGTCTTCCTATCTTCACTACTGTCCCTCTAAACTGTATTCTCATGAAGAACACAGAGAATGATCCTCTAAAATTATAGTTCAGATCAAATTATTTCTTTTTCACAAATTCCTGGTATAGCTTCCCATTTCATTCACAGTTAAAGCCAAACTTCTAAGGATGGCATGTACATCTTGATTTAATTTCTCCTACTCTTCTGATGCTTCTATCCTCATTGTTGCTATCACCAACTCCCATCTCTTTTCTAATTTTATCTCCTATTTTTCTCTCATTCTATCTCAGCTATACTGGCCTTCCACTTTTCCTTAAAGACCAAACATCCGGTTTAAAGTCAAGGCAAATATCACATGATATTGCTTGTATGTTGAATCTAAAAAACAAAGGGTACAAATGAACTTATCTACAAAACAGAAATAAGAGTTACAGATATAGAAAACAAACTTATGGTTACCAGGGGTAAGCAGAGGGGGAGGAATAAACTGGAATATTTGAACTGACATATACACAACTACAATAGCTAATAAGGATCTACTGTATAGCACAGGGAACTCTATTTAATACTCTGCAACAGCTTATATGGGAATAGAATCTTTAAAATAGAGTGGATATATGTATGTATATATAACTGATTCACAGTATATGCTGTACACCTGAAACTAATACAAAATTGTAAATCACCTATACCCCAATAAACATTAAAAAATTAAAAAAAAGATAAAGCACACATGCTCACAGACAGTTCAGAGCTATGGCAGCTTGATACTGAAGGGCTAAGTGTAGTTCTTGGGGAATGAGCTTGGCAGCACCAGTCTTACTGTACAGGGTTCATGCTGCCTTGAGCAATGAGAGCACTGCTATCAACAGATTGTTGCCCCCAAAAAACGCTGAAGGCTGTTTTCACTTTTCACCTTTCCTTGTAAAAGCGAAAATTCTCTGGATTTTGTTCAGTTAGCAAAAACAGATGATAATGTAGGTTTTTCCTAAAAGAAAATGGCATAAAACAAACTTCCAAAGATCAGAAAATATATATATATATATAAATCACCTGCATTATAGTAATAATGAGCAATCAGAAAGAGAAATTAAGATAAGAATTCCAAGTATAACTGCATTTAAAAGAATTAAATACCTAGGAATAAATTTAACCAAGGAGGTGAAAGACCTGTACACAGAAAAGTCATAAGATACCAAAATAAATTTGAAGAATTAAAAGTAAATGGAAAATATTCCATACTCATGAATTGGAAGAATTAACATTAAATGTCCATACTACAGGTTCACTCAATACTGAATCAGTTTTCTATCAATATCCCAATGGGCTTTCCAAAGAAATGGAAGAAACAATCTTAAAATTTGTAAGGAACCATGAAAGACCCCAAATAGCCAAAGCAGTCTTCAGAAAGAACAAATTTATGGCATATGAGCCTAAAACATACAATAGAGGAAAACAGTCTCTTTAATAAATGGTGCTTGGAAAACTGGACAGCTACATGCTTTAGGAAAAAAAAAAAAAAGGAACTGGGTCATTATCTTATACTTGTTATTTAGTCGCTAAGTTGTGTCTGTCTCTTTTGTGATCCCATGGGCCGTAGCCTGCCAGACTCCTTGCTATTTCCTTCTCCAGGGAATCTTCCCAACCCACAGATCGAACCTGAGTCTCCTCCGTTGCCAGATGGATTCTTTACCTGAGCCACCAGGGGAGCCCGTCTTATACCATACACAAATCTTAAGTCAAAATGGATTAAGGACTTGAATGTAAGACTTGAAACCATAAAACACCTGGGGGTGGGGGGAAAAAAAACCACTGGAAAAAGGCTCCCTGACATTGATCTTACTTATGATTTTTGGATTTGACACCAAAAATAAAGGCAACAAAAGGAAAAAATAAACAAGTGGGACTATATCAGTCTACAAAGCTTCCACACAGCAAAGAAAGCCATCATCAACAAAATGAGAAGGCAGCTTACTGAATGGGAGTAAGATATCTGGTTAACAAATCAGATATCTAGTAAAAGACCAATATCTAAAATATACAGAGACCTCATATAATTCAGCAAGAAAACCAAACAAGCAAATTAAAAACTGGACAGATGATCTGAAAAGACATTTTCACAAAGAAAACATACAGATGGCCAATAGGTATTGCACATCACTAATCATCAGGAAAATAATAATCAAAACCATGGTGAGATATCACTTCACAAATAGAATGGCTATTATAAAAAAAAAGACAAAAAAATAACAGGTGTTGGCAAAGATGTGGAGAAAGGGGGACCCTCATGCACTGTTGGTGGAAATGTAAATTGTTATTGCCATTATGAAAAAATATGAAGTTTCCTGAAGAAATTGAAAATAGAACTACCATGTGATCTAGCAATTTTACTTCTGAATATTTATTCAAAGAAAATGAAAATGCTAATTCAAAATTATATGTGTACCTCCATGTTTATTGCAGCATTATTGGCTGTAGACAAGATGTGGAGGCAACCAAAGTGTCCATCAATGGATGAATGAATAAAGAAAGTGTATAGTCATACAATGAATATTATTCATCCATAAAAAGAAAATTTTGTCTTTGGTGACATCATGGATGGACTTTAAGGGCACCGTGCTTAGCAAAACAAGTCAGGCAGAGAAAGAAAATACCACCAGATTTCATTTGTATGTGGAATCTAGACAGAAATGAAACCAAGCTTATAGATACAGAGAATAAGACTGGTGACTGCCAGAGGTCAGGGAAGGGGTGAAATGGATAAAAAAAAAAGTATACTCTATCAGTTATAAAATACATAAATCATTGAGGATACAGTGTACAGCATGCTGACTATAGTTAATAATACTGTCTTGTATATTTGAAAGCTGGGGAGAGTAGATTTTTAAAGTTTTTGCCATCATAAGAAAAAAAATTTTAACTCTGTGTGGTCATGGGTGTAAACTAAGCATCATAATCAAATCATTATGTTGTACCTCTAAAATTAATATAATGCTATATTGATATTGTTTTATTAATGGTCTATTAATTATAAGCTTCATTTTTAAAGTACTAGTATAAATTTAAGGACTTAAATATAAAATATCTAAAATTAAAAACCTTGCACTCAAGAGAAGAATGGAGATGATGGGAGAGTCAGGAAACCGAAAGATAGATCAAGGGAAATTATCCAATTTAAAGAATATGGAGAAAAAAAGATTAGAAAAAGAATAGAATTTTAAAGGTTGTGGGAAAATACTCAAGGATCTAACAATAGGTCACATTTGTTTCTGGATTCCAAAGACAGAAGTAAGTTTGAGGCAGAAAAATATTTGAAGAAATAATTGCCAAAAACTTACAAAGTTTAGTGAAAGGCATACACTTATAAATTTAAGTACCTTATTGAGTACCAAAAGGAAAAGCTCAAACAAAAGCGTGCATTTATATGGTGTTCTCAAACTGCTAAAAACCAAAGACAGTGGAAAAAAATTGTGAAAGAACTAGAGAAAAACAACACTTGGCATATCGGAGAACAATGAAACAATGTAGGCAAAAAATAACCAAAGCTTGAAGACAGGTAACATGTTAAAGAATTGGAAAATAAAAAGGAATGTCAATTTAGAATTCTGCAGACAGCATACACCCTTCAGCAACAAAAGAAAAATGCCTATTTCAATGAAGGAAAGCAAAAAGAATCTCATACCCTGGATTTGCAGAATGAGTTTTCCAGGCCCAAGAGAAGAATTTGACATTCAGTCTATTGTTTTTAACTTTGTTAGATATAGTTCATGATTCTGGCCCCTCATAACTCAGTCCCGATGATCCGATCTAGCATATTGGCCATAACTGTGTAGTTGGACATGATCAAGGCAAATGTTTTAGGTATATGGGTAAAAAAAACTGTTACATTTTACCTCTAAATTACTAGTCTCTGCTTTTTATAATTCATCTTTTTTCCCATCCTATCAAATATAACACCATAAAGCTAACCTTCCAGTATTTATCTGTTCATCACAATTCCTCAGCAATCACTAACAAAACATAGTCTGTCTCTTGTATTTAGATTTCTCAGCACTATGGATAGAGGCTAAGGCTTTGGAAATTGGAATCATCTACAGTGGTTCAATGCAAAGGTAAAAAGAAATTTTAATTGCCAGTTAACTCAAACAGTTCTTCAGTATTTTCTGTTGAGTAGATTGCAAAAAGTAAATGAGGTTTAATGCCTTACTTGTTACATGTTATTAAGATTGAGAAATGGAAAAACTTTTCAAGCTTCACAAGATACTTCAGTGAAAGTCTGGAGCCCTAGTTAGAATTCTGAACTTTTAGAAGCAATTCAATCCATATGTACTGAGTCAGAAAAGAATTTCTATCTACTAGACTGTGACTTCTGTCCGGTTGGTAACTATATTAAGTAGAGGATTAAAATTATATATATATATATATAGATAGATAGATATAGATATATATATATATATATAATACAAGATGATCATGCCAATGAGTTTGTTATTGCTTTGAAGGCAGAAAATATTTTGATCACTTTTCTGTGTCCTCTCTCAGAACATACAAAGTGCTAGATATATGGTAGTTTGATTTTTTTTTAATTATTGGAAATCACCTATTCAGGGCTTAAATTGATGTGAAATGAAGCAGAAGACCATCCTAACTGAATTCACAAAAACCTGAAATCATCCCATTCTATACAAATTAACACAAAGACTGGAAAAACCATTCTACCATTTCTTTGAGACATACAGCAAACCATACATCACAAGCATTTTTATTGTACTCCTGTACTTTTATTGTACATTGTCATTTTATAAAAACACCCTCTTCATAATGGCCAGCCTGAGTTTCAAAATTGCCATTTAGCAGGCACATAAATGAGGGAAATGCCTTTTTATTACATTGTTTTGTTTCTGGCATAGACCTCGGGTTTTGATAGTCCTATCTTGTTTTAATCATTGTCAGTTGATTTCTACCAATGCCTATATTACCCTATGATTGGAAACATTTAAGTTAAAAAAAAAAACTTGATGGAAAATTCTCATAAATTATTCATCAAAAAGATAATAACCTATTAAATACAATTAAACTTTGAATTAATCTACAGACATTTCCAAAGTGTCTGATATTTTAAACCATGTACCTTCATCACATAACTAAGAAAATTTGATCTAGAAGTGCTCTTAATTTGAATCTGTCAGTTTCCTTTGCATTCTTTGTAGAGAGACCTTACAGGATAGTGGATAAAAGCATAGCCTGTACATTGAAACCTCTTGAATAAAATAAAGGCAATACCAGCTCAACAATTATTTTAAGAGAGTGCTTTAAATAAACTAAACATTCACTATGTGGTAGCTCTTATTATCATTACTGTGTATGAAAGATAAAAGTCTTTTTTCATATACTCATATGAAGAGTTGCTGGCATACCCTACAATGTGAAGATGGTTTTATTTACTTTACAAACAGTTTATATTTTGTTTTCTTTTTATACCTACATACTACTGCTTACTATTTTTTTCCATTTTGATATGTTATATTTTCAAGACACTTTCATCCACTGATTACAAAAAATACAAAAGTAACATTGAAAACCATTTGAAAGGCTGTGTGCAACCTAAGGCAAGAAATGAAGATAGAAATTTGGCATATTTAACTATTACCCAGGTGGCACTGGGCTTCCCTGGTGGCTCAGATAGTAAAGAATCCACCTGCAATGTGGGAGACCTGGGTTCAATCCCTGGGTGGGAAGTTCCCCTGAAGGAAGGCATGGCAAACCACTCCAGTATTCTTGCCTGGAGAATCCCCATGGAGAGAGGAGCCTGACAGGCTTCTGTCCATGGGATTGCAAAGAGTCAGACATGACTGAGCAACTAAGCACACATTGTGAATAAAGATTTATTAATATATATGTATATATATATATATATAAATTTTTTAATTTAAAATAATGACCAAGGTAAGAATCCCCTATATTTCACTCTTCAGTTGAGAAGTCTCTTCCACCAGTGAATGCTAAGAATATCCTAAGATTTTTGTTTCTAATCTTTTCAACTAGAGGACCCTCTTTTTAAACAAGCAAAAAAGTTTCTGATTTCTCAGATGCCACTGAAGTCCTTTTGCTATCTGATATATCTAAGAAATACAAAAAATGTTTAAAACTACTATGAATGCAGCAGTGCTTTTAAATAATAAAATTGTATTAACAAAAGCACCTACATATATTTGAAAAAAATAACAAATACATGTGAGACATATTTATTTCCTCTGCAGGGAGTGCTTGCTGCTAATGTGGGGCCATTTCCCTGCCCCCACACAAAGTCACCCATAAGACACTCCTCCAATTAAACTGAACATACCTCTTTCTGTTTCTTCCATGTACTCCACACAGCAGGACATGGAGAGGAAAACTTATTGGTGGTTGCGAGAGGGCATAGGAATGTAGCGCAAAAATATGACTTTAGTTCACACTCCGCCATCTATTAGGCCCCCAAGAAATTGTTGGATAATCATTAGCTCCTAGAAGCAGACTTAAATAACCTGCTGTGCTTATTGTCAAGGAGATTTTTAATGAGTTAGTAAAGTCCAGAGGGTTGAGAGGACTATCACAGAAGAGTAAACAAGGTCTCAGGAAAAGGACAGCAATTAGAGATCAAGCCTCTGAGTGGGAAGAATGGTGATCAAGGATTCATTCTGAGACAGAGTGCAAGTAGCTTTGTTACAAATACAGTCTAGCTCCAGCTGGAGCAAAAAAGGAGTAAGAAAGGGTCGTAAGGATCTAATTGTCTAACAGGATCTGAGAGATGAGATGAGATGAAGTCAAAGTTTTTGAAGTGAAGCATTAAGAGACTCCAGACGGTAAAGAATCTGCCTGCAATGCGGGAGACCTGGGTTCCATCCCTGGGTCAGGATGTAGCCGACTGAGCGGCTACATTAAGATACTGAACATAACAAAGAGACCTTAAAACACGCACTCCTGATGCAGTGGTGTGAATGAGAAGGTCAGCTCTAGCAGAGAGAAGGAAATGGCAACACACTCCAGTACCCTTGCTTGGAAAATCCCATGGATGGAGGAACCTGATAGGCTGCGGTCCATGGGGTCGCTGAGAGTTGGACACGACTCAGTTACTTCACTTTCGCTCTTCACTTTCGTGCATTGGAGAAGGAAATGGCAACCCACTCCAGTGTTCTTGCCTGGAGAATCCCGGGGACGGCGGAGCCTGGTGGGCTGCCGTCTATGGGGTCGCACAGTCGGACACGACTGAAGCGACTTCAGCAGCAGCAGGAGCAGCAGCAGCAACAGCAGAGAGATGCCTTCAGACAGCTTTGCATTCAGGGTAAACACCTAAGACAGACCTTGGAAGCAGACCCAAAGACACATCTATTTTACCCTGCAGTCAGCTTTTTTTCCTCTTTTTTAAATTGGGATAGTTTCTTTACAGTGTTGTGTTAATTTCTGCTGAACAACCAAGTGAATCAGCTATGTTGTTCAGTCGCTCAGTCATATCCAACTCTTTGCGACCCCATGGACGGCAGCAGGCCAGGATTCCTGGAGTTTGGTCAAACTCCTGTCCATTGAATCAGTGATGCCATCCAACCATCTCATCCTCTGTCGTCCCCTTCTCCTCCCGCCTTCAGTCTCTCTCAGTATCAGGGTCTTTTCTAATGAGTCGGCTCTTCACATCAGGTAGCCAAATTATTGGAGCTTCAGCCTCAGCATCAGTCGCCCCAGTGAATATTCGGGATTGATTTCCTTTAGGATTGACTAGTTTGATCTCCTTGCAGTTCACGGGACTCTTAAGGGAGAGCTATAAATATACATATATGCCCTCTCTATTGGACCTCCCTCCTAACCCCCCATCCCACCCCTCTACGTCATCACAGAGCATGGAACAGAGGTCCCTATGCTATATAGCTGCTTCCCATAGCTATCTGTTTTACACTTGGTAGCACACATATGTCAATCCCAGTCTCCCAGTTCATCCCACCACCTCATCCCCTGTGTCCACATGTCCATTCCCTACGTCTGTTTATCTATCTCTGCCTTCCAAATAGGTTCGTCCATACCATTTTTCTAGATTTCACACACATGCACACATGTTAATATACAATATTGTTTTCCTTTTTCTGGCTTACTTCACTGTTTATGACAGACTCTTAAGTCCATCCAGTGGGCTTTTTATTGCTTGGTTACAGTAAGAAATGTTGCAATAGGTAACAGAAACTACTTATATCTTAGGAAGTTAGGAAGACTTCTGGTTTTTATGTCGTTGTTCAGTTGCTAAGTCATGTCCGACTCTTTACAACCTCATGGACTACAGCACGCCAGACTTCCCTGTCCCTTACCATCTCCCAGAGTTCACCCAAGTTCATGTCCATTGAATCAGTGATACTATCCAATGATCTCATCCTCTGGAAAAGGTCAGTTTTCATCCCAACTCCAAAAAAAGGGCAGTCCTAAAGAATGTTCAAACTACCAGTCAGTTGTGCTCACTTCCCATCCTAGTAAGGTTATGCTCAAAATCCTTCAAGCTAGGCTGCAGCAATACTTGAGTCAAGAGCTTCCAGATACACAAGCTAGACTTAGAAAAGGCAGAGGAATCGGAGATCAAATTGCCAACATTCGCTGGATCATAGAGAAAACTAGGGAATTTCAGAAAAAATCTACTTCTGTTTCTTTGATGATGCAAAAGCCTTTGTGTGGATCACAACAAACTGTGGAACAAATTGGTTTTTATATTGCATTATAAATAATCATTCAGCCAATTCTTACGAATAACTTTCAAAGAGCTAGGCACTATAAATATATAGCTCATTTACTCAGTCATTTGATAGCTGCTTCTTGAGTATTTGAATGCTCATCTGGTAAAGAATCTGCCCGCAATGCGGGAAACCTGGGTTTGATCCCTGGGTTCAGAAAATCCCCTGGAGAAAGGAACAGCTACCCACTCCAGTATTCTGGCCTGGAGAATACCATGGACTGTATAGTCCACGAGGTCGCAAAGAGTCAGACACAACTGAGCGACTTTCACTTCACTTTGCTTCATTTCTTGAGTATTCACTAAGTGCCAAGTACTGTGTTAGGATTAGAGCTTCTATGAAGGAAAATAATGCTATTGAGAAAGACAGCTGTGAAAAGAAAGAAATGAATAAGGCAAAGAAAAGCCCAATCTCAAGTGAGGATTTAAAATTTTTAACCGGTGATTCAGAAACATACTGAAAGCTTAGAAGAAGGAAATGAGGGTGGGGTTAAGTTAGCAGGATAAAATAACCAATGGAGCAAAATCCAAAGCAAA
Organism: Oryx dammah; assembly: GCF_014754425.2. Lineage (NCBI taxonomy): Eukaryota > Metazoa > Chordata > Mammalia > Artiodactyla > Bovidae > Oryx > Oryx dammah. The sequence continues at coordinate 27,434,405 of NW_024070213.1, forward strand.
TGTTTGTGTCGGGGAAGAGAGGAACAACAAGACATGGATTTTCCTTTTAAATAATTTATCTCATAAGGAAACTAACACACATATAAAACTATTTATTGAACTTTGAAAAATATAAGCAGTTTAATGGGAAATCTATATAAAAATTTCAGAATTGGTCTAGGCAACAAAATGAAATTTGGATGACTTTACATTATCTTCTGAGCACAGTAAGAACATCAGGCAGAATTCTAGAAGACTGTGGTAGTGCTCTTTGACCTCAGCCCACCATGAATAAGAATGTCCTCTGGGTGATACAAGGAAACTTCTCATTGTTTAGACTGAACCTCAGACTAAGAACTCTGTAACCGCAAGCCTTATCACTATTCAAAGTGTTAAGTCTTTGTGAAGGTCTAAAACACAACCAGAGTAACAATCCTGGGATAAGACAGTTAGACAAGTAGGAGTTATTTAGTCATTTTAAAATAAAAATTTAGTTCACATAAACATAAGGGTGAAATGAGAAGTGTTGATGAAAAGACATCTAGTGATTTCTTTAATATATCAGATGAGATCTTTAAGGGGCAGGTTACAGTCCCAGTAAGAGGAGCAGGGGAAAAGTGTTGATAAGACAGCTGCTACGGGAAAAAAAGTGAAAGTGAAAGTTTTTCAGTCATGTCCGTCTCTTTGCAACTCCATGGACTATACAGTCCATGGAATTCTCCAGGCCAGAATACTGGAGTGGGTAGCCTTTCCCTGCTCCACATCTTCCCAATCCAGGAATGGAACCCAGGTCTCCCACATTGCAGGTGGATTCTTTACCAGCTGAGCCACAAGGGAAGCCCCAAAATACTGGAGTGGGTGGCCTATCCCTTCTCCAGCAGATCTTCCCTATCCAGGAATCAAACTGGGGTCTCCTGCATTCTAGGCGTATTCTTTAGGGGAAAAAAGAACTCTCTTAAAGACTTGAGAAATCCTTGTCTGCATTTACAGCAGCTAAGGACAGACAAACTGTGCTGCTCAGATCAAATGCATCCCTGACTTAAACTTTTCTATTATTCTGAAAACAATAGGATATTCAAGGATCTTGTCAAGGACACTAATTGGAAACAAAAGCCCAAACCTTTCATTGGTAAATGCCTGGTGAAAGATGGTATACAAAATACTTTTTCTGTTCTGTGATTGGGAGCTTATCCCTCTGTGGGGAATCCTTGAAATGTTCTGAGAAGGAAAGTGACACAGTCAAAACAGTTTCCAGGAAGGTTAAATACAACAGTGATAAACAGAATAAATGAGGGAATGAAGTGGGAAGACTGGGACACAAAAAAAATAACTGAAATCTAATTATAAGTTAGGGAATAAAGATCTATGGTGGCAGATGAACTAAAGCAAAAAGGGAGGATGTTGATCTTGGTACATACTTGGATTTGAAAATCAGTGACAAGGGAGATATTGGAGAAATGAAACTGTATCATTTAATACAATTTCAACAGGCTGGAAAAAAATCGATTTTGGAGTATTGAGGAAAGTGAAGATGGATTTTGGTTAGAGTGTAACCTACTTGTAGAGCTCTTCATAGGTCACTAGACTGGAATCTGAAGGCTGAATTACAGATTCCAATTTGGGAGTCATCAATATCAGTGGTTCTCAATTGGGGTCAGCTTTGCCCCCCAGGGGTCATTTAACAATGTCTGCGGACATCTTTGCTGTCACAACTAGGAGGATAGTATTGCTGCAGGCTGGTAGGTAGAGGTCAGTGATGCTGTTAAAGTATCCTCTGTGCACACAACAGCTCCCTACAACAAAGACTCACTTGGCCCTAAATGCCAATAGTGTCAATGTTGAGAAATCCTGCTTGCAAATGTCAGAGTACATTAGGGCTGTCTAGTCCAATCAATGCATATAGTGTATTCTTATTGAATTTATAGAAAATAAAAATAGTAGGAAGCATATATTGGATCTTACTCTTTCAGGCACTATACTCACATTACATGGTTTATTTTATTTAATCTTTTGAATGCTTTGAGATAGACACCACCTTTATCTCCATTTAAGAGTTTAGGAAACTGATCCACAGAAAAGTTATCTACCAAAAGCCACACGGTTGAGAAATTTGGGGGCCCAGACTGCAACCAAAAAGCCTCTCCCAGAACCACAGTTCTAAGATGTCACCACTAAGAGGATGCATACAGTGATTAGAGGTATGGAATGCTCAAGCCCAGTGGTAGAAAAGAGAGACAATTACACAGAGCAGAAACACTTGACTGCCTTCATTTCTCTCTCTCTCTCTCTCTCTCACACACACACACACAAAATAAGCTCTCTCAAATATTAATAGCAATGTTTTTCTGTGTCACAGACAATTCCATTGTGTCGTTGACAAATTTCAGAGCTCCTCCTGGGGGAAGGTTTTGAGTGGAGCAGGGTACCTTGAGCACCATCCAAAGCAGCAGTTTTGATGATCTTAGCATTTTGACATGCGCATGTGTCTAGATGCATTTTATCTAATTTGTGAATAATAATAAAGACCCGGATTCTGCTAATGACATGATTTTTACTATGTAAATTAGAACAGAATAGAAGTTAGTCCTATAATAATGTATATCACATTTCCTTACTCTCCTTCCTTTCCAATATGCTTTTCTAACTGCCAAAGAACGATGTAAAATTCAAGCTAATGACCTTGGGGATGGCACTGGATGTTCATGTGTGATTGTCCCCGTCACTCACAGAATTTGTTGAAAACTACTGATTTAGTAGTTAGGATGTATTCACCAAGATAAGCATTTAAACTCCTCAATTGTGACTTTCAAATCATCCACTTTAAATGTAAATTACACAAACATTTCTCATTTTATCAAGCGAGATAGGCACAGCTTTTACTACAATTTTTTCTCCATTTGGTTACAAAGATAGAACCCATTTCTCTGAAGTACAGTTGTTTCCAAACTTTTAAAAGTATACTCTGTCTTCAAATTTATTAAGAAATAAAAATATTCATAAGAAAAAAGGTTGAAAAAGGGAGACATTCTGAAGCCAGTTGGGGAAGTTCAGGGGGAGAAAGGCTGTTAGGCTAAGCTGGAAAGCATTGATCCACCATTCAGGGGAACTCATTTAGGATAATTTAGATCAGTGCTCCCCAACATTTTTGGCACCAAGGACTGGTTTTATGGAGGACAATTTTTCCACGGACCTGAGTGGGGGATGGTTTTAGGATGATTCATGCACATTACATTTATTGTGGACTTTATTTCTATTATTGTTACATCAGCGCTACTTCAGATCATCAGGCATTAGATCTCAGAGGTTGGGGACCCCTGACTCAGATAATAAAATTATTATAACTACCTTAAAATCTTGTAAGTAGGTCTAATTGATATTTTAATTAAATTCTATCTGAAAATATGATATTATGCAATATACATTTACATGTCATTAAATGCTACATCTTATTTTAGGTGTTAAATTTGAATTTTTTTTCTATTTTATTTTCAAGTGGTGTACAGTCCCCTGAGGCACTCAGGTCCGATCTCAGCCAGTGGCTTATATTCATCTCTTGACCATTTCTGTCAAAAATGCAAATTTCATTTCTACTACCAAAAACTAAAGTAACTCATACTTACTGGAGTTTTAAATGTAGCTCTCTGACACAGTGCTTAATTTAAGATGGACTGTCTTACTTCTTTAAACTGTATTTTGGGATTCCTTTGAAGCCGTGATGTATTTCTTTTGATTGTTCTCTTCTCTTCTGGTAAACAGTGACTGTAATAAATCTTGATCCTGTCTTTGGTCTAGATACTTAGTAGCCATGTATTTGTTTTCTTTGATAGCCACGTACATTAATATTTATAACCATTTTCCTCTGCAGCATCTCCCAGATGGCTCCGCGCCCAGTGCACATGTTGAATTTTATCTTTTACCGTATCCCAGTGAAGCCCAGAGGAGGAAAACAAAATCTGTTCCAAAATGCACTGACCCCACTTACAATGAGATTGTAAGTATGATTCATCTCTTGTCCAGTCACTTTGTATTTTTTCTTACCATTTTTCAGCTTCACAATGAAATATGGAAAATCTGTAGTAATTGGCAGCATTATTTCATAAAGGGAAGATGTTTCCCAAAATAGCCGCTGTGTGCCACTCACTGTTCTTGATGCTATAGGAATAGGAAAATACAGCTTTCAAAGTGCTTATGAACCAATTTTCAAATTGTGGCTAGCTTACAGCAAGAGCCCAAGACTTTATGGCATTTGTTTCGCCTCCTCACATTATCCCTGACTCCATCTTATTTTCTCTAACAAGCTTTTCTTTCCCTCTTTTTCCTTACCTGATAACTTTATCATAGTCTAATCTATTGTAAACGTTATAAAATCTCCTTTGAAAAACTGAAAAAAAATAAACAAGTACAAAGCACAAATTATGAAAAAATAAGTATAAAGCAGAAATTATATTAAAGTTAATTTATATTATATATAGCTCTCTAATTCCTTTGTAGTATACTTCTGAACATATGATCCTCTATTTTTTTCTAAGGCAAACCCTACATTTTTCTCTTGATTCCATCCTTCCCATCTCCTCTGTACCTTGCTCACTTGATTCTTTGCTTACCTTTCCAGTGGGTTGTCTTACCCACTGAATCCTCAACTCCGAAATCTTAAAAAAAAAAAAAAAAAAAAAGTCTTCAACTCAGCTTTTATAAAGCATCATTTTTTTTTTCTCTTGCTATCACCTCCACACTTTAGCAAACTTGGTGTATTTCCTGCTCTCTGTTCATCACTTCCTTCTCACCATTTAATCCTTTGTAATATGGATTCTACCTTGACCAATGCTGCTTTGTTCAAAAGGCACCAGAAGACTCCTAATTGTTCAGTGCAGTGATCCAATGGGCTGTCCTCTCCAGAGCAGTTAGACAGCAACTCTATTAATTGCTTCCTCTTTCTTGACACCTCCCTTTTGCTTCTTGAGCTCTGCCCTTTAACTCCCTTCTGTTTTCATTAATCATTCTCTCATTTTCCTTCATTGCCATTCTTCCCCTGAAAATATTTATTTACTGGAGTTCCATGATGTGACTTCATCTCTTCTTGATATATACACTCAAAATGATCTTATGGATCTACAGATTTTCATTTATTACCTACTTGAAGCTTGCATCTCAATTATTTCCTCAAACTCTGGCTTCTTTCCTAAGCTTTAACCTGTGTGTGCATGCTCAGTCGTGTCTGACTCTTTGTGACCCTGTGGACTGTAGCCCACCAGGCTGCTCTGTCCATGGGGATTCTCCAGGAAAGAATACTGGATTGGTTTGCCATGCCCTCCCCCAGGGGATCTTCCCAACCTAGGGATTGAACCCAGGTCTCCAGATGGCAGGCAGATTCTTTATCACTAAGCCACCAGGGGAGCCCTTTAAACCTGTACTTTTATCTGATTATTGAAGAGCCCCTGATTTGTCAGGGTGGGGGGGGGGCAAGCTGAAGATGAAGGGGATATATGTATATTTAGATCCAACCAGTCCATTCTGAAGGAGATCAGCCCTGGGATTTCTTTGGAAGGAATGATGCTAAAGCTGAAACTCCAGTATTTTGGCAACCTCATGCGAAGAGTTGACTCATTGGAAAAGATTTTGATGCTGGGAGGGATTGGGGGCAGGAGGAGAAGGGGACGACAGAGGATGAGATGGCTGGATGGCATCACTGACTTGATGGACGTGAATCTGAGTGAACTCCGGGAGTTGGTGATGGACAGGGAGGCCTAGCGTGCTGCAATTCATGGGTCGCAAAGAGTCAGACATGACTGAGTGACTGAACTGAACTGAACTGATAGCTGAATTCACATTTATGGCAGAAATCAACACAACATTGTAAAGCAATTACAAAAGTAAGTTAAGTGTTAGTGACTCAGTTGTGACTGACTCTCTGCAACCCCATGGACTGTAGCCTGCCAGGCTCCTCTGTCCATGGAATTCTCCAGGCAAGAGTAGTGGAGTGGATAGCCATTCCTTTCTCCAGGGGATCTTCCTGATCCAGGGATTGACTAGGGCTGCCAGAGTCCTTTCTGAGTTGACTCAGATGCTTCTGGCCTCACTTCTTCTCTGGCTCTTGGAGGAGGTCTCAGGTGTTAGCCACATGTGTGCTTGGTGTTCTTTACCACATGCTGCTGGCTTCCCTAACAGCAAGTGATCCAAGACAGAGATAAAGATGCCGCAGTACTTTCTGAGCCACCAGGGAAGCCAAAGCAATTATACTCCAATTAAAAGAGAAAGAGCCCCTTTAGGATGCCTCCTAGACCCTTTTAAACCAGGTTTCCCTCCACTGTCATCTCAGAAGATACTAATGACATCACTCTCTTCCTCACTCACAAGTCCAGTTAATCCCCAGGTTTTGTCAGTTTCTCTTGAGCAGTCATCTGCCTCTTCAATCCATCTTCTGTGTTCCAGCACTGTTTCTCTGGTGAAAGGCCTCATAACTTTGTCTAATATAAAAGCTTCCTATCTTCCCATCTCGTGCTTTTCAATTAAATCATTCAAATTTCTATCTAAAGTGTCAAAAACTACTCATTTTTATTACTCTCCTACATAACGTTTTCCAAATGTTCCTTACTATCTACTGGATAATATCCAAAATCCTATATGGGGCATTCACAGCCCTTCAAATTTGACTCAGTAATTTTCCAAAGTTGTCTCTGGAGCAGTATCATCCTTATATACCTTAAAAAAAATTTTGTTTTGAGATAATCGTAGATTCACAAGCAGTTGGAAGAAACAATATAGAGAGAATTCAAATACCCTTCAACCACTTTTCCTAGAATGGTAACACTTTGCCTGACTATTGACTAATCAGGAAATTAACATTGGTACAGTTCACGGACCTTATTAGGATTTCTCATTTTACACGTGTTCTTATGTATGTGTTATTTAGTTCTGTGCATTTATATCACATGTATAGGTTTGTGTGATCACCACAATCAACCAAGGTATAGGCCATTCCATCAAAATGATGCCTAGTGCTGTATTAAAGCCACAGTCACTCTTCCCACTCTAACACTCCATGCCCAACTCTGGCAACTCTTAATATATTCACTATCTCTATAATTTTGTCATTTCAATTGTTATATAAAAGGAATCATACAGTTTGTACCATTTTGAGGTTGGCTTTTTTCTTTTCCTATACATCTCACGAGAGATCCATCCAAGTAGCTGCATGTATCAACAGTTTGTTTTCACTGCTGAGTAGTAGTCATGGCAGGGAGGTATAAAAGTTTAACTATTTACCAATTAAAGGACATTTGGGTTGTTTCTAACTGGGGACTACTGCAATACAAAGCTGTTCTGAACACTGATGTATAGATTTTTGTGTAAATATAAGTTGTAATTTCTCTAAGAGAGATGCTCAAGATGTAATTACTGGGGTATATGGTAATGCCATATATAGGTTTTCAAAGAAATTGTCATACTCTTTTTCTATACCATTTCACACTCCCAATGCAATATTTGTGCTAGTTTTGCTGCATCTCTGCCAGCATTTAGTATCATTTTTATTATATCAAGTAAAAATATCACTATTTTTAATTTTAGTTCATTTGAAAAGTAATGAGTGATAGCTCAATGTGGTTTTAATTTGCATGTATCTAGTAGCTAATGATCGGAGAAGGCAATGGCACCCCGCTCCAGTACTCTTGCCTGGAAAATCCCATGGACGGAGGAGCCTGGTGAGCTACAGTCCATGGGGTCATTAAGAGTCGGACACAACTGAGCGACTTCACTTTCACTTTCCACTTTCATGCATTGGAGAAGAAAATGGTAACCCACTCCAGTGTTCTTGCCTGGAGAATCCCAGGGACGGCGGAGCCTGGTGGGCTGCTGTCTATGGGGTCGCACAGAGTTGGACGCGACTGAAGCAACTTAGCAGTAGCAGCAGCAGTAGCTAATGATGCAAATTTCTTTTCATGTGCTTATTTACTATCTGCATATCTTCTTTGGTGAAATATGTCTTTGTGTCTTTGTTCATTTTCTAATTAGAGAGTCTGCATTTTTACTTATGTTTACTATTGGCTTTTGAGATTCTTTATATATTATCAATAACCTTTGTCAGTTACAGTACGTGGTTTACAAATACTTTCTCCAAGTCTGTAGCTTGACTTTCCATCCTTTTCTCAGAGTCTTTCACAAGCAAAAGTTTTTAATCTTAATGGGGGCCAATGCATCAATTGTTTTTCTTTTATAGACTGCATATTTGTTAGAAAGTCTAAAAACTCTTCACCTAGCGCTTTCTAAAGATTTTCTCCCATAGAAAGTGAAGTCACTCAGTCATGTACAACTCTTTGTGACCCCATAGACTGTAGCCTATCAGGCTCCTCTGTCCATGGGATTTTCCAGGCAAGAGTACTGGAGTGGGTTGCCATTTCCTTCTCCAGGGGATCTTCCTGACCCAGGGATCCAACCCAGGTCTCCTGCATTGCAGGCAGACACTTTACCCTCTGAGCCACCAGGGAAGCCCAAATATTTTATAGTTTTATATTTTACATCTAAGTCCATTATTCATTTTGAGTTGACTTTTGAATAAAGTGTGAAGTTTAAGTTAAGGTTCACTTTTTTTTTTTGCCTATGAATGCCAATTATTCCAGCACCATCTATTGAAAAAGCAATTCTTCCTACCTTTAATGTCTTTTGCACCTTTCAGCACCTTTAACAAAAATAAGTCAGGAACATTTGCTTGCTCATGCCCTTCCACTGCCCCACGCTTAGTCATATTCTCCAGGCACATTACACAGCTTGTCATTCCCTGAATAATCCCTGTGACCTCTGTGACTGAGCTCATGAGGCTGTTCACCCTCCTGCCCTTCTCTGCCAACTTTGATGTTCCCCTCAAATATGGACTCTGTGAACCACTCTTTCCTCCCTGATTCTTATACCACATTTACCATCTCTTGTTCAATCCTACACAATTTTTTTTTTCTTTTAGTACACTGAAAACTTGAGGACAAGGAAAAAGTCTTATCTTTCTTAGTATCTCTGAAACTTAGCTACTTCTAAAAAGATTTGTGGAATTAAATATTTGGGGTAATTCCATAAGTGACACTTTTTGTGTATGTGGAAAAATGTAAAACTAGCAAACATTTATATATATTCAACTATATGTATAATTTAGTAAGGAAAGATACTTTGACATTTTATTATTTGCCATGATGTCAACCACTAGAGATATATGTACATGCTCAGTTGCATCCAACTGTTTGCAACCCTATGGGCCATAGCCTGCCAGGCTCCTCTGTCCATGGGATTCTCCAGGCAAAGATACTGGAGTGGGTTGCCATGCCCTCCTCCAGGGCATCTTCCTGACCCAGGGATCAAACCCACCTCTCTTAAGTCTCCTGCATTGGCAGGTGGATTCTTTACCACTAGCACCACCTGGGAAGCCCATAAGTCTATGTATAGCAAACTCCAATTCATACATAATCCAAATGAGCAGGAAGATGAATTCATGTATGGGTAAGTGACTGCCTTAATAGTATCGATCATCATATAAACAAATTTGGCAAGGAAGTGGTTGAATTTAGAAAGCCATGGGAAGAAAAAGACATCTTTTTAGGAGTCCTTGTTAATATTTTAATAAGTATTCTTTCTGAATTATGTCTCTTTCTCTCAACAGACACATTCTCTAACAAAAATGGGATCATATTGTACCTATTAATTTGTTACCTGCTTTATTCAGTAAGCATGTAAGACTACAGTATTTTATTTTTTCTCCCATTATGCTGTGTCTGTATCAATACAAGAATATTTCTAAGAAATACCCCCCAAAAGGGCACCAGTTTTAACTGTGGTTTTCCTTTCTCTCCCCTTCAACTATAATATAGGCCCCCATCTCTTTGCCAAGTCCCGTCTATTATTTCTGTGCATTCTTAGCAACATCATATACAGACGTCTTCATCCCTTCGTATCTGCAGGAGAGGTTAGCTCCGGGACTCCCGAGCATACCAAAATTCTCAGGTGCCCAAGTTCTTTCTATAAAATGGCATATTTGCATGTAACCTACACACATCCTCCCATTTACATTAAATTGTCTCTAGGTGATTCATAACAGTTGATACAATGTATATGCTGTGTAAATAGTGGCTGGTAGGCAACTGGTTCAAATTTGCTTTCTAGAACTTTGGAAATATTTTTCCCTGAATATTTTTTGATATGTGGTTGATTGAGTTGATGACTGCAGAGCTCATGGCTACAGAGGGCCAACCGCATGTGTTTTCTGAGGAGCCTGGTAATCATCGCATGGCATCTTCCGTGTATTTAACTTCTCCCCTTTGCTTCCTGAGGGCTGCTACATCCAGGACTTTGGGATTTCTCAAACTGCCAAAGCCAGGCAGAGGTCTGGGGGGTGGGAGAGAACGACTTCACTCCCCTTCTTATATAAACCTCTTAGAGGAATTCAAAGGGAATATCATATTGCATCACTTCAAAAAGCTTTTCAGGAAAATAGTTCTTTGAGGGGTTACTCACAAGCCTCTTTCTCCCTAATACTCAGACCTGAGAGAGGCTGAGTCAGGACGGCTGCCAAGTACCCCTTTAGCATCCCCCCTTCAGATACTAAAGCTCTGATACAAGGCCAAGTGTGTCACCGTGATGCTCTCCAGAGTGGTTCCCAACAGGACTGCCTGCAACCTTCCTGAAAACCCTTCTCACATACAGAGCCCTGTGGTGGACACGACTGGGCTCAGGACGGGGGCGGGGGGAGGTGGTCAGAGTGCCCCCAGAACTGACCTTCAAGTCTTTCAGAAGCAGAGTGGGCTGCTAACTCCGCTGCCACTGCTCTTTCCACCCTACTATCTGTTATCTGGTTAAGAACCATCATTTTTTTAATGACTCATTAGAAATACAGATTCAATTTTAAAAATGAATTATATTGTTATAGTCCATGTATTTTGCACATTGTATTCCTTTTTTAAAAAAATTGAAGTCTAATTGATTTACAGTGTTGTGCCAATCTCTGAAGTGACTCACATACATATAGAGACATTCTTTTTTATATTCTTTCCCATTCTGGTTATGACAAGATATTGAATATAGTTCTCTATGCTATACAGTAAGGCCTTGTGGTTTATCCATCCTGTATATAGTAACTGACATTATATTCCTTTCTTAGACATTATCCTACTATAAAGTATAGAGGAGATATTAGAAAGGACAGAATAAGAAGGTTCTATGTGGTTTACGTGCCTTAAAATATTCAGCATGTGCGTGAATATCTGGCATAGAACGCGACACACTCAGTAAGCAATGGTTGTTGTTGTCTGCAACATCCTCTCATTCCATACTCATAAAGTAATGATAATTCTGTTTGTAGAGGAAGACCCTGAAGCCCTGAGGTAGATATTTTGACCAGGGTTAGGTAACTAAATTTCAAGTCCAGAAGTGCCTGATTCCAAAGCTCTGACTGACCCCATTAAACCTTCTGTGCTGTTCCTCTCCCTCGCTCTACCCACAGAGTTCTGGCTTTCAACTCTCCCTTTCACAGTCTGGCCTCTTCACTCCTTCTCTCACCAGCCCTAAGCACAATTCAGTTTCCGTATTGTTTTCCTCCCCTTGCAGTCATTCTAATACTCTTTAGAATTATTTACTAGAACTTGGTGTCAAATGACACAGTGAATGCTTGCACATAAGTTAGTAGATATTAAATTACCCTAAACAATGTTCTTCTACTTGATGTGACAGTTTCAAACTTACACATTCAGTGTTTGTCAGAAGGCAGTGAAGACTTGACACATGCCTATGGGTAAAAAGTATTACAAAATGAAATTAAAAGAGCTGTGCATTTTCGGTTCTGTGTATATTAAGGCAGAATACATATTAAATCATTTGATGAAAAGTCTCAAAGAATATAGTCATCTGCGTACATCTCTAGCATTACACACTAATTATTCATTACATTGAAGAAAAAAGTGCTTATTTTTTAAATAATGTTACGGATGAAGTAAAGCAATTAGAATATATGTATATATCATCTATGATGTGCAATGATTACATGTTATAAAACAGTCACTTTCAAGAAAAATAGCTTTTACATAATAAAGCATAGGAAAAAAAATCCATAGTAATATAAACTTTGGAGTTTAAATGTTTGTATTTTAACCAGGAAGGCAATTCATGCCTAGCATCATGTATTAGAGAAATTCTGCTTGCTAAATAGCTGGAGACTCAACTTTGTCTATCACTGTTATTTCCCGTCAGCTAAGGTAAAATGGGCTTCCCTGGTGCCTCAGCTGGTATAGAATCTGCCTGCAATGAGGGAGACCCAGGTTCGATCCCTGGTTGAGAAGATCCCCTGGAGAAGGGAATGACCCTCACTCCAGTATTCTTGCCTGGAGAATTCCATGGACAGAGGAGCCTGGTGGGCTACAGTCCATGGGGTCACAAAGAGTCGGCCATGACTGAGCAACTAACAGCTTCATTTTCAAGGCAAAAATACCAAGAAATGACTGGTTTTTTTGTGTGTGTATTTGATGGATCTTTTTTGGTTATAATTCATTAGTGTTTACTATGTACCAGGTTTTGTACCAAGGCTTATTATATTCATTCTCTCATTTTATTCTTCCTCACAATACTAAAAGGTAAATATTATCACCATATTCAAATAAGAAAGTGCATTCAGATGGCCCCCAACTTGGGATGGTTTAACCTGAAATTTTTTGAACTTACAGTGGTGCCAAAGCGGTATGCATTCAGTAGAACCTGTACTTCAAATTCTGATCTTCTCCCAGCTTATCAGTGCATGGTAGAATATTCTCTCCTGATGCTGGGCAATGTCAGTGAGCCACAACTCTCAATCAGTCACGCAATCATGAGAGTAAACAACCAATACTCTCACAACTATTTTGTACCCAGCCAGCCACTCCGCTTTTCACTTTCAGTACTATACTCAATAAATTACATGAGACACACACACACTTTGTTATAGAAGAGGCTTTGTGTTAGATGATTTTGCCTAACTGTAGGCTGACGTAAGTGTCCTGAATGCATTTAAGGCAGATGAGGCTAAGCGATGATGTTCAATGGGTTAAGTGTGTGGGTGCTCAGGTGCTCAGTTATCTCTGACTCTGCCACCTCATGGACAGTAGCCTGCTAGGCTCCTCTGTCCATGGAATTTCCCCAGGCAAGAATACTGGAGTGGGTTGCCATGCCCTCCTCCTTCCCAACCCAGGGATCGAACCCGGGTCTCTTACGTCTCCTGTATGGGCAGGCATGTTCTACCACTAGCACCACCCGTTCAGTTTACCATGGGTTTATAAGCCCATCGAGATGTAACCCCATTGTAAATGGAGGAATAACTATAGTTGACAACAGATTTAAATAAATACGTATTACTGATATGTTTCTTAGAAATTTACATCTTTAGCACTAATTTATAAGATTCCCAGTGTTCTGAAACCAGATTTTCCAAAGGCCTAATGGTCAGAGCTATTCCATTTTTCTTTATACATTTGGAGGGCCCCTTTGTCTATTTCCTCTGTAAAATAAGAATTGAGTGTATCCGCCGAATGTGTTGTGGGGAGGAAAATGGAGGATAATTTAGACAGTTCAAAATGATCACCATAGAGAAGAGGGAAAGGAGCTTACTCTGAAGTCCTGGAAAGATAGGTGTTCAGGAGATAAGAATGATTCAGAGTCCATGTTAGACTTCTCTTTGCCATTAAAGATGAATTACATTGGTAAGACTTTGAAATTTTTAAGGCAGCCCTTAAAATCCTTTACTAGCAGGGGGAACTCAAGAAATTAAGTGGAATAACTTGAATAAGTAGTTCTGCTCTGAGAATCCCATGGACAGAGGAGTCTGGCAGGCTATAGCCCATGGATTAGCAAAGAGTCAGACACAGCTGAAGTGACTTAGTACGCACACACAAGAATTTAAAAGGTAATCTCCTGCCTGGAATGGGAGCAAGATACTAGAAGAGTAGGTAGCCAGGAGCTGTCACAAGAAATAATATAGACTGCATCAACATTCTGTATTGTATCTCATGTCCCTTAATTGAATTATTATGTTTTTGGTAAGTAAATCACTGTTCAGAGCAGCTAGCAGATTCATCTTTAGAGGAATTTCATTGATAACTTAAGATGGCCAGAAATCACATCCATACACACTGAGAAGGCTTCCTAGAAGATTCAAGGCTTTCCTCTCAATTTGTTTCCTCTGATTCTTCTTTGCATATACAGAAAGCACTTCTTTCTATCTTGTAGCTTCACTATAAAAAGCAAGCATGTTTGTAGCATCATATGAAACTCCTCTAAATGTGTTATAAAGAGTTTCCTTGGCAACCACTTTGGGTTTATACACAGCAATCTCCTCCTTTTATGATGTATAACTAACTTCTTGATCCTGTACTTTTTAAAGTTTCTTTACCACTGTGGAACCCAGTGATAATGCCTGTGGCTTATACTTCTAGGTTATTATAAATTGCAGTTGAATAGCTCTGTCTCCTTAAAAATAGTTCCATGACTAGTAAATGAAAAGAAGAAAGACACAAAACTATACATACAGCATAATTATAGCTCAGAATCTAAAAAGTGATTATATATAGAAAACAAAAAGCACATCAGAATGTTAACTATAATTATCTCTTAATGGTAGAAATATAAAAATGTTCTTTCTTTTATATTCATTTTTGTTTCATCCCCATATTTTACTTAATGAGCATATATTTTCATAACTAAAAATTAAAAAATTTTTAATAAATTAAAGTAATCATAGTATGACTGCTTCACATGGAGAAGGAAATATTGTTGGACTACATTAAATTAACACAAGGAAATCATGGAGATTGGTCTGATTTCCTCATTAGCCTTCAACAAAGAAAAATAGTGTTCAAGGCTCCGTGCTTCACATAAATTCAAGGACAGTTAAAAGGTGGTAAGTATTTAAATTTCTTCCTAGAGAATGATTTGCAGTCTTATTAAATTTGGGATAGACAATTATTAATGGAATCAGAGTAAATTTTAAGCTTCTTAAGAAATACTTTGTCATTAAACTTCAGGTTAGCAGAACCTTTAGCCCTTCAGAATTAAGAGTTAGAAATGAAAGATTCTAACATTAACCTGTCCAATCCAAGGTACAAAATATGAGATGCAATTATTTTATTAAAAGAAATATTTTTAAAAGATGCATTTAAGCATATCTAATTTATATTTTCAAAATTCTCTCCCTTTTCAGGTAGTATATGATGAAGTCAGGGAGCTCCAAGGACATGTCTTAATGCTTATTGTAAAGAGTAAAACCACGTTTGTAGGAGCAATTAACATCCAACTCTGCAGTGTCACGCTCAATGAAGAAAAATGGTATCCACTAGGTAACAGTATAATTTGAGCATTTCTTTGAACATACAGATTCATTAGCTACTCATATTTTTTTCACTTTGGGGCCTCTCTATCACAAGATCAGGACATTTTTTTTAATCAAAGGTAGTGTGGCAAATTAAGGACACAGAGAAAAGAAATCAGAATCAATGTTTTTAGTTATTTATTCTCTATGTGTATTTCACTGTTTTCTTAGAACCATTTCTCCAATTGATTGTGTAAATTCAATATGTAAAATAATAAAAAGGTATTTTAGTGTATCTTTTAAATCAAACGTGTTCACTTTATAATTATGTGCCTATAATTAAAAGCAATACTTTTAATGTAATTTTCAAAAAAGACAAGCAAATAAATTTCATCACTTCAAGACCTAAATATATCTGAAGCACATTTTTAAAATTTGAATTAAGTATCTATACCTACACATCCACTTATAATCTTATATTTATTGAAGGCATTAGTAAGCTCTGGCAGAATACTATAGTTATTTTCTAACAGAAAAACCAAGCATAAATGCCTAAAATTCTTAAATCCAATTTTTGGAAGAATTTTTGTAGTTTTTTCACCCTCTTCAATACTCATCATCACTGGATATCACCCAGTCAGAGGCATTATCACATTTTAAACTTTGTTATACCTTAATTCAAAGATCTCAAACTCTGAAACTCTCCCCTCTGATCAAAACCTCTTCTCTGTACAACAACAAGTTTTCTTACTTCTGAACCTACTTTCATAACCATCGTGACCTGAGTAAACAATCCTGGAGGGACTTCCTTGGTGATTCAGTGATTAAGAATCTACATTGCAGTGCAGAGGACTCAGGTTCGATCCCTGGTCAGGGAACGAATATCCCACATGCCACAGGGCAACTAAGCCCTACTGCCTTACTGTGGAGCCTGGGAGCCCTAGAGCTGTGCTCCACAACAAAAGAAGCCATCGCAATAAGAAGCCCATGCACCACCACCAGAAAGTAGCTCCCGCTGACCACAAATAGAGAAAGCCCTTACACAGCAACAAAGACCCAGTGCAGCCATAAATTAAGTTTTTCAAAATCCTGCAGATTTCCACCTGCAAAGTAGGTACAAATCAAGGCACTTTATCATATTTTTTAAGAGAATTAAATTGCTTTTAAAAAATTCCTGCCAATTAAATTATTAAAACACTTGCTTTACTCTGCATTCTCCTGTGTGTATATTAAAAAAGCAACTTAAGCTCTTTTTATACAGTCATTGGCATAAGCATGTAAAAGACTGTACATTTATTCATTGAAAATATATGTGCGCCTAGTGTGGGCTGATATGGTCTTGCTCTGAACACATGATCATGTGAGTCAAGTCATCCATAATCCTCTGGGCAGTGACTGTGTGTTTCAGGTCTATTTCCTCTTCTTTTCTAATAGAGTGATTCCATATCCTTCCCTCTGATGAAACCCCAGAACCCTCTATCGTAATCCTCACTCTCAGTTGATGACTGTGTTTCTTCCTTCACTTAGAAATTGGAATCAGTCCACTAGCACATCTACCCACTCAGCACAGTCTACATTCCACCTTTCTACTTATTATCATAGGAAAACAACCCCAGCTCCTACCGGAAACCAATCTCTCAGCTTGTACATTTGACTCCAGGCCCTCTTAGCTCATGCATTGGCAAGCGGTTCTTTACCAATTGCGCCACCTGGGAAGCTCTTGGATCATAGAAAAAGGAAGAGAATTCCAGAAAAACATCTACTTCTGTTTCATTGACTGTGCTAAAGCCCTTGATTGTGTGGATCACAACAAAGTGTAGAAAATTCTTAAAGTATGCAAATAACAAGCTACCTTATCTGCCTCCTGAGAAACCTGTATGCAGGTCAAGAAGCAACAGTTAGGACCAAACCTGGAACAACACATTGGTTCCAAACTGGGGAGGAATATGTCAAGGCTGTATATTGTCACTCTGCTTATTTAACTTATATGCAGAGTACATCATGTGAAATGCTGGGCTGGATGAATCACAAGCTGGAATCAAGTCTGCAGAGAGAAATATCAATAACCTCATATATTCAGATGACACCATCTTAATGGCAGAAAGTGAAAAGGAACCAAAGAGCCTCTTGACAAAGGTGGAAGAGGAGAGTGAAAAAGCTGGCCTAAAACTCAACATTCAAAATACAAAGATCATGGCATCTCGTCCCATCACTTCACGGCATAGAGATGGGGAAACAATGAAAACAGTGAAAGACTTTGTTTACTTGGGCTCCAAAAACACTGTGGACAGTGACTGCAGCCATGAAATTAAAAGACACTGGCTCCTTGGAAGAAAAGCTACGAAAAACCTAGACAGTGTATTAAAAAGCAAAGACATTACTTTGCCAACAAAAATCCATCTAGTCAAATCTATGGTTTTTCCAGTAGTCATGTATGGATGTGAGAGTTAGACTATAAAGAAGGCTGAGCACCAAAGAACTGATGCTTGTGAACTGTGGATTTGGAAAAGACTCTTGAGAGTCCCTTGGACTGCAAGGAGATCAAACCAGTCAGTCCTAAAAGAATCAACCCTGAATATTCATTGGAAGACTGATGCTGAAGCTGAAGCTCCAATACTTCGGCCACCTGATGCAAAGAGTCAACTCATTGAAAAAGACTCTGATGCTAGGAAAGATAGAAGTCAGGAAGAGAAGGGGACGACAGAGCACAAGATGGTTGGATGGCATCACCAACTCAACGGACACGAGTCTGAGCATGCTGGGAGATGATGAAGGACAGGGCAGCCTGGCATGATGCAGTCCATGGGGTCACAAAGAGTCGGACATGGCTGAGGGACTCAACAACAACCTCTTACCTACTCAAAAACAGTACTGGAATTCTCCTCTATGCAAAAGCATTTCTTTATTCTCTTCTAGATAATTCTCTTCAACATACGTGGTTACATGATGGAACAACCATTCTAAAAAAAAAAAAAATCTCAGCATTTCTGTCTTCCTTCCAAATATTCATCTAATTGACTGGCTCTTTTCTGCAGCAGAACTTTTCAAAATGGTTGTCTCTAATCTCTGCCTCCAGTTTTTCTCTTCTCGTTTTCTCTCAGACCATTCCAAGGAGATATTTGTCCCAAACACTTCAACAAAACTGCTTTTGTCATGATACCTACTCACCTCTACCTAGCTAAATCCAAAGGTCAGTTTCCAGCCCTGATCCAAACTTACCTATCAGCAGCATTGTAATACACAGTCAAACCTCTTTCTCAAAGCTCTTCCTTTGACTTCCAGAACACAATACCCCCTTGTGCTTTCCTCTATATCACTGGTCCCTCCTTCTCAGTCTTCTGTGCAGGAGCATCTCCACAGTCTCCAGTGTTGAAGTGTCCAAGGCCCAGTCCTTGGTCCTCTTCTCCATCAACTTCCACTCCCTACTGGTCTCATCCCATTTTGATGGCTTTAAATATCATATGCTACATGCATGCTAAGTTGCTTCAGTCATGTCTGACTCTTTGACCCATGAACTGTAGCCCACCAGCGTCTTCTCTCCATAGGATTCTCCAGGCAAGAATACTGGAGTGGGTTGCCACATCCTCCTCCAGGGGATCTTTCCAACCCAGGAATTGAACCCTCATCTCTTATGTATTCCCAGTTTTACAACTCCAGCCCAAAAAATGGCCAGGATGATGGAGTAGGAAGACTCTGAATTCACCTGCTTCCATAGGCACACCAAAATAACAACCAATTACAAAGCAACTCAGCTATTTGTAAAGACAGCCACTCAATGGACAAGAATTTGTACAAACTCAGGGCAATAGTGGAGGACAGAGGAGCCTCAGAGTGCTGCAGTCCATGTCGGATACAACTTAGCTACTGAACAACAACAGAGCAACTGTAAATGAGAATAATCTGAAGACTAGTAGAAAATTTCTACAATTGGAGATAAGAAGGAATCACAACAAGATGAACAGGAGGAATGGACAAAGTATAGTCAACTTTTCCCAGAACCCACCACTTACCCCTCTCCATCTGTTTCCTCTCCTGGTCAAGGCAATCCTATCAACTTTGGCCCAAATTACTATAATTGCCTTCTTCTAAATAGTTTCTGTGTTTACCCTGCACGCCCTTATAGTAATAGTAATAGTTTTAGTCGCTCAGTCATGTCAGACTCTTTGTGACCCCACGGACTGTAGCCTGGCAGGATCCTCTGTCTTTGGGATTCTCCAGGCAAGAATACTGGTGTGGGTGCCATTACCTTCTCCAGAAGATCTTCCCAACCCAGGAATCAAACTCAGGTTTCCTGCATTGCAATCAGATTCTCTACTGTTTGAGCTACAAGGAAGTCCTTACAGTATATTCTCAACACAGCAATTGGAGCCATCCTGTTGTTCTTCTGCTTAAAATCTTGCAGAGCCTTCTAATCTCAGAGTAAAAGCACAAACCTTCAAAATAACCTAAAAAGCCCAATGTGATCTGGCCTCCCATTGGTCATCTCTCTGTTTTTAACTCCCATTACATCCTCCTATGCTCAACACACTCAAGAAACACTGGCCTCCTTTCCATTCCCTGAGTGTTCTAGGCATATGCTTCTTCCCTGGAATCTTTATCATGCAGCTCCTTTCCTCCAAAATGTGTTTTTGTCCTATATATCCACCTACCTGTTCTCTCACTTCTTTCAAGTCTTGGTCATATGTTTCCATCTTGACCTGTCTGTGTCATACTGAAACCTGCTCTGTCCTCAAATACACACCAGATCTTTCCCACTCAGCTCTACTTTTTTTCTTATATCCTTATCACCTTTGAACATTCTATACAATTTACTTATTTAGTTTATTATTTATGTTTTGTATCCTTTCACTAAAACACAAGACTCTCAAGAAGTGTTGTCACTAACAGTACAGCTATAGACCCAGGCAAGAAGAATCCTTGTTCAGGTCCCCTCATCATATACCTATGGTGAGGTACATGACTCACCTATACCCACAAGCCTCATTCTAGACCAAATTCTAGGTACACACGACTCCAGAATTCCCTGCCCAAACAGCCTTTGCAGGCCTTCTAAGGATCCATTCACCTGAAGTCAGACACCACATCAGGGTGAGGAATGCCTAGGATGCAGTGGTGGCCAAGGGCAGGCTGCTTACAGTGTATATGGATGCAGCTTAAATGTACCAGCTGGGTGTCCACAAATGTGCATGAGGCCACTGACAGTACAGGAGGGAGTGGGGAGGCAAAAGCAGGACATACAGAAGGACAGCCAGTTCTAGAAGAGGAGCCAGTCCTTTTCAGGTCACCATAATCCAACACAGATCTCTAAGACATCCAAGAATTCTCAATTAAAAGCTGTATTTTCAGGTGTTTATAGAGGAGAACAAGACATGTTGTAGTTAATGACTTCTTGGCTTTATTTATAACTTTTATATTTAGACAGATGTTATGTAAATTTTATGGATTGAATTATGTCTCCTCAAAATTGTTAAGTCCTAACCACCAGAAGGGCTTCCCAGGTAGCTCGGTGATATAGAACCTGCCTGCCAAGGCAGGAAATGTGGATTCGATCCCTGGTTTGGAAAGATCTCTTGGAGAAGGAAATGGCAACCACTCCCAGTCTTCTTGCCTGGGAAGTTCCATGGACAGAGGAGCCTGGATGGTGACAGTCCATGGGGTCACAGAAGAGTTGGACACAACTGAGCACAACAAAGCACAGTAACCACCAGTAACCTCAATATGCAACTTTATTTGGAAATGGGGTCACTGCAGATGTAACTAGCTAAGAAGAGGTCATCCTAGAGCAGAGTGGGCCTACAGTCCAACAAGACCGGCATCCTTAGAAAAGGAGGAAATCCGGATTTGGACCCACAACCAGAGAGAACGCCATATGAAAACATGAAGTGGAGGTTGGAGAGATGCATGTAAAAGCCACAGAACGCCAACAAACCACCTGAGCTAGGAGAGATGCATGGGGCAGATTACCAGAGGAGCCAACCCCGCCCACCCCTTAATTTCAGGCTTCTATCTCCCAGAAGTGTGAGACAAAAACATTTCTGTTGCTTAAGTCACCAAGTTGGTGTAATCTTCTATGGCAGCTCTAACAAGTGAATCTAACATTGAGTTTTCATTTGTTTTGCTGTTCTAGCCCCTACAAAAACCTGGCATGTACTAGATGCTTAGTAAGTCTTTACAAATTAAATGCCTGAATAATGACTTAATGACACACCAGTGAAAGAAAAAAACAAGGTTCCTAGTCTTAACTCTCATTCATATCATGTTTTACAGCTCTTTTAGCCTTTTTATATCTGTATTTTATTTGCCTTTTACAAGAAGTCTAATGAGATGGGGAAGTGAAAGCCGCTCAGTCGTGTCCAACTCTTTGTGACCTCATGGGCTATACAGTCCATGGAATTCTCTAGGCCAGAATACTGCAGTGGGTGGCCTTTCCATTCTCTAGGGCGTCTTTCCAACCCAGGGATCAAACCCAGGTCTCACACATTGCAGGAGGATTCTTTACCGGCTGATCCAAAAGGGAAACCCAAGAATACTGTCATGGGTAGCCTATCCCTTCTTCAGTGAATTTTCCTAACCCAGGAATCGAACTGGGGTCTCCTACATTGCAGGCGGATTCTTTACCAACTGAGCTATCAGGGAAACCCAATGAGATGGGGAAGGGAGAGATTATTATAGTTTTAGAAACTAATAATATTCAAATGTCTCATAGCGTAAACTTTCCACTCAAATGAATTCTTGAATGTAATGTATACATACACACTGGGGGAGGGGCGGATTTTTAAGTTACCGGATGTGAGAAACTGGAAGCACTGGACAACTGCCCATCCCATGAACCCCAACCCCTCCATTCTCATCTTCAAAATCCCTGAAAAACTTCCACAGAAAACTAAGACATCTCAAAACGAGCAGGCTAAAAGAAACTGAGGATCACAGATATGACATGGCTACTGATATCAAACAATTAAGCGGTTATGGTAACAGACTCATTTCTAGCAAATACAGCTCAAGGTCAGGACTTGATTTCCAAAAAGAAATGGATTATTGAAAAGCTACCATGATTGACATATTATCTAGGCCCAAAGTGAAGATTTAATACATGAGAGAAATTCTAGCGACTAAACTGCCCAGCAACCTTAACCCTCATATTGTTAACACAAGTGTCACAAATTAAGATATACTTTATTTCTTAGCACAGGATCCAGAATGTTCTCAATACAATTTAGATAAACATATTAAACCTAACACTTTTTCTTCAAAAAAATATTGGAGGGTTTCCTGTTGGCTCAGAGGTGGAGAATCCACCTGCCAATGCAAGAGACATGGGTTTGATCCTTGGTCTGGAAAGATCCCACATGCTGCAGATCAACTAAGCCCATGTACCACAACTGCTGAGCCTGTGCTTTAGAGCCCAGGAGCCGCAACTACTAAAACTCGTGCACTCAAACTACTGAAACCCATGAGCCCTAGAGCCTGTGCCTGGCAACAAGAGAAGCCACTGCAATGAGAAGCCACTGCAATGAGAAGCCCCTGCACGATAATGAACTGTAGCCCCTGCTTGCTGAAACTAGAGAAAAGCCAACATAAGAATGAAGACCCAACACAGCCAAAATTAAATTTAAAAAAATTTTTTAATGTTGGAATGAACACAGCATCAACACAAGTTTCAGTAGACCAAGAGACACTGCTTGGACTTTAGGCTTTGGTAAGCACGGGCCATGTGGATTTATTAACCTTGGTAGGTTGTAATGGCTTAGATTGCACCAAATGACTGGTTTTTATCATTAAAGGGATGTAGCATTAAACCTTTAGGCATTGATGAGTACAGACCATGCAGGATTTAGTCTTTAGAACAAAATAGACTATAAGAGAAAGATAACCCTTTTAAAATTTTCTTCAGCTTTTTAAGCATTAGGTGATAAAAGAACATCAGCTGCTTTCTTTAATGGATTTCTCAGCCATATCTCAAAATAACTAGGCCAGAAATTTGAACATTAGCTGAATTTAAAGTGTGCTACAAGCTCTAGTAAAGTTAGAGCTTAAAATTCTTAGCTCCAGAGACAGATATGTTTGCCTACTGTATCAGCTTCCCCAAACTGTGTTCTTGTGTGTGTGTGTGTGCATGTGTGTATTATTTGGAAGTGACTTTAGGATAACAGCCGTGGAAGAGATGAGACCAAACCTGAATTTGTGTGTCATGTCCACAGTCTTCAGTCACAGAAACAACACTAGTCTCAAGGAGGTATTGCATTTTATAATTAAAGAAACTCTAATTATTAGAGTTCAGCTATTCCAACCATGCCTCCAATCGCAGAAGGGAAGTGAATTTTATTAATATTTAAATCAAAAAGAATGGGGATTCTTTTCATAAAGAGAATATGCCCTCTTCCTAGGCTGAGGTCAAAAAATAACTGACTAGGATTATTAAATGTCCCAGAACTGAAAAAGCAATTTAAAAGTCTGTGCCCGTTAGCCTCTGGCTCTGAAATTCTGATTTACCCCAGGAATCAAGAAGGAACTGGAATTTCTTACCATCAGAATAAAGGTAGTAGAAAAAGGAAAATAAAATAGAAGGCATCAAACAGAGTAGTAATGAGAATGATATTTCCTTGAAAGAAATACTGGGGTCTTAAAAACATAAACTGGGCAGATATGAAGGGGAAATGAGATGCTAAGAGCCAGGAGAGAGAACTACAAAGTAAAAAAGGTGACAGATTCAAACCCAGTTTCTCTTGAAAAAGTAATCGAAAAGGGCAGTGTATTTCAGTTGTTACTGGTTCAGTAGGGAGGAACGGTACCTAGAAAAAGTCAATCAGATAAAAAGAGGAAAGGCCTTGGAGAGCAGCCATCATGGCATCCTAGAGAGAGTTAAAATTAGAAAAACTTTAAAAAGGTTTCTCATAGAGCAGCAGCATTTTGTAAGAACAACTGGGAAACCATCCCTCACAAACTGAGACAGAGTAATGAAGTGATAAGAAAATCTGGTCATATTTGAGAGGGAAACCCAGGAAGACAGGTATAAAGGAGTCTAAGAATTATTGTGTGACTTTCAAAGGAAAAGAATTATTGGCAAAAGGGCCTAGGGGAACATATTTGGAAAATCTCTAGAACTGGTACTCTAAGGGAAAATGAAGCAAACAGAGGACTTACTGAAGAGAAATCAGACAGGATGGTTACAGGTCAAGACTTGCTCTGGAGCAGATGTTGGTCTGAAAGGAACAGTTTAGGTGAGACTAACCACTTCCTGGGTGGCTCAGTGGTAAAGAATCGCCTGCCAGGAGACGAGGGTTTGATCCCTGGGTCAGGAAGATCCCCTGGAGACAGAAATGGCAATCCACTCCAGTATCCTTGCCTGTAGAATTCCATGGACAGAGGAGCCTGGTGGGCTATAATCTACGGGGTCACAAAAGAGCCAGACATGACTTGCAACTAAATAATGACAACACAACCCGCTCCAGAGGATCAAGATGGTCACGTCTCATGTAAACAAGGGATGTGGAACAAACATGGAACTCACTGACTTCATCTCCCTCAAGACAGAACTTTGAGAGTAGAAAGAAAAACAAATGCCTAGGCCACAGAGCAAAGGGATAAGAAAAGTTAACATGGCACTCAGGCCCAGGAAACACTGTTATCCTTATGTGAACTACAGAAATAGAGGGACCAAAGGATGAAGTAAAAAAAAGAAAAAAAATCCAGCTCAAACTATCTGGAAAGAATATTAAAACAATAAGAGGGGGGAAATACCAAAAGTTTTCCTCATGTCATCAGAAAAAGAACTTTAGGGACAGTGGTTAAGACTTCACCATCCAATTCTGGGAGTATGGATTTGATCCCTAGTTGGGGAGGTAAGATCCCACATGCCTCTAGGTCAAAAAACCAGAAACACAAAACAACTAGTCCCCACATGCTGCAACTAAGACCTGGCACAGCCAAGTAAATAAACAATTTTTTAAAAGGTTAAATTGTATACAAATGGAATGGAAAGTAGACAGAGAGCACGGGTCCCTGCAAATGTGTAGGTTTGTAAGGAATTTAACACCAGCTCCCACCACCATCCACCACTACCGTGTGCTAAGGTGATGCGTAAGAATGCAAGACACAAAGCCCAACCTCTCATAAGCTCAAATTCCATTTTAATCTACCCCTTTGATTTTTAAATGGGAATTTCTAGTGGCTGGTAAAAATAACTTACCTCCAAATCCTACAGGGGACTCAAACTTTATGGCCTAAGAATCCAGAATGCATCACAAGAAAGCTTTGTTGATACAAATATTTCCAGAGGGTTGTTACCTTGAAAGAAATGTAATTCAGCAAATGTTTAGACACTACCAAAAAACAAGGAATTTTAATAACTCCTGAAAATAGAATCTAATTCATATAGTCTCTCAATAAAATGTTCATTGGTCAAGCCCAGAAGGACTTCACTAAAAGTAAGCGATTCCATTTTCCCGATCTTAATCCACAACATGAGGTTCCTGCCTTTGTGGCTCCCAAATAACCCCTGAAATTTGTATAAAGTTTTCAAGTGGAATCTGGGATTTATGTGTCTGCATCTCTCAAGGCACCATATACTACCCAAAATTTAAATAAAAACCTCCTTTTTACAGCTCTATGCAGTTCTTCTACCCTTCTTTCAAAAATAGGGCAACTTAAGAGCAGCCAGCATCAGTGGCCTCCAGTGGCCACCATGTCCCAAACAAAAGTCAAGGTAAGTCTAGACGGTGGTCTGCATGTTTTCTATTTGAAGTTCTAAACAACCAGAAGCAAGGGGGGGAAAATAAAGGTCAAAATTAATGACATAACAAAACTTTCCTGTCGTTGATCACTACAACGTAGTGAGAGTAACAAAAGGAAGAGTCCAGGTTTTGTTAATGACCTCCAGCCAGAGACCACCAGAAACACACACAGTGGGTTGACTCCTCATTGCAATGAGGGAGATACACAAATGAAGAGCCGTGGAGCGTCTCAGCAAAGGACGTCCTATCGGATTCAGGCTCGTGTTGGATGATTTGAGAGAAGGTCCAAGGAAGTAGGTGAAGAATCCAAGAGCCACTTACGTTTCCCCAGGAGTGCTTGGCACTTGTGTTTGGACAATACTCATGCTTCTGTCAGGCGCCGCACCATGGTTACAGACTTACAGACTCGTCCCGTTTTCCTCCTTATCCATCATGGTCACGCAGTGGTCCTGTTGGGTGTTGTGAAATTGTTCACCCCCAGCAAACGAACACCGTAGCCTGACTGTGAGTGTCAGGCTAGCTCCTAGCAACACCAAGGCCTCCCTGACAGCGCAAAGTCACTTCCTAGCTGTCACTTTCCTCAGTTGCATGGAGACGAAGCAAGGAATGTAAAATAATCTAGGAGGTGATAGATGGGCACCCCGAGGAAGTGACATTTAAACTAGAGTTTAAAAGCTAAAAGATCTTCCGTTAGCACAGCCTAGAGGTTCATTTTAGCTGTCTCTTCTGTTTCCTTTCCCTCACCAACACTGTTATTTTTCTACAAGTGAATTAGGCTTAGAAATAAGTCAAAGCTGGCTTTTCACACCATTCCCAATCTTCTCTAGTGTGAGAACATCTCTGGCAGTGGAGTTTCTATGAGTAGTATCTGTTAAAAGCTCTTGTGAGAAAATAATAATAGTAATAATAATGGTACCAGTTTAATTTAAAGGGTGATGTAAATGATAAATAATGCACATAAAATAGAAACAAACATGCCTAAATTCCAAGATTACTGGAAGGGAAATAAAATAATCTAATGTTTCCTTTCAAAATTGCATTTCTGATGTAATGTGGGATTTTTAAGAAAGATTTTGTCTTCAAAGAGTGAGGGAGGAGGGAGGGGGGTTCAGGATGGGGAACACGTGTATACCTGTGGTGGATTCATGTTGATGTATGGCAAAACCAATACAAGATTGTAAAGTAATTAACCTCCAATTAAAATAAATTTATATTTTAAAAAAAAGAGTGAGCTGAGTTTGAGTGGTACCTGAAGTAAAGTAAGAAAAGGAAAGATCATTTTTTCTTCCTTATTTTAAATCTTTTTGGTATAAATGAGAAATAAGTTCTTTCTGCTTCAAGAATTAAGGAACTATTACAATATTCACCTGATGAAAGCCTTTAAACTTTCATGGAATTCCAAATCTTCAAAAGGCTTTAGGAGTTTAGAGAAGGTGAAAGCCTTGCATTAATGGGGGGAACAGGCCACTTGCTATTAGGTTGAACAGTAAATGATTTAAATAAGATCCTTCTGGAATGGATCATGCTTGAAAAAACAACTTACAGGGATCCTACTGGTCACATAAGAACTTGTGAAACAGCAAAGCAAAGAGGATAGTCGGGTGATGGGTGTGGCAGTTACCCCAGAGCCTCAAAGAACACTTTGCTAGGAACACATCATTCTAGTGAAGCAGTTCCAACCACCAATGGGAGGCTGTTGCCATGAATTCCCGCCAGTCCGATGGATGACAGTGAAAGCCCAGAAGCAGCTGCTCTTTGGGACCTCGAGGAAGAAAACCGGCTATAAGGGTAACGCTACATGTTCTGCAGCCATACGTATGGATCCGGGTTTGTCAAATTAGTTGTACCACGCGCATCTCTACCATAACTCTCAGTGGAGATGATAATGAAAATGTAAGGCCTAAGCCACAGTCAGGAGATGGAGAATTTATGGAAGTAATTTCCTTACTAAAGAATGACCCGCTGAAGAGATGAGATGCTCTGGTAGCTGAAGGGTATCTGAGAGTAGATGCCAGAGTCTATTTCTGTGCTCAGGTCCCTAAAACATGCACACGGGAGGCCTTCTGAAGGGCTCTTCCTGAAGCTGGAACGCCAAAGGACAGCAGCCACGTTTTTGCGCACAGATCCACCAGGCCTCCTCCACTAAGACTTTGTATCCGGCTTAGTTTTCAGGGAGATTTGAAATTGGCCTTTTCATAAAATAAAAGCATTCTATATAAATCTAAAATCATTTTGTAATCTGGCAAAAGAGAAGCGTTCCTGTGGGAATTGGCTGTTCATTTCCCCCCTGGGAAGACTCTGTTCACGTGCTCATTGTACCCAACGCTTGTGTGAGTTCACAGGCTATCGCCTGGCAGGCTCCTCAGTCCATGAGTTTTTTCCAGTGCTTTCCTACTCTAAAGGATCTTCCCAAACCAAGGACCGAACCCGCATCTCTGGAGTCCCCTGCACTGCAGGTACCGTGCCACTGGGGAAGCCCACTGGGAAGACTGTCTCTTGGTCTTAACTCCTGACAGCCCATGAAGGAGGATCTGGATGATTACACACTGAGCAATCTGGGATAACCAACTTCTTATGGGTTGGGTATTTCAATTCCCAGTGGCATGTTTATTTTAAATATTTAGTTCTGAGGCTAAACCATGATAGTAGGAAAACATGGTAGATGACTTTTTTGTGTATTTGTCTGGCTATCAAGTGATAATGCATTAGCAATCATAAACAAAGAGTCATTTTTGTTGTTTTAATTATAAAGTCAGATTTAATTTCAACAAATACTTATAATGGCCCTCTTTGTTGTCAAAAATTTTACTGGGTGATTTCACCTCACTGCCATGCAACAGTGTGGTAGAATCCATATTAGTATGCTCGGTTTTGTGAAAAACAGTTAATGCTGAACCATATTCTTCTACATATGACATTTAGTAAAGCGAAACCCTGCTGATGGTTGAGAAGCCCAGTACACGAAATAGCATAGGAATTTCAAATCTAACCAAGAGATTAACTTCAATGTACATTTAGTGCAGATTCAGAAGGGAAGTGAAAGTCACTCAATTGCATCTGACTCTTTGAGACCCCATGGACTATATGGCCCATGGAATTCTCCAGGCCAGAATACTGGAGTGGGCAGCCTTTCCCTTCTCCAGGAGATCTTCCCAACCCAGGGATCAAACCCAGGTCTCCCACATTGCAGGCAGATTCTTTACCAGCTGAGCCACCAGGGAAGCAGATTCAGACACAATGCAAATTCATTCCAAGATCTGGGCATGTAAGCCACTGTAGTACATCACTTTTAGAGATACAGAGTCTGGAAGGCAGTTTGAATGCAAATCAAAATCATATGCACTCATAAAAACGTCTATGTAATTACAGGGTACCCAATCCAGTGCACAGCATCTAAGAACTAGTCTGAGAGTGTAAGGGCTAATTACTCTCCAGGATGTAAAAGGGCACTAAGCACCTGGAATCCAATTCCTTCCCACTACAATATGCACTAGTGAGTGTCTAGAAGTTAAAACACTCTTAGATTTCACATTTCTTTTATACCTCCAAATATTTGCCAACATAGGTTATTCACTCAGACATATTTTAGAAACTTGTGAATTCTACTAATTAAATATGATACAAGCAAATTGAAAGAGCAGCCTCAGAAGCAGAGGGGCAAGAGAAATTGGCTGACAAGGATGTCACACTGAGTCGGGATCCGCTGAAGCTTTTGTTTTGTTTCCACTGCTCTAGTTTGCATATTTAAAAGTGAAATTGCTCAGCACTTCAAAATAATTATTTTTCTTTACATTAAAAGAAAAAAATATCTAGACATTCATTCTAGACTGTTTTATTGCAATGTGTAAGCTAATGATATTTCAAGTACCATGAGTAGCTATCTGATGTACCAAACATAAATAAAAAGGGAAGCGGGCTCAAGACTCTCACCCATTTTGGAAAACAGAGGAACACGACGGTAACCTGCAAAAGGAATCACATCTGATTAACACAATAAAAATACATTCATCAGCAGGGGCCCCAATAGGGCTCCTGAGAAATAACATGCTTTACTGTTTGTTGTTCAGTTGCTAACTCATGTCTGACTCTTTGCAACCCCATGGACTATACATATACAGCATGCCGGGCTCCTCTGTCCACCACTATCTCCTGGAGTTTGCTCAAATTCATGTCCATGAGTTGGGCTATAGGGATGCCCAAAATATTTTCCACTGAGAAGGCAATGGCACCCCACTCCAGTACTCTTGCCTGGAAAATCCCATGGATGGAGGAGCCTGGTAGGCTGCAGTCCATGGGGTCGCTGAGGGTCAGACACGACTGAGCGACTTCACTTTCACTTTTCACTTTTATTCATTGGAGAAGGAAATGGCAACCCACTCCAGTGTTCTTGCCTGGAGAATCCCTGGGACTGGGGAGCCTGGTGGGCTGCCGTCTATGGGGTCGCACAGAGTCGGACACGACTGAAGTGATTTAGCAGCAGTAGCTACAGTGTTAACTGTAAAAAATGCACTGTATTCTCCTGAATCTCATACTTGGGGTAGATATAAATTGACTGTCCCATGTCAAGTCTTGGACTACCTCTTGTTGTGCCAGAAATCCATGTCCATTGAGTCAGTGATGCTATCTAACCATCTCATCCTCTGCTTCCCCCTTCTCTTTTTGCCTTCAATCTTTCCCAGCAAGAAATAATAAAGTACATATAAAAACTAGGACTATGCAGCTATATTCCATCGTGTATATTCATTTTCCTCCAAAACAAAATGTTTGAAGTTTCTACTCCAACTTCATACTAAGTACCACACAGCTCATACTTCCTCACCTCTCCCGCCACCCCGAAAATGCTGCCTCTCCAAAATTAGCCATCACTCTTCTGCGTCAGAAAGGCTGTTTCCTAGGTACATCTCAGATGGTACTAGAAAAGTAAATATAAGGATAAAACTGGGAGCACACTGTAAGTCACCCCAGAGAGGTGACTGCGAGGCAGCTCTGAAAAGAGTCAAGATAAGAGTGTTGGGCTCCCTGTCTCTTCTCATGTGGAAAAAAAGAGTCACTTCTTCTCCCTTCTGAATGGTTCCCATCCTTCATTCCTTCATGGCAGTCATGCCAACTCTTAACTGAAACAAAAGAGCTATAATCCATGCAGAGAAATTTTCATATAAGTCAAGTTTGTCTAATTAGTTTTCCTAGCATTCTCAGTCCCTAATCCCACCTTCTGTATCAGAACATACTTCTATACTTCCACTAGGAAGAACTATATCAATATATATATAGATAGATAAGTATATCAATATATATATATTTTTTTCCTTTACATATCTGACTGCCATGAAGAAAGCTATTTGGTATATCAAAGAGTCTCTTTGTTAACTCAAGTTATACATAAATATTAGCACAGTCTTCTTACTTTTCAG
Organism: Oryx dammah; assembly: GCF_014754425.2. Taxonomy (NCBI): domain Eukaryota; kingdom Metazoa; phylum Chordata; class Mammalia; order Artiodactyla; family Bovidae; genus Oryx; species Oryx dammah. Next base: position 27,465,829 of record NW_024070213.1, read on the forward strand.
AATATTACCTCTGTTCATGCACAGAACTGGTAAAGTATATTGTCCAAGAAATTCATTTCCAGCTATTAAACCTTGATTTTCAGCAACAAAACGAATCAATGCTAATTCTGGCACCTGAATAACAAATGTGAATGTTTCATTCCATCTTGGATTAAAAGCTGAAATATAAAGGAAGAGATAAAATAAAATAAAAAAATCAAACTCTGTTCCTAGGGGAAAATGCTTAATATCTGTTCTCTAAAATTCTTATTTTTAACACTTTAATAGTAATAATGAAAGCTGATGGTTTAGAGGACTTAAATCTTTAATGCATGCAATGAGAAAGAAATAATAATGGCAATAATAACATTTATTAGGTATTTACAAGTGCTGGGCAATATTCTAAAAACTTTAAGGAGATAATCTCACTTAATCCTCACACCAGGGTTATCTCTATCCACATTTACAGATGGGAAACTGAGTCACAAAGATGTTTCATAAACTTCAAAAATAGCAATTTTTGTGTGTGTATGAAATAGCCTTCAAGAAATAGCCATTAAGTAGTGGGGCAGGAAATCAAACAAATGGTGTTCACAGCAGAAACATGTAACTGTTATACAATATGACTGTTGTGTTCAAGTATTTTATCAACAAAGAAAACTTGAGACAACAGGAAGTTATATAACATCATTTTTCTAGATCAGGACATAGTATGGGAAGAACTACAGACAGTGGTTGGACTGAGAGCTCACTAATGTTTGCTCTAAAGTCAGCTCTTGATCCTTCTTTTGATTAAATGCTTATTTTCAAATCCAAAATTGATGAGTAATCTATGTCCCTAGCGAAATAGAGCATCCCAAATACTCTCCTGCCAAACAAGAAATCCAAATTGCATTACAATGTGACCCAAATCAGATAAAAATTAAGCATAATTGAATGGAACCAAGAAATTCTCATCCAGATCAAATAAATGCTCTTACTTTAATAAAAAAAAAAGTTCAGGGAAAAATAATGCATTGTTTTTCACGAACAAAGGCAATGCTACACATGCTACCTCAATAGATTTGTCCTTTGTGTCATGTTTCAGCACATATTGAAGCAGCTGTGACTAATTATACCATATCTGTGCTTTCTGTGGTGTATCTGTGGTCACAGTGCACATTTACTAGGTAGGAATTCAGAATGCAGTCGATGCTACTGAAAATACTAAACGAATTCACTCACATTGAAATAATGAACATCTTACCTTGCCCTAACAGAGAAGTAATTCAGTGAAGTACAGGAAACAGGTTTAAGAGTGAAATCTCTATAGACACTGCAAAATGCCTGCACAAAATTCTTATGCTAACTTATTCTCTGTCTGCTAATCCTGCTTGACCATACTCTTTCTTTCATACACACATAAAATCACACATAGATATATGTGAAAGTCCTATTAGTTGTCAAATTAAAAAAACAAAAAAACTAATTTGATAGTTACAAATATAGTTAAAAATCATGGGACTTCCCCGGTGGTCCAGTGGTTAAAGAATCCACCTTGCAATACAGGAGACCCAGGTTCAATCCCTGTTCAGGGAACTAAGATCGCACATGCTTTGGAGCAACGAGGCCTACCCACCACAACTAGAAAGACCAAGTGCTGCAGCTACTGAAGCCTGCACATCCCAGAGCCTGCGCCACAACTAGAGAGTCCAGCACCACAAGGAAAGATCCCACATGACGCAATGAAGATGCTCCATGCTGCAACTAACACCTGATGCAACCAAATGAATAAATATTTCTAAAAAATCACTCCCTTATTGTACGCAAACATGATTGTTTTCCTCCCAGATGCTCATGTCTTTCAATGCACTACCATCACCCTAGTAGCTAGGCGATCTCCGTGCCCTTCTCGTCTGGCTATCGACACTTTCAGTCCTGCCAGTCTTCCTCACGTGTATCCTCCATTCCTTTTCTGATAGTGCAGCCCGTCTTTAAGACTTGACTTCTGCATCGTGTCACTGTGAAACCACATCCTGACTCTCTCCTGTATTTCTCATCTCTCTCTCTCACACTTCTTCCTCTCTACTCTGTAGAAACGATCTCTGTTAACACTCAGTTCTTAGTGCTTTATATCCCTGTTTAAAAGTTTTCATTTTATTCATTTTATACAGAAAAGAAAGTTTCAAATGCTGTGTCATGGCTTTCACGATTTTCCATAGCCATCCCCAAAGTAAATCTCTCATTTTATCTCACAACTAATCTTTCTTAAGTATGATGTACTTGAACTTTTGTACTTTCTGCTGACATGTTTGAATTTTGTTTTCTCCATGTTTTAGCACACATATTATTACTTTTGCCTTAAATTCCCCTATCCTAGGGAATTCCCTAGAGGAACAGTGGTTAGGATTCAGCACTTTCTCTGCCATCACCTGAGTTCAATCCCTGGTCAGAGAACTAAGATCCCACAAGTCTCAAACTGTGGCCAAAAATAGAGAAAAAAGAAAGAAAGAAAATTCCCTTATCCTCAATCTCTATAAAAAAAAAATTCTACTCATTTGCCAAGAATCATCTTCAAATTTGCCCCTTCCATACAATTCTTTGTACTTTCTTTAAAGCACTAATGACTCTTTCACAACAATTTCACTTACATCTCATATTCCATACTGAACTATAAACTATCTATAATAGAATTAGTTGGGGCATACATAAGAATGCAGTTAATAGAGGTTTTAAGTTTTTTGATACTTAGAATCAGGCTTTTAACATGATAGGCTCAATAATGTCTGGTGAACCAAAATGAATTTTTGTAGGTATATTCCCATAAAGCCAGGGATGCAATCAAATTTCTAATGGGAGCTAAAATCACAGTATTATATAAGGGATGCATGGAATAAATTAATGTTCTGTGCATTTAGTCATGAAGACTCAAGTAAGGGGGATGGAGAGAACAAAGGATAGGTTACTAGAAGCTTCTTGATATTAGCAGTTACCATTTCTTGACACTGCCATTTCAACTCTAACAGGAGCCAAATAAGGCAGGGAGTTACTACTAATATCCCTTCCCGATGATAACACAGGATGAGGTAATAAAACTTTCCAAATCTTTTTTCTCTCCTTTGTTCCTAGAAGCTGAGGTGGAGGAATATTTGGGGTTTGGGAGGAGGCAAACATTGGATTTGAGGGAATTATCACCAAAGAAGAAAAAGATAGCTCAAACTGCACCTGTTTCTCTGTCCATGCCATTCAACCTGGAGCATATTTCTAGACTCTGAAATGAAGTCCACTATACTTTGAGAATATTCACTCAAAGAAGATTCTACTTTCAAAGAATCAGCTGCAAGTTCTCTTCCTGAGTGATTCTGACTATCTGACTAACAGTCAACCCCAAGAATCTATACTTTTCTAATGTTCTTAATGATTTCAACTTCAGAGAATAAATAACAGTGTTAGTACTGTATCATGTAAACTGTCATGAGATGCTGGCACACTGAAAATCTCACCAAAGTCACTTCTTTCATTCCTACATTTCTCTTCTGGCAAAAATGGCTGAATTATGAATCCAAATACTATTATGAGTAAGTTTCTATGGCATACTGTCAGAAGCCACAGACCTTTGATCTAAAATATTCAAGCTGTTAAGTAAAACTATGCAACACACTATATCAGAGAAATCTTAAGCTTTTTATTTTGCACAGAAGCTAGCAGCTAGATAGATTTGAGGCCATCAAAATCTCTCTCTTAATCAGTCAAACAGGAAAACATAAAAAGGAAGTAAAAATGGAAAAAACACTACTTCTTCAGGTCAGATACATTTTTGTATCTGTAATTGAAACTATATCTAACCAACATTAAGTTATTATCAAATTGTTTTTGCTGCATATAATACTTTGGTCATCTTGAACATAATGCAAAAGCTTTTCCTTATGAAAAATAAATATGTATCAAAACTCTATCAATATGTAATTTTTAAGCTTTCCAACGTGAAATCTAACAGGCTGATCAATAAAATATATTAGAAGCTCACCATTTTTTTTAATTACACGACTCTGCTGTTTCATTTGATCATTTGGAACCCCAAAAATTTCTACAATCACTAAGGTATCAGCTTTGTTTTGATAACTGGGAGGCAACTGGATACCACTGATGAGCTGCACAAAAATAAGTAAATTCAAGAATTCAGCAGAACAAACTGTATCACTGCTAACTTTCAAAATAAAATGTTTTCCAAAACATTATGATGAACTAAGTCAAGTCCCACCAAAAAACAACATAGAAAACAAGGCAAATCTTAAACTTTAGTCCTTTTTGAGTTAAATTTCAACTTAAGTATCAAAAGATGATTACCAAATTATTCCATTTGACCCAGATGTGATTATAGCAGAATCCACATTCTCCAATATTTATGGTCGAACATATATTTTTATTCTAACAGCATTTGTTATGATTGTTGTAAAGCAATGTTTAAAAATATTATGACCCCCCTTCTGCTAAAAGACAGACTGAGCACTCCAATAACTTGAACTATTTTAAAATATGTATAGTCTATAAACAGCAGAAAAAATGGAAACTATTAACATTACTTGAAATGTACAAAAAAGCACCACATAATTTTCTATGATAGCATTTTCTGACAATATAATTTATATGTTTGGATAAATTATCATGAATTTTCACCTTATCCATTGTTGTCTATATTATCATAAGTCACCTGGTTTGAAAAATCAATTATTTCATATATACATATTTTAGGGATTGAATAGCAGAAAAATGTTTAACAAAGTAATTAATAATAATTTTATTTCACCTTCTATTATTCAAGCTAATTGTTGAAGTACAGATTTATTTCACTTTAAGGAACAAAGGAAATGATGTTGTTAAAGTGCTGCACTCAATATGCCAGAAAATCTGGAAAATTCAGCAGTGGCCACGGACTGGAAAAGATCAGTTTTCATTCCAATCCCAAAGAAAGGCAATGCCAAAGAATGCTCAAACTACTACAAAACTGCACTCATTTCACACACTAGCAAAGTAATGCTCAAAACTCTCCAAACCAGGCTTCAGCAGTACATGAACTGTGAACTTCTGGATGTTCAAGTTGGTTTTAGAAAAGGCAGAGGAACCAGAGATCAAATTGCCAACATCCGATGGACCATGGAAAAAGCAAGAGAGTTCCAGAAAAACATCTACTTCTGCTTTATTGACTATGCCAAAGCCTTTGACTGTGTGGATCAAAATAAACTGTGGAAAATTCTGAAAAGTATGGGAATATCAGACCACCTGACCTGCCTTTTGAGAAACCTGTATGCAGGTCAGGAAGCAACAGTTAGAACTGGACATGGAACAACAAACTGGTTCCAAATACAGAAAGGAGTACGTCAAGGCTATATATTGTCACCTTGCTTATTTAACTTTTATGCAGGGTACATCATGAGAAATGTTGGACTGGATGAAGCACAAGCTGGAATCAAGATTGCTGGGAGAAATATCAATAACCTCAGATATGCAGATGACACCACCCTTATGGCAGAAAGTGAAAAAGAACTAAAGAGCCTCTTGATGAAAGTGAAAGACGAGAGTGAAAAAGTTGGCTTAAAGCTCAACACTCAGAAAATGAAGGTCATGGCATCTGGTCCCATCACTTCATGGCAAATAGATGGGGAAACAGTGAAAACAGTGAGAGACTTTATTTTCTTGGGCTCCAAAATCACTGCAGATGGTGACTGCAGCCATGAAATTAAAAGACGCTTGCTCCTTGGAAGAAAAGCTATGACCAACCTAGACAGCATATTAAAAAGCAGAGACATTACTTTGCAAACAAAGGTCCATCTAGACAAAGCTATGGTTTTTCCAGAAGTCATGTATGGATGTGAGAGTTGGACTATAAAGAAAGCTGAGCTCCAAATAATTGATGCTTTTGACCTGTGGTGTTGGAGAAGACTCTTGAGAGTCCCTTGGACTGCAAGGAGATCCAACCAGTCCATCCTAAAGGAAATCAGTCCTGAATATTCATTGGAAGGACTGATGTTGAAGCTGAAACTCCAATACTTTGGCCACATGTTGCAAAGAACTGACTGATTGGAAAAGACCTTGATGCTGGGAAAGATTGAAGGTGGAAGGAAAAGGGGATGACAGAGGATGATATGGTTGAATGGCATCATCAACTCAATGGACATGAGTTTGAGTAAACTCTGGGCATTGGTGACAGACAGGGAGGCCTGGAATGCTGCAATCCATGGGGTTGCAAAGAGTCGGACATGACAGCCACTGAACTGAACAAAAGGAACAAAGTCTAAATAAAAAAGAACAGCATTTGAAGTGTACTAATTTATAAAGTGTGAAAGGGAAAGTCACTCAGTCCTGTCCTACTCTTTGGGACCCCATGGACTATATGGTCCATGGAATTCTCCAGGCCAGAATACTGGAGTGGGTAGCCTTTCCCTTCTCCAGGCGATCTTCCCAACCCAGGGATCGAACCCAGGTCTCCCACATTGCAAGTGGATTCTTTACCAGCTGAGTCACAAGGCAAGCCCAAGAATACTGGAGTGGATAGCCTATCCCTTCTCCAGCTGACCTTCCCAAACCCAGAAATCAAAGCAGGGTCACCTGCATTGCCAGCAGATTCTTTACCAACTGAGCTATCATTAATGTAGAAATTGAGACATGATTTCAATTTCTGAAGATTATAATAAATAGGAACAAATAAATACCTTTGAATAAAGGGAAAAATGAAAGAAAGAAAAAGAATTAGGACATATCCAATAAAAGTTTATAAAAAGAAAAAAGGAGGGAAGAGAAAAGAAAAACGTGCCAATGTGTAATTTTTCCTTTCCTACCTCCACACATTATAGCACCCAGTAGAAATCAGAGTGACTGCACAAATATTTAATGATCAGCATGGAATTGGCCCAGCAACCCACTGTAGTGTTCTTGCTTGGAGAATTCCATGGACAGAGGAGCCTAGTGGGTTACAGTCCATGGGGTCCCAAAAAGTCACACGCAACAGCGACTGAACCCCCACGCCAGCGACTGAACACCCTCACATCAGCTGACTATCAGCCCTCTGGGCAATATATCCTTTTTATTAGGGAGGTGTAACTCACAACAACAACAACAAAAATTGCTAACTAAGTAATAATGATAACTGAATATGAGCACTGAAATAGAATTTAAGAGATTTATCATTCGAATAATTTGTACACTTTGATTCACAAAGTCCCTTCAAGGGCCACTGCAGAGGATGGATGTCAAGCAGACGACCCTTAGTGGTCAACCAGATAGCTCTTGCTTTCATCCGGTGGTCTTACTCAGGAGACTTTAAGCTTAGGAAATGATTGCATAGTTTTTATAAGCTTGAAAATAACCGATTTATTCCAAAGTTCTCTGTTTACAGGTAACAAAGAGTAAACCAGAAATGCTGAATGACTTTATCAAGGACCTAAGAAAAATAATGGCAAAACTGGGGCTTCTGATTCTCAAATCATGCTTTCCACAATTTGTGCAAATAATCACAAAGCTCCCTAGAACAATTAGAAGAGGGGAAGACCCACGTGGCTATGAGAGCAGCTTCCTAGGAAAATCATTAACCCTACCTCTTCCACATCATGTCACGTAAGCCCCTTTTGGAGTATAAATAGGTGGCATTTATAAACATCTGTGCATACCAGCTATCTTCCAGCTTCGCTTTTTCAAATTAACCTACATGTACTAAGCAAATACTTTGTGTCAGTGACTGTGGATAAGGATTGAACAAAACATAGTCTCTATTTTTAAAGGACCCTCAGACAAGTGGGGGGAGAAAGCCAAGTATAACAAGTAAATGTAACTTGCGGTGTGGTAAGTGCCATAATGCATGGATGTATAGAGTTTTATGGCCTTTGCTAGTGGCTCAGTGGTCAAGAATCTGCCTGCCAATGCAGGAGATGTGGGTTCGATTCCTTGGCCAGGAAGACCTCCCAAGAAAGGAAATGGCAAACCACTCCAATATTCTTACCTGGGAAGACCCATGGAGAGAGGAGCCTGGTCAGCCACAGTCCATGGAACTGCCAAAGAGTCGGACACTACTGAGCGACTAAACAACAACAACATAGGGTGTCATGGAAAAACAGAAGAAAACTTCAAAAGAAATGCAACTTAGCACAGGAAAAGGTTTCTAAAAAGAAGTGACTCTGAAAGTCTTGAAAATAATGAGTCAGAATGCAACAGGCAGATGAAGAATGGAAGAGTAGTCCAGTCAAAGAAAATAGCATATGCAGTACCTAGAGGTGCCATTGTGAACCAAAAAAAAAAAAAACAAAAGGCTTCCATATGATTTTAAAATGGGTTAAAAGGCTGGGAGTGGTGAGAGATGAGGCTAGAGGAGTGGGACAAAGCCAGACTAAGAAAACAATCAGGAGACACAAATAAATATTAAGTAGACATGATCAGGTTACCCTCAGCAAAATCTCTCTTGTTGACTTGTAGAAGATGGATCAGGATGACTGAGACAGGCTACCTAAAAACCCCTTAGGAAGCCAAAGGAACAGAGGTGATGACAGGTATGAAATTCCTTACAAAAAAAAAAAAAAAAAGACAGCAGCAAATGACATCAGATCAAGGGAATGAATAAAAAAGACAATTAAAGTAAGATCTACAGAAGTTAGAGACTGATAAGACATGGGACGTGAAGGAGATGTGGAAGAGAAGAATAGCTCCCAATTTTATGGCCTGGGTCAACTGAATAAATGAATTTGACTCAGTTCACTGAGATTTCAATAAAATGGAAGAGAGTTAACTAGGAAGGGATGTTCGGCTTTAATATTTTAAGTCTGACAGAACACTGGTAGGATGCTAGACGGGCTATTAAAAATAAGCCTTTAGAGTCAAAAAATGAAGTCAGATTAGCAATGTGAGCATGTTTGTGGTTGAAACCATGAAAGTGTATAAAAGAATACAAAGAGAATGTTTAGTTTGATATGAGGATTGAGAAAAAGCCTTTGGCAACGTGAATATTTTAGGGACACATAGGGGCTACCCTGGAGAAGAGAATGGCTACCCACTTGAGTATTCTTGCCTGGAGAATCCCATAGACAGAGGAGTCTGGCAGGCTCCAGTTCATGGGGTTGCAAAGAGTTAGACACGACTGAGCAACTAAGCATGCAGGGGCTTCCCAGTGGCTCAATAGTAAAGAAAACACCTGTCAAATCAGGAGATGTGGGTGCAATCTCTGGGTTGGGAAGATCCCCTGGAGAAGGTAATGGAAACCCACCCCAGTATTCTTGTCTGGGAAATCCCATGGACAGAGAAGCCTGGTGGGCTACAGTCCATGGGGCTGCAAAACAGTTAGACATGATTTAGTGACTAAATAACAAAAGAGGAACCCACAAATGAAAGTGAGAAAGAACTGCTTGGAGGTAGATTGAAAAAGAAAGGAGGAAACACACAGAAGCACATCAGAGAGATTTGTGTGGATTAGGAAGGGGTCTGAAAAGGTGGCTGCTTCGTCCCAGCTATTCCCTAGAACAACTAGACATGTTCCTCTAATTAGAACAATGCAACTTTTTGAATTTTTTCATTCATGCAAAAAGGCAACAAAAAGATATGGCAAGATGCTGCAATACCATCCACCTACAGTACCTGAAAAGATTAACAGAAATTTAAAAGGTAATAAGGAAAATCAATGGAACTAAAAGTATTAGTGGGTACTATCTAGCTTATATCATAACTGAAAAAAAGGTAAAAGTAATCTTACCCTTATTGTAAGTGTGAGTGGATTATTGTCTATTAGTACTTTATGTGGATTAAACTTTGTTTTTTTATCTCTTAGGAAGTGTGGTTTTAAAACATATCCAGAACAACCATTATCCAAAAATTTCCCATTTTGAAGATCCATAGGAAGACCAGGGGTCTGGAAATTTAAGGCCACTATAAGGGAAAAGAGTATTTTGACCTTGTCAGGAAATGAGGGAATATCTAAAGAAACATAGTTAAACAATTGAGTGAAACCTAATCATGAATTATATATCTTTGAACATTTTAAGAGCAAGTGTTTACCAAACAACTCATGATACTTAAACATTTGTTGCCATGTCTACATTAACAGATGAAGGTGAGTTTCAAAACTTAGTCTGTAAATTATTCTACAGCTTTTGAGTTAAAAAATCAAAATGGCACATAGCACAGATTATAGAATAACAATGTACATGTCAGATAACATTCAGGAAATATGAGAATAAAGAAAATCACTGCATTAAATGCTGGAAGAGTTGACACCAATGTATCATAAACTTTCAAGTCTAAAGGGGTACTGTTATCACTTGAGAAAGAGAGGAACAGGCAGAGCGATAATTGTTGTTAAAATATACAAAAAACATCATATAGCCTGGTAAACGGACACTGGTGGTATTCAGTACCACCATCTGCCCCCCACTGCCCACCCTACCATCCTGATCCCAATTGTTCCCTCTCTACAAACCTATAGGCCTTGCCACAGTTCAGTAACAGAAGAGTTAACACTTGGCACTTTCTAACTGGTTAGTCCCAGTGGCATACCAGTTGATCAGTTTGGAATAAGGAGGGTCTGACAAGGATAAATAACAGAGCACATTACTCATTTTTCAATATTATGAATTCAGAAGTGATTAAAGTACAAAAAGCACAGGTCATTTGATTTGAAGAGGCCCTTATCAAATCTTTCATGCAAAGCACCTGATCTTCACTGTTCTCTTACGTTCATTTTCAGTTTCTTTTTCCCCTTCCTACGCTTCCCTTGCAAACTCTTCATGAATTTAACTTCCATGTTAAATTACCCTTACCTAGATTTATCCTCGGAGAAGGCAATGGCACCCCACTCCAGTACTTTGCCTGGAAAATCCCATGGATGGAGGAGCCTGGTAGGCTGCAGTCCATGGGTCGCTAAGAGTCAGACACGACTGAGCGACTTCACTTTCACTTTTCACCTTTCACTTTCATGCATTGGAGAAGGAAATGGCAACCCACTCCAGTGTTCTTGCCTGGAGAATCCCAGGGATGGGGGAGCCTGGTGGCTGCCGTCTATGGGGTCGCACAGAGTCAGACACGACTGAAGTGACTTAGCAGTAGCAGATTTATCCTATGCAACCCATTTAAGAATAAACTCAACTCTTGAAGTCAATGAGTCATCATTGCTTGACTCCAAAACTTCCAGGGTCAAAAATTTTTCAAAGGAAGCTCTTTTCCTTTGAAAATAAAACTAATATTTTATTAGTTCACAAAATGAACTTATTTTGTCTTATTTTTTGCAAAGAAAACAAGCAAAAAATAAACCCAAACCTCAATATTCTATATAACATACCCATTTGACAACCTACATTCCAAAATTCTTGAGGATTAAAATTAGAAGAGTCAGCTCTTATTGCCTTGGGATATACTCTGGTAATGAACTTCCTGGTGTGAAGAATAAATTCCCTGGCTGAAAAACAAATTTATTAAAATATTGCAAAATATTTCAAATCAATTACTATGTCTATATATTTATTTAATTCTACAATTTTGATGTCTACTGTCTTGGCAAAAGTATTTGCAATTCATGGAAATCAAAATAAATTCATGCTTTTGTTTCACGGTATAATTCAACTGTTATTGAAAAGTTAATAATAATTTATTTTACAATTTTATGTAATCATTCACTTGAAGAAAGAAACAACTGAATAACATGTTTCTTTTTCTCACATTCAGGTTAATTTCACTTTGACATAGAGCATATAAAATTCCAAAATAAAATACCATCCATAATGGTAAATGGTATAAATTACTTTTGAATCTTAAGTGACTTAAATGGAATAAATAAAAATGTGTATATATGTAGACACTTAAAGAATATGTATAGGAATTGTAAAGTAACTGAAACAGACTGTGTGTATATGTGTTTGTCCCAGGTACAGAGTGGTACAGAGTCTGCCTGCCAATGTAAGAGACTCTGGTTCAATCCTTAGATCGGGAAGATCTCCTGGAGGAGGAAATGGCAACCCACTCTAGTGTTCTTGCCTGGGAAATCCCATGGACAGAGGAGGTCATGGGGTCCCATGATGTCACAAAGAGCCAGACACGACTTAGCGACTAAACAAAAATCACCATGGGATATCCCTCAAATTTTTGAACACAGATTTCATATTTCTCCAACGTTTTTATTCTTTCACTATGTGGATCTTCTTCCCACATCTATTTCAGCTAATATGGTGAGAGTCGTGGAAGAAATGGTTATTGCCTACACCCACTCTATTTGCTAGTCAAGTTTGAGCAGAATCATTGCCACTCTCATCCTAAATGCTATTCTTTTCCTAAATGCATGGTCAGATAAGAAATTAGTTACTGAAGTTAATAGTGATTATAGTTAATTTAATTAACTCATTTCTAGAGGCTATACTCTCCTTGAGGAAAAATTCATTTTGAAGCTACTCATGTATAAATGTGTTTTGTGTGTCCAACTGTTATGATTCCTTATCTAGTCCTATATCAGATGTCTACCTTTTGATAAAACATGGACTCTTCTGGGTCTTAAATTTTTTCATCTACAAATTGATAAACATGAATGATCACTAAATATCTTTAATCTGATTTTGTTACTTCTGAGACTTAGAAATTAAACATGCTATGTTTTCACAAATGCGATTTATGTTTATTTTAGATAAATAAGAAAATAAAATAGAAATAAAGATGTGTCCTAAAGCCAAAAAAAAAAAAAAGAAAACAACATATAATCTCATCGCTCTATTAATAACCGTGATAACCTCTTGGTATATATATTTCCATTATTCTGACATAAGTATATACTTATGCTTCAATTGAATCATATTGTTAACTCTCTTTTATAAACTTCCATTTTTGACTTACTAACATGAAAGCCATTCCATTTCAATAACATTCACCTGTGACATTATTTTTAGATTAATGAAAAGCATTCATATATATGAAAACTTGTTTCTGATTTTTCCTTATAATAAAATTAATGATGTTTATTGTATCTTAAGAATGATGGACCTCCTTGTAGTACATCTTTCGGAGAAGGCAATGGCATCCCACTCCAGTACTCTTGCCTGGAAAATCCCATGGATGGAGGAGCCTGGTAGGCTGCTATCTATGGGGTCGCACAGAGTCGGACATGACTGAGTGACTTCACTTTCACTTTTCACTTTTCATTTTTATGCATTGGAGAAGGAAATGGCAACCCACTCCAGTGTTCTTGCCTGGAGAATCCCAGGGACGGGGGAGCCTGGTGGGCTGCTGTCTGCGGGGTCACACAGAGTTGGACACGACTGAAGCAACTTAGCAGCAGCAGCAGCAGTACATCTTTGACCAATCATTACTTATATACTAGAGACAAGCATCTTGGAATTCGAAATCGAGTGGGCCTTAGGAAGCATCAAACAAAGCTAGTGGAGGTGATGGAATTCCAGTTGAGCTATTTCAAATCCTAAATGATGATGCTATGAAAGTGCTGCACTCAATATGCCAGCAAATTTGGAAAACTCAGCAGTGGCCACAGAACTGGAAAAGGTCAGTTTTCATTCCAATCCCAAAGAAAGGCAATGCCAAAGATTGCTCAAACTACCGTACAATTGTACTCATCTCACACACTAGCAAAGTAATGCTCAAAACTCTCCAAGCCAGGCTTCAACAGTATGTGAACCATGAAATTCTGGATGTTCAAGCTGGATTTATAAAAGGCAGAGGAACTAAAGATCAAATTGCCAGCATCCACTGGATCTTTGAAAAATCAAGAGAGTTCCATAAAAACATCTACTTCTGGTTTATTGACTACACTGGAGCCTCTGACTGTCTGGATCACAACACTGTGGAAAATTTTGAAAGAGATGGGACTACCAGACCACCTTACCTGTCTCCTGAGAAATCTGTATGCAGGTCAAGAAGCAACAGTTAGAGCCAGACATAGAACAACAGACTGATTACAAACTGGGAAAGGAGTAGGTCAAGGCTGTCATCCTGCCTTTTTTTTTTTAATTTAAATTTCTTTATTTTAATTGGAGGCTAATTACTTTACAATATTGTATTGGCTTTGTCATACATCAACATGAATCCACCATGGGTGTACATGTGTTCCCCATCCCGAACCCCCCTCCCACCTCCCTCCCCGTACCATCCCTCTGGGTCAGGTTACTGATATTTCTCCCAGCAATCTTGATTCCAGCTTGTGCTTCATCCAGTCCAGCATTTCTCATGATATACTCTGCATATAAGTTAAATAAGCATCCTGCTTATTGCCGGGAGAAATATCAATAACCTCAGATATGCAGATGACACCACCCTTATGGCAGAAAGCAAAGAAGAACTAAACAGCCTCTTGATGAAAGTGAAAGACGAGAGTGAAAAAGTTGGCTTAAAACTCAACATTCAGAAAATGAAGGTCATGGCATCTAGTCCCATCACTTCACGGCAAATAGATGGGGAAACAGTGGAAACAGTGTCACACTTTATTTTTGGGGGCTCCAAAATCACTGCAGATGGTGACTGCAGCCATGAAATTAAAAGACGCTTGTTCCTTGGAAGAAAAGCTATGACCAACCTAGACAGCATATTAAAAAGCAGAGACATTACTTTGCCGACAAAGGTCCGTCTAGACAAAGCTGTGGTTTTTCCAGTAGTCATGTATGGATGTGAGAGTTGGACTATAAAGAAAGCTGAGCATCAAAGAATTGATGCTTTTGACCTGTGGTGTTGGAGAAGACTCTTGAGAGTCCCTTGGACAGCAAGGAGATCCAACCAGTCAATCCTTAAGTAAATCAACTCTGAATATTCATTGGAAGGACTGATGCTGAAGCTAAAACTCCAATATTTTGGCCACCTGATGTGAAAAACTGACTCATTGGAAAAGACCCTGATGCAGGAAAAGACTGAAGGCAGGAGGAGAAGGGGACAACAGAGGATGAGATGGTTGGATGGCATCACCAACTTGATGAATATGAGTTTGAGCAAGCTCCGGGAGTTGGTGATGGACAGGGAGGCCTGGCATGCTGCAGTCCAGGGCGTCACAAAGAGTCGGACAGGACTGAGCGACTATACTGAACTGAACTGACTTTTGGTTCAAGAAAAGTGCTCTATACTCTTTCCAAAGAAATGGTGATGCTATCTTTTATGACTCTACTCAGTCCCTTTTCAAATGCTGATTTAGTGTTTAATATGATGAGAATGAGAGAATTATAACCACTTTTGGCCCAGAAGTCCCAACTGCATGAACAACAACAAAAACCATCCTATAGTTTGAAATCATGGACTCTAGAAAAGTAGGTCAAATTCAAACTCCATTCACAATATTTCACAGTAAAAATATACTTTATATCACAATCCAACACCACACACACACACACACACACATTTTATAAAATAATACTTACGCTTCCTGTATACAATATACTCTTCTACATTCTATTATTTAGTTCTATTTCATTCCATTTTATTATATTCCATTTCATTCTATTCTATTCTTTTAACTGCCATGTAGAGCTACTGAATAGATTTTTGGTCACAAGCCTCAGTTTACAACAAAAACCAACAGGCCCTAAAATATCCAGCATGTTTCTAACAAGCATTTTGAGGAGAGGAGTTAAAACATGCCTCAAAACCCTAAAGCACTGATGGCCAGCCCAAAGAGGTTAACCACCATATATATTAGAATCTGCATTTCCAACTAGTCAGGAGCTTTTCTCAAGTTTTCTTTTGCAGGTTTGGAGGTGCTGATTTTTCTGCTTCTACATAAGATAGTAGATTGCAGTTTTTAAAAAGGATATGGCAAGTCACCTTATTCTCATTGACTGTGGCTGCCTCAAAATGTGCCTCAGTGGCAACCTGATTATTTTGGATTAAAGTCAAGCAATGGCCAGTGCAAGAGGGACACTCTCCCTCTTTTTCACTTTCAAAACAGTAAATAAATCTCTCATGTGAAAGGTACACTCCCTGTATACGAAGGTAGGACATCATTTCCACCAATGATAGGCAATTCAGAGCTGAGAAGCCTAGTAAAAATAAACTTGGTGCCATATTTAATCACTACCCCAAGCTCAAACTGTTTATATTCTTCAATAATTTCCTCTAAGTTTCTTACACATTTGTTTCTTTGTCTGGAAAGCATAAAAGCTGCCGACTCTGGTCACTTCTTAGGGTCTCAT
Source organism: Oryx dammah (assembly GCF_014754425.2). NCBI lineage: Eukaryota > Metazoa > Chordata > Mammalia > Artiodactyla > Bovidae > Oryx > Oryx dammah. Next base: position 27,481,926 of record NW_024070213.1, read on the forward strand.
TTCTATGAATTAAATTTTGTTTCTTTTTCTCCTGTCAATATGTCTGGCATCAATTTTATTACTAGTCCAGTCACAAGAACTCAAGAAGGGTAAAAGAGAAAAGATTTCCCCTACCAACAGACCATTCCTTTTTAAGTTGATAACTGTTATTTAGTCACTAAGTCATGTCCGACTCTTTTGTGACCCCATGGACTGTAGCCAGCAGGCTCCTCTGTCCATGGAATTTTCCAGGAAAGAACTGAAGTGGATTGCCATTTTCTTCTCCAGGGAATTTTCCTGACCCAGGGATTGAACCTGAGTCTCCTGCTTTGGCAGCTGTAGTCTTTACCACTGAGCCACCAAGGAAGCTCCAAGTTGATGATGTTTCCCACCATGTAAGTCTGAGAACAAGGCAGAGTCTGCTTCCCATTCTTTTTCCCAGGCCTAACAGTTGTATCTCAGGCTGTACCACGTAAAGTAACGCACCTCAGATTTAGAGTCTGGAGACAATGAAAACAAGATTCAGAGACAAATGGCTCCTCTGTAGGTACACAGCTGGCAACCTGGTCTGGGTACAATTTTTACCTTCTTCTTCAATTTAGAGATGCAGCTTCCAGTCTATTTATCTCTACCTCATAGAAGCCCACTTCAGCTAGTGGTAAATAATCCTACCAATGCAGGAGACACAAGAGACATGGGTTTGATCCCTGGGTTGGGAAGATCCCATGGAGTAGGATCCCACTCCAGTATTCTTGGCTGTAAAAGTCCATGGAAAGAGGAACCTGGTAGGCTACAGTCACAAAGAGTCAGACACAACTGAATGACTAGGCATTCATTCATTCATAGATGTCCACAAAGTTCACCCTGGCTTCAGTTTCACTGCCATAAGCCAATCAACCCTAAGGGAAATCAACCCTGAATACTCGCTGGAAAGACTGATGCTGACGCTAAAGCTTCAGTATTTTGGTCATCTGACGTGAACAGCTGACTCATTGGAAAAGCCCCTGATGCTGGGAAAGATTGAGGGCAGGAGGAGAAGACGGCATCAGAGGATGAGATGGCTGGATGGCATCACCGATGCAGTGGGCGTGAATTTGGGCAAACTTCGGGAGATGGTAAGGGATAGGGAGGCCTGGCATGCTGCAGTCCATGGGGTCTCAAAAGAGTCCAACACAAACGGGTGACTGAACAACAACAAGCCTTTATCATCTCCCTACAGCCAGCATCACTCTTATGCTGCTAACAGAGGCATCTTTTAGAAACATACAAGGGATCATGTAACTCCTGAGATTTCAATCTTCTGCTCACTTACAAAGTTCAAGTTTCTTGTAATTTAGCTTTGCCCACCTCTGAAACCTTATCATTCACTACTCTCTCATATAAGCTGCTCACCACAGCCCCTCCCAACAAAGTGTCCATACTGGACATTCTCAAGCAAACTTTCATGACTTAGAGAAGTAAATTAATGGTTCAGTTCTATGAAATAAAATGTAAAGCGACCTGAGGCATATAACCTTTTTTAAAATCTGTTAAATATGTTGAAATTGTATTAGAAGATAGATTTATGAACATTGTTGACCAATTTTGATATCTTAAAAGTGAATATAACTTGTTTAAACACTTCCTCTATTTGAATTATAAGAATTTACCTGCCAACTTTGTAAGTTTTCGGGCTTGGGACTCCCCAATAGAGTTGCTTTCATTAAATTGTTGATATAGATTTGAATGATGAAAACTTTTGAACTTCTCAACTTTAGTATAAATAACAAGATCAGATAGGGCCATAGATATTTTTATCTTTGTGATGCAAACAAAAAAAAATAACAATTTCACAATTTTGCACTAATCATTTGAAAAATCCTTTTTCTAATAAAGAAAATATGCTTTCAAATCAATGATTTTAGTTTTTTCATAAGATTATATCCTCAAAAACTATTTGGATTTGGTCAATGTAAATATGTTCAATGATAATATCATTTGATGTTACTTACCAGGCAATCTAAACCTAAAATCCAAATTCATGCAGTAAGTACTGAAGATGGCAATTACTTCTATTTCCTTTTCCCAAAGGTCTTAGTTTAGTCTCACGAATTTTACAAGTTCAGGAATTTTAGACTATTTCCAATGTGATCTAACATTTTGGGATAACTTCTGCTGTACAGTACACTATTGTACACTTTTCCAGCCCAGGATCTATATTCTCTGCACTTCTGTTCAGTTCAGTTCAGTTGCTCAGTCGTGTCCGACTATTTGCAACCCCATGAATCACAGCACGCCAGGCCTCCCTGTCCATCACCAACTCTGGGAGTTCAGACTCACATCTATCGAGTCAGCGATGCCATCCAGCCATCTCATCCTCAGTCGTCCCCTCTCCTCCTGCCCCCAATCTCTCCCAGCATCAGAGTCTTTTCCAATGAGTCAACTCTTCGCATGAAGTGGCCAAAGTACTGGAGTTTCAGCTTCAGCATCATTCCTTCCAAAGAAATTCCAGGGCTGATCTCTTTCAGAATGGACTGGTTGGATCTCCTTGCAGTCCAAGGGACTCTCAAGAGTCTTCTCCAACATCACAGTTCAAAAGCATCATTTCTTCGGTGCTCAGCCTTCTTCACAGTCCAACTCTCAAATCCATACATGACCACTGGAAAAACCATAGCCTTGACTAGACAACCTTAGTTGGCAAAGTAATGTCTCTGCTTTTGAATGTGCTATCTAGGTTGGTCATAACTTTCCTTCCAAGGAGTAAGCATCTTTTAATTTCATGGCTGCACTTCTGTTAGCCTCTTCCAAAGTACGTGTGCGTGTGTGTGTTTTCAGGAAAACATTGCCAGCAATGCTCAATCCATGTGCTTAAGTGTCGATCATATGGAGTGGGCATGACTAAGCAGAGTGCATTCCCCTGGCAACAGTAACCAATTTAGGCATTTGTGCATGCTTGGATCACAGCCAGCCTGCTGTGATCCAAAAGGAGTCAGCTTGGGCAGCTGAATGATAGATAGGACTTTCAGATTTGAATCTGAAAGCATGTAAAACTGAAGCTTTGCAAAGGCTTGCACCCATATTAGGAAAGTGGGGCCAAAGTTGGCATAAAGAAAATTCTGTGGACTTTGCTTAATACACTTTAACCAATCATTCCTGAAATTAGATTCCCTTTCCTGAATGTTTTATTTTTATGGACCAGATGAATTAATTCATATTTTACTTAAACCAGCTGAATTAGTTTTGTATTGCTTGCAACCTTGTATACCTTCCTTTGTCATGCTAACTTGTATACTTAAAATACTGTATAATATAAACAGTGATTTTCTTGTCTCTGACAGTAAGCTCTCTTTCAGGGCAGAGACATTATCTTTTGTACACTGCACAACATCTAATATATAAGAAGGCCTAATATTTGTTGGCTGTAGACAAAAAGAATTTACGAACAGCTAACACGGGGAAAGAGATAACAACTTCTAAAATTTCTTTTCCACTGCTAATTTTTCCCAAATAAATTTTAAATGATAAACTACAGTGATTACAAGTAGGAAAAAGATGTTTTCCTCCAAAAAGTTAAAAAATTCTCAACTAACAAAAAAGTAAAACAACTTTTCAATCACTTGTAAGATTTTCACAAAACGTTGCCTCACCTTCTTTTTCCTGAAGAGTGGGATTCCAACCACCTGTTTCGACTGTTCTTCCTTTGCCAAATCATCTTGAAAATCACCCACTGGTTCTGGCTCTTTGGCACCACTTCCATCCTCCTCTTGTTCTATCTCCTCCTCTTCTTCAAATTCCTCTACCTGCCCATGCTTATCAGAACCTTTCCTTTCAAGGGTTTCATGTAAGGTTCCTATTTTCTTGTTTCTAACTAATACTTTGAATTTTAATGCCTACAGAAACAATTTGAAAGAGATATAATTATACATACACAGGTAAATTTGCACTTGTCATGGTCATTGAAAAGTCTTTCATCATATTTTCAATTTGCCCACAGTAGTAATATATGTAGCTCTTTTTTCCATATTCCTAAAAACCTAATAGAAACCAAGGTAGCTGGTTTCTCAGCTACCTGGTGGCTCAGAGGTAAAGAATCTCCCTGAAATGCAGGAGACCTGGGTTTGAACCCTGGTTCAGGCAGATTCTCTGCAGAAGGAAATGGCTATCCACTCCAGTATTCTTACCTGGAGAATCCCATGGACAGAGAAGCCTGGCAGGCTACAGTCCATAGGGGTGCAAAGAGTCAGACACGACTGAGCAACTAACACTACACTAGACTATCCTTTTTATCAAAATATATTCACCTAAATACTCACAGGCTATTTCCCAGGAACATTGCAAAGATACACCACTATAATTAAAACTAAGCATTTTTCATTGATCTCTAGCTTAGTTTCATTGGCCAGTATAATAGCAGCAGGCTTTTTCTTAGCCTGAGCTTCTCAGACAAAATATTACCTCTGGTGAAGGTAGTCTGTCTGAAAAATTATCAAGCGTATATGACAGCAAGGCATCCCCAAAAGTAGCGAGCAAAGTGTCGGCCATCACTTCTTGTTGGGAAGGGGAGCAGTGATTTTCTAAAGAGAGCACCACTGGGTACTCAGATGCCTAAAAAAATTAACCATTACCACAGTTAATAATCAAAACTCCTCAATAACTTTAATGCAATTAATAGAAGTACTTAATTGATTTTAAAACTAACTTCTAATGTTCGGTACCTTAGCAAAATAATTACCTATTCTTTAAACTGAAAATACTTTGAATCTGACAAAACAGGGAACATTAAATCTGTATATAAAGGTGAATTAGTCCTAGTTGTACTTAAAATATAGGGAAAAAAACTGAAACTCCCAACAGTTTAAATAAATTTGTTAAAACTCCCAATTTTTTAAAATAAATTATAGCATATTCATATAAAGGAATGATAAAGATCTGTCACAAAGGAAGTAGAGCTATATATACTGCTATAGAAATACAGTATCTATGATCTAGTCTTATGAAAAAAAACAAGTTGCCAAAAAGTAAGATTCTACATTTTTACTTTACAAAGTATATATATATATATATATATGTTTTGATATTTTTAGAAAAAACTTTAACACTGATATGCTAGAGAAAATGTTAATTTTCTACTTTTTTCTATTTTAAATTCAAGATAAAGATATTTCCAGGTTTTACATAAGAAAGAATATCTAGTAAGTAAAAGTGACTTTGTATGTGTGTGTGTGTGTCTGTGTGCATGCTAAGTCACTTCAGTCATGTCTATTCTTTGTGACCCTGTGGACTGTAGCCCACCAGGCTCCTCTGTCCACAGGAATCTCTAGGCAAGATTACTGGAGTGGGTTAAAAGTGACTCTACAAAGGTATTTTCCACCACTGAAACTTTTAAATATGTCACAAAATAGTGAATATCACTCATTTGGAGATCTTATTCAAAATTATTTTCTTTCTTTCCACATATAATTTTCAGGGCACATTTGCCAATTTACAGTAACAAGAAAAGGAATTGCAAGGTCTGCTGAATTATTACAGACCTTTGATATATATGTCATATGTCATATTGCATATAACATACCACATTAAGTCTGAGTCTATTAATTTCTTATGCTGCTGTAACAAATTACCATAAATTAGGTGGCATGAAACAACAGATATTTATCTTTTCATAATTGTGGAGGCCGAGATTCTGAAATCAGTTTCACAGGCTAAAATTAAGATGTCAGCAGGTTCTAGGGGAGATCTGGTCCCTGTCTCTTCCAGCTTCTGGTGGTGGCCAACATTTCTTAGCTTGTGGTCATATCACTCCAGAGTCTGCCCCTCATCTTCGCATTGCCTTTGTGTGTCAAATCTCCCTCTGCCTCCCACGAATAAGGATATGATACTGGCATTTAGGACCCAGCCAGATAATTCAGGGCGGTGTCTCAATGGTGTTAAGATTCTTAACTTATCACATCTGCAAAGATCCTTTTAACAAATAAAATAACATTTACAGGTTCAAGGAATTAGAATCTAGTATCTTTGGGGCTCTTATTCAGCCTACAAAATGATCTTCTTATAAATACCCACATATATTTATAGGGCTTCCCTAGTGGCTCAAACAGTAAAGAATCTGCCTGTGGAGATCCAAGTTCAATCCCTGGGTCAGGAAGATTCCCTGGAGAAGGGAATGGCAACTCAGTATTTTTGCCTGGAGAATTCCTTGGACAGAGGAACCTGCTGGGCTACAGTCCATGGGGTCACAAAGAGTTGGATACAACTGAAAAACTAGTACTTTCATTTTCATTTATACATATATAAACTTAAGTCTAATATCAAGAGAAGAGTGTACATTTTTTTCCCCAAATATAATAAGTGATTTTGAGTTTAGGCAAAGTGAAGGCCTAGCAAATGGATTTCTCAATTAGGCCCTGACTTCACTCACTGGCAGAGAAGGCAATGGCACCCCACTCCAGTACTCTTGCCTGGAAAATCCTATGGACGGAGGAGCCTGGTGGGCTGCAGTCCATGGGGTCGCTAAGAGTCGGATACAACTGACTGACTTCACTTTCACTTTTCACTTTCATGCATTGGAGAAGGAAATGGCAACCCACTCCAGTGTTCTTGCCTGGGAAGAGGTCACTGTCTTCTGTGGTCTTTGTTCCCTCCTCTGGGAAGATCATCTTGTCTTTATCCTCCTTGGCCATATCTGAAGTATGAACTGAGGAGCTGGCTTTTCTTAAAGCCAAATAACTTTTTCAGCTTGCTTTCTGACTAAGGGTGGTTTTAAGGTTCCCCTAACAAGTCAGACTTATCTTTCGTTTTTAACATTGTACAGGAGACAGGGACCAAGACCATCGCCATGGAAGAGAAATGCAAAAAAGGAAAATGGCTGTCCGGGGAGGCCTTACAAATAGCTGTGAAAAGAAGAGAGGTGAAAAGCAAAGGAGAAAAAGAAAGATATAAGCATCTGAATGCAGAGTTCCAAAGAATAGCAAGGAGAGATAAGAAAGCCTTCTTCAGTGATCAATGCAAAGAAATAGAGGAAAACAACAGAATGGAAAAGACTAGAGATCTCTTCAAGAAAATTAGAGATACCAAGGGAACATTTCATGCAAAGATGGGCTCAATAAAGGACAGAAATGGTCTGGACCTAACAGAAGCAGAAGATATTAAGAAGAGGTGGCAAGAATACATGGAAGAACTGTACAAAAAAGATCTTCACGACCCAGATAATCATGATGATGTGATCACTAATCTAGAGCCAGACATCTTGGAATGTGAAGTCAAGTGGGCCTTAGAAAGCATCACTACGAACAAAGCTAGTGGAGGTGATGGAATTCCAGTTGAGCTGTTTCAAGTCCTGAAAGATGATGCTGTGAAAGTGATGCACTCAATATGACAGCAAGTTTGGAAAAGTCAGCAGTGGCCACAGGACTGGAAAAGGTCAGTTTTCATTCCAATCCCAAACAAAGGCAATGCAAAAGAATGCTCAAACTACTGCACAATAACACTCATCTCACATGCTAGTAAAGTAATGCTCAAAATTCTCCAAGCCAGGCTTCAGCAATACATGAACCATGAACTCCCTGATGTTCAAGCTGGTTTTAGAAAAGGCAGAGGAACCAGAGATCAAATTGCCAACATCCACTGGATCATGGAAAAAGCAAGAGAGTTCCAGAAAAACATCTATTTCTGCTTTATTGACTATGTCAAAGCCTTTGACTGTGTGGATCACAATAAACTGTGGAAAATTCTGAAAGAGACGGGAATACCAGACCACCTGACCTGCCTCTTGAGAAATCTGTATGCTGGTCAGGAAGCAACAGTTAGAACTGGACATGGAACAACAGACTGGTTCCAAATAGGAAAAGGAGTATGTCAAGACTGTATATTGTCACCGTGCTTATTTAACTTATTTGCAGAGTACATCATGAGAAACGCTGGACTGGAAGAAGCACAAGCTGGAATCAAGATTGCCGGGAGAAATATCAATCACCTCAGATATGCAGATGACACCACCCTTATGTCAGAAAGTGAAGAGGAGCTAAAAAGCCTCTTGATGAAAGTGAAAGAGGAGAGTGAAAAAGTTGGCTTAAAACTCAACATTCAGAAAACGAAGATCATGGCATCTGGTCCCATCACTTCATGGGAAATAGATGGGAAAGCAGTAGAAACAGTGTCAGACTTTATTTTTTTGGGCTCCAAAATCACTGCAGATGGTGACTGCAGCCATGAAATTAAAAGACGCTTACTCCTTGGAAGAAAAGTTATGACCAACCTAGATAGCATATTCAAAAGCAGAGGCATTACTTTGCCGACTAAGGTCCGTCTAATCAAGGCTATGGTTTTTCCTGTGGTCATGTATGGATGTGAGAGTTGGACTGTGAAGAAGGCTGAGCACCGAAGAATTGATGCTTTTGAACTGCTGTGTTGGAGAAGACTCTTGAGGGTTCCTTGGACTGCAAGAAGATCCAACCAGTCCATTCTGAAGGAGATCAGCCCTGGGATTTCTTTGGAAGGAATGATGCTAAAGCTGAAGCTCCAGTACTTTGGCCACCTCATGCGAAGAGTTGACTCACTGGAAAAGACTCTGATGCTGGGAGAGATTGGGGGCAGGAGGAGAAGGGGACGACCCACGATGAGATGGCTGGATGGCATCATGGACTCGATGGACGTGAGTCTAAGTGAACTCCGGGAGTTGGTGATGGACAGGGAGGCCTGGCATGCTGCGATTCACGGGGTCGCAAAGAGTCGGACACAGCTGAGCGACTGAACTGAACTGAACTGAATGCCTTCAAAAACTGCAATTTCATATATGCTTGTTTCTAGTAAGTCACATGTGCTGGTACCTATACTCAGTTTTTTCTGGGCCATAGATATCAAGTGTATTTTATTTCATCGCTCTCTTATCCCCAGATTAATGGCAACTATGTTGAGTAGAAAGTCTAAACTTCAGTCTAATCTTTGCTGCAAAACTGTGTCACTGTGTCCAACTGAGAAGTTTCATTGAGTCTGTTCAAAGCCTTTTTTTTTTCTTTTCATTCCATCACATACTCTTTGGAGTCTTAGAAGGTGTAGATGTCTGTCCATCCTTGCAAGGCCTTTGAATTTTCAGACTGTCTCTATTTCCTTTTATTCCCTCAGTTATACACCCTGAATGAAGTGGGAGAGTTTGGTACAAAAATATTTGGGGAGAGTATTTCAGATGAAGGGAATAGCAAGTGCAAAGTCTTTGAGATGGGTCTGAAAAGAGGTAAGGAGGCCAAAATGGCCACACGAACAAGGGAGAGAGGAGGAGAAGACGTCAGGGAGGTAATGGTAAACAGGTCATGTAGGGCCTTGGGAGTCATGGTACAGACTTTAACTTTTATTTTGAGTGAAATTAAAGAGTTTGAAAAGGGGAATGCCGTGATTGGACTTATGAAACTGCAGAAGAGGAGGGAGAGAAGCAGAGACCCTGGATAAGAAGCCAGGGTCTATTGCAATAATTCAAGTCAGAGGTGATGGTGGTTGACCGGGAGAGGGACAGTGAGAATGGGGGAAAGAGATTAAATTCAGTGTATATTTGGAAAGTAGAGCCAGGAGGATTTGCTGAAGAATATATAGAGGATTTAGAGAAAAAAGAAGGGGACATTAAAGTGGACAATAATAATTTAGGCCAATTACAGTTGTCATTAACTGAGATGGAAAAGACCATAGGAAAAGCAGGACTAGGAAAAAGAGGGATATGATCTGGAGCTCAAGCTGAAACATGTCAACTGTAGCTATTAAACATGCAAGTGGAAATGTCAAATAGGAAGTTGTCTACACTGGTGTAAAATTCAAAGGAGAAGTTTGGATAAATTTAAACATCAGAAATTAGATGTTTAAGAGAATCAATGCCATATATTAATGTTTTATATTATGATAAATTTTAAAATATTTTATGAATATTTAGTATTTTATACTCTAATAAATAATGGAACAATTAATCTAAGTATGTGATTTTAAGTTAGGCTTCTGTTTACAGATAATAAATTGACCAAGCTAGGAGAACTTTAGGTTTTTCAAGTTTGTAAGTTTAATTTATTAAATAGACATTAAGTACTTAGATTTTGTTAAATCTCTTCAATTACACTACAATTGAAGTACTGAAGAAAGAAATCAAATATACTAAGCTTAAAAACACCATTTAAAATGTCTGAAGGTGCTCAATTAACCATGCTTGTCAATGGGATCAAAGTATTTTTCAAAATTCAGTGACTATTAATACCTGCTCAATTTACAGATGAGTATTTTTAAACTGAATTAGAAGCTTTAGAAAGAATTAGATCTTTGAATCTTTAACTTAATAAATTTAATAATTTTAAAATCCAAAGTAAACTTTTAAACATTCTTTTCTGTATAAATAACTGCCATCATAGTATGAAATATACCAAAAGTTGAGGTAATACATTTTTGACATTTGTGTCTTGAAAGTAAAATATCTGAGTGTTGGTAAAATATTTACTATTAAATAGAACAGTATTTCTCAAACTCTTTGGCCATAACTCATGGTAAGAAATATGATTTACATTAAGACACAATACACACACATGCATACATATACACACATATAATATAATTACATAATGAAACAAAAAGTTCCTTGAAACTACATGTACCTTCCTACCTGAGATCTGTTTTAATAAATCTACCTTTAATGATATATACTCCCTAGAGAAGCAAATGGTAACCCACTCCAGTATTCTTGCCTGGAAAATCCCACCGAAGAGGAGCCTGATGGGCATACAGTCCATGGGGTCACAAAGAGTTGGATATGACTGAGCATACACACATAATGATACACACTACATGGATTTTGCTGCCAACTAACGGATCATAAGCGACAGTTGAAATGTCACTGATCGAAACTAAGGCCAAGCATTGTAGGATTTTGAAACAAATTATCTTATGTTTAAATAACTGTGACTTAACAAAGGCATGTACATACTACGAATGCATATTTGTGTATCGCTTGGATAACAGTTTTAAACAGAAGCTTGCTGGTGAATGTATAGCCATGGTATACAACAGGTTCATTTTGCGATCCATCCCAGCAGTCAATTTCCAGACAGCGGCATCCTTTCACAAGGGCACTAGTAAAATTTAAACAAAATAAATTGTCAGTCTATACAATTGTCAGACTATACAGTCCATGGGGTCGCAAAGAGTCGGACACAACTGAGTGACTTTCACTTTCACTTTTAACCATATACTACCTGGGTTTTATTGCCTACTAGTAGATCAAAACCCTCTGTGGTTTTACAGAAAAATTTTTTTTCATGGAGGACAACCTTAAAAATATTGCTTCTTGCTAAAATCTCTAGACAGGTTTAATTCTATCCATGATCAAGCCAACCTTTAGCTGCTTATTTTAACTACATGGTTTGGTCCCCAGCAAAAAATGAGGGAATTGCACTGTGTCATGCCAAACTCTTGACTCAGAAGCTTGTAAGAGAAAGCTCTCTTTCAGTGGTGGTATGGAGGCCACTTTTCACTATCTCACACTGAGTGAAATGATTGAATAATGAAACATGGGAATGAATCGTGAAAATTTTCTCACTCAATAAAGAAATTTTCCACTTAAATAAATCTAAGGGGGGTTTCATGAATTAAAATCTTTAGCGCAGTTAATATTGGTTTTTCTCTTTTAAAGAGGAGGAAACTGAGACATAAAAAATGTTATACTCATCGGGTAATTAACAAATGAGGGACTGGGAGGAAAGATCAACACCAGAAACTTAAATATTAATAGATAAACATCACTCTACACCACCTCTCACAAGTAGAGAAATTTTGAAAGACTTTTATCAAACTGGATCCCTCATAGGTGGGTAAGGAAATAGAGTAAGAAATATAATTAAACTTAATTTTAAATGTTCACAGTGGCAGAACCCTTTTTCTCAGAATTCAAAATTAAATTTCTGTATTTCTAAATCAACGTGTGGAAAAGGTGTACTTTCTCTCAAAAAAATATAATGAGGTATGAATAGAAATTTCTGTAGAGCTATGAATGGGCTTATCTTTATAGGATTTTAAGTGGGTATATTTCTGAATTTGTGGATTTATGTATTTACTTAGATTTTAAATTATAGAAGCAATATTAATTTGTAAGTTTGATGTTATCATGGGATTATAAGATATCTTTTCTATGATTTTTCCTAAGTAATATCACCCAATCACATAGCTTTGAATGGCATCTATATGCCCAGGGCTTCCAAGCTTATTTTTCCAACCTGGATACTTCCTCTAAACCCCAGACACATATACCCAACTGCCTATCTAGCCTAGCCCTTTGATAACTAATTGATATCTCAAACGGAACATGGACATCACAGAACTTTTGCTTTTGAATCACACCCTACAATGGCTTCACCATCTCTGTCCATAATGTCATCACATTCTAGGTTATCAGGCCCCAAATCCTGATACTCCCCTTTCCCTCACACTTCTCTTCAAATTGCCTGGTAAATCACCTCGTTGGCTCTGTTTCCCTAAAATATTTCAAATTCAATCATGTATCTCAACTGCTGCCTCATGAATTAACCATCTAGATCACCATCATCCCTGGACTCCTACAATATTTTCCCAAAGCATCTTCTACCTCCACTCTTTCACCATCAGTCTTTCCTACACAGTAGAGAATAAATTAAATTATGACATTTTCCTAAGGAAAACCCCTCCAATGACTTCCCTTTGCAACCAGATTAAATCCATTCTCCCTTCCATGGTCTCCAAGACCCTCATAAACTTGCCTATTTCCTCTAATTCACCTCTCTTCCTTCTCCATTCACTCATTTATACCCACACTTGCTGTCTTTCTCTCTTGTAAACATGCCAAGCATTATTACTTCTTCCCTTCCTACTAGATCTTCTTCTTCTTTATCATCACTCAGACCACAGCTATACTCTCTTGAGAAACCTTTCTGGAACCTTCAATTAAAGGAGCATCCCTTACCTCACAATTACCTTCTATCACATTACCTTAGTTCATATGACTCAGTCCCTGAAAATACCGGTTTCCCGCTTTCTTATCTGTCTATTCTCATGAACAAATGAGTGTTCAGTTCGGTTCAGTCGCTCAGTCATGTCCGACTCTTTGCGACCCCATGAATCGCAGCATGCCAGGCCTCCCTGTTCATCACCATCTCCCGGAGTTCACTCAGACTCACGTCCATCGAGTCAGTGATGCCATCCAGCCATCTCATCCTCTGTCGTCCCCTTCTCCTCCTGCCCCCACTCCCTCCCAGCATCAGAGATTTTTCCAGTGAGTCAACTCTTCTCATGAGGTGGCCAAAGTACTGGAGCTTCAGCTTTAGCATCATTCCTTCCAAAGAAATCCCAGGGTTGATCTCCTTCAGAATGGACTGGTTGGATTTCCTTGCAGTCCAAGGGACTCTCAAGAGTCTTCTCCAACACCACAGTTCAAAAGCATCAATTCTTTGGTGCTCAGCCTTCTTCACAGTCCAACTCTCACATCCATACATGACCACAGGAAAAACCATAGCCTTGACTAGACGGACCTTAGTCGGCAAAGTAATGTCTCTGCTTTTGAATATGCTATCTAGGTTGGTCATAACTTTTCTTCCAAGGAGTAAGCGTCTTTTAATTTCATGGCTGCAGTCACCATCTGCAGTGATTTTGGAGCCCAAAAAAATAAAGTCTGACACCGTTTCCACTGTTTCCCCATCTATTTCCCATGAAGTGATGGGACTGGATGCCATGATTTTCGTTTTCTGAATATTGAACTTTAGGCCAAGTTTTTCACTCTCCTCTTTCACTTTCATCAAGAGGCTTTTTAGCTCCTCTTCACTTTCTGTCATAAGGGTGGTGTCATCTGCATATCTGAGGTGATTGATATTTCTCCCAGCAATCTTGATCCCAGCTTGTGCTTCTTCCAGTCCAGTGTTTCTCATGATGTACTCTGCAAATAAGTTAAATAAGCACGGTGACAATATACAGCCTTGACATACTCCTTTTCCTATTTGGAACCAGTCTGTCGTTCTATGTCCAGTTCTAACTGTTGCTTCCTGACCAGCATACAGATTTCTCAAGAGGCAGGTCAGGTGGTCTGGTATTCCCGTCTCTTTCAGAATTTTCCACAGTTTATTGTGATCCACACAGTCAAAGGCTTTGGCATAGTCAATAAACAGAAAGAGATGTTTTTCTGGAATTATCTTGCTTTTTCCATGACCCAGAGGGTGTTGGAAATTTGATCTCTGGTTCCTCTGCCTTTTCTAAAACCAGCTTGAACATCAGGGAGTTCACGGTTCACATATTGCTGAAGCCTGGCTTGGAGAATTTTGAGCATTACTTTACTAGCATGTGAGATGAGTGCAATTGTGCGGTAGTTGGAGCATTCTTTGGCATTGCCTTTCTTTGGAATTGGAATGAAAACTGACCTTTCCCAGGCCTGTGGCCATTGCTGAGTTTTCCAAATTTGTTGGCATATCACAGCATCATCTTTCAGGATTTGAAACAGCTCAACTGGAATTCCATCACCTCCACTAGCTTTGTTCGTAGTGATGCTTTCTAAGGCCCACTTGACTTCACATTCCAAGATATCTGGTTCTAGATTAGTGATCACATCATCATGATTATCTGGGTTGTAAAGATCTTTTTTGTACAGTTCTTCTGTGTAACCACTTTGAAAATCTTGTTCACCACTGTATCTTCAGCTGACTGACTAAACTAAAGCTGAAGGCTAAATTGGTATGAACAGTATGATACATTGCAGAAAACAAAATTAAAGGTGCAGCATAGACTGCCTTTGATCTATGTAAGTCGGCTGACATATAAACATATGTATTATCATCTATAAATGCTACTTTTTTTCTTTTGGCATGGAGATATCTGAGAATTAATTTTGACCATATTTTTCTTTAAAGTACAGGATGCTCTGAATAGCTAAATAAGATTTTTAAAGTCTTCTTCATATTTTTCCCACACAAAATATCCAAATTGTTCAAAAAACTTAAGAGGGCCAATAATCAGGGAGAGGAGGTTGGCAGACAGGATTAGAAGGGCAGTGCATGCTAAGGGCTTCCCAGGTGGCACTGATGGTGAAGAACCCACTTGCCAATGCAGGAGATGTAAGAGACGCAGGTTCAATCCCTGGGTCAGGAAGATCCCCTAGAGGAGGGCATGGCAATGCACTCCAGTATTCTTGCCTGGAGAATCCCACTGACAGTGGAGCCTGGCGGGCTGCAGTCCATAGTGTCACATATAGGACATGACTGAAGTGACTTAGCATGCATGCACACATGCATGATAACAATACAATGAATAAAGTATACAACCAGCCAAAGGTTGGATATTCAAGATATGCACCAATCAAAATTTCTCTACCCTATGGTTTTGGTAACATGCATTGCCTTCCTTTCCTGTGAATTACAGCCTGCTGGAGTAGAAACCACTAGGAACTTTCAAACATGTTTTAAATGTAATGGATTCAAAAATCGAAAGAAATACCTTATATATCCCCAAAGGTCACTTGGTCCCCATAATTGGTCAGATATCAAGTATGTATTATGTGAACTTGAAATAAAATAATCAGTCAATGGATGAGTCATATCTTGGTAAACATGATCATACTTATTATCAAATAGCAGACATTCAGATGAATCCATGTATCTTCTAAAACCTTCAAATGACATCTGGTGTGCTTGTTTAACTATAAAAAATAAAAAGAATGTAGAAATATCATAAATAGTATAAAAATTACATTTCAGTTTAAACTTAGTAACAGAGCATGTTTCTAGAGTATTCATTTAGAATTAATACTAATCTATTCTAAGTTTCTTTGGAAACAAATTTTTCTAAGGTTTTTATTTTTAGTTCTTTCATATCAACATTTAAGTAGAGTAAATATTACTTAATCATCTCTGTTCTTTTAATGTTTAAAAAATATATACAAGACTACTGTATTTAAAATAGATAACAAAAAGGAACTACTACTTTTTAAAAAATTTTTTATATAATTAAAATACATGCAATAAAAGGACATGTGTCATAGATTCATGAATTTCCACAAGCTAACCATCCATGTAACCAACACCAGGGTCAAAGAACAGAACACGACAGCACCCCAGAAGACTGCCGCCTGCTAACTTCCTAGTTTTCCTCCATACCCCAACCCCCAACTGCCAAGTATATTCAGTGGGATGGCTTCTAGAAGCACAGATTCGTTTTCTTTAGTTTTTGTGTTTTACATAAGTGAACTCACACAATATGTATTTTTTATGATGGGTTTGTTTTGCTCAACATCATTTATAAGATTTATTCTTATAGTGGCACACAGATTTTTTTTATTCCTATTTTTATATAGTTCTCCATTGTGTGAATATACCACAATTTATTAATTCTATTCTTGATGAGCATTTAGATAATTTCCAGTTTGGGGCTATTTACAAAACTATACTGCTATAAATAACCAGTATATATCTTTTGGTGCAAATATGTACATGTTTCTATTGGGTGCATTCCTATGAATCGAATTACTAAGTCATTTGCATATAATTATCTTTAGCAAATGATCTGTGAACTTTTTTGCTCAGTATCATATATACCAAAATTATCTACTTAAGCAGAACACTGGCTCTGGAATGAGACAACTTGGGTTAAATTCATTTATTTGTTATATATGATGAGCCTGTTAACCTCTCCCTGGAATGACAACAATCATAACACTCATTTGTGCATACTAGCGCTGTATATTATATCTATAAAGGTTAGTTACTGTTGCTTTTGTTGCTGATAACTCAGTTTGCCTCATATTAAAAGTCAGTGTGAGTATTCACTTTAGAGAGTGGTCCTTGGGAAAGAATTTTATTTCTGGGAATTTAAACTACAGAAATAGAGACTCAGACAAAGCTTGATATACAAGAATGCTCACACTAGCATTATTTATAAAAGCAAAATAAATGGGGGGAGGGGAGGAAAGAGATTAAATCTCAAAATATGATACAATGCTAAGCAGCCATTACAAATAATGTATCTGAAAAAAATACATAGTGACATTAAGTAAATGTTTATGACATCAGAAAAACGAAAAAGCCAGCATTCAAAATGCTATTACAATCTTACTTTAAAAAATGAAAGCTAGAAGAAAATACATAAAATGTTTATAGTGATGCAAACTAAACTATTTCAAAGCTATGCAAATTAGAAACATGCAAGTGTATGGGGCAAATGCTTCATTTATCGTAATTATAATGATTTCCATGAATTTATTCTTTTTCCCAGTGCAATTACCAGTGATTGGCTTATAGCTCTTTGAACTATTAACTAAGTAAATATCTTTGGTAATGGAATAGAAAACAAACTCATGTTATGCCCTTAAAAACTACCAGACTGAGATGACAGTTAATCTGATGGATTTTTATATTTAAAATAAAAATGAGGTTCTCCTCATTTGGTACATGTCACGTATCATTGTGGGACAAGCTTGAGAAACTTAGCAGCGTTTGGGACTATAAGTTCATAATTCAAATTGGTCCCAATAAGTCTCTAAAGTGATCAATAGCCTTGTAAATGAAATGAGTGGTCTTGCCTGTGTGCAAAACTATCTGAATGGAAGCAGAGGAAGACTCAAAAGATGGAATGGATAAACAGTATAATATTACAGTTAAAATGTAAACACAATTCCAAAATGTCAGTGGTACCATTCCACTATGCCTTTGTACCTTTTACGTTGGGCTTCCCTGCTGGCTTAAACTGTAAAGAATCCTCCTGCAGTGCAGGAGACCTGGGTTCAATCCCTGGTTGAGCAGACCCCCTGGAGAAGAAAATGGCAACCCACTCCAGTATTCTTGCCTGGGAAATTCCGTGAACAAAGGTGCCTGGCAGGCTACAGTCCATGGGGTCGCAGAAGAGTCAGACACAATTTAGCGACTAAACAACAATCATTTAATTTACCACCTGCAGGTAACAATTCGAAAGTAAGTGTTCTAAAAATCTTCACTGGAACAGGGCCATAAAGTGCATGTCTGTGAACTGGTTGTTTCCAGGTGGCAATGATATAAAGAGTTTGAACCAAAACATAAATCAATTTACTACTTTCTTAGGGAAAGTCTTTGCAACTGAAAGTAAAGACTCAGCATCTGGACTCATCAGATGTGCTTAGAGACATACTTGTTTTACATTCTGATAGAAGCTCTTTCTCTTGCTGCAAACTTGCAAGTTTTAATGGAGATCAAACTCTTACTAGCACTATCTTCAGTCTTACCACAACGATGCTTAGAAGCATCCAAAGTCTTTATATGGTACTGAGTCATGAGCCAAAATCTAGCTTATGACCAATGAGACCAACATGATTTGATCCCTGCCTATCTCTCCAGGTTCGAACCACGCTGTCCTCTTCCTGTTCATTGCTTCTCCACCTCAGGGCCAACATTTCCCTTGCCTAGACCTCAGACCCTTCTCCCATTTTGTCACATGATTAATTCTTTCTCATCATTTTTGTCTCAGCTCAAATGTTACATTCTCCATGAAAGACTCTCCTAAACACTCACCTGAGCTAGACCTTGTGGGTTGTTTACTCTCTTATTTTTTTTTCATAGTACATAGTACTCTCTGAAACTATCTATTTGTATGTTTAATTATTGTCAGTCTCCTTCCAACCCTTATCAGGAATATAAGACCTAGTTTGCCTCATTCTCCACTGTATCCTCAGGCCCTAAAAACATGCTTGGTTGCCACAAATAAATACTTCAGTAAATCAGGAATGTATGAGTCCATGAAGGAATGTTTTGTTTTGTTAGAACCCATATCATCATATGTTAAGCACTGGTAGCCATAAACCAGTTTGCAAAGGCAGAACTCAGGCTTTCACATGCGTGCGTGCCTGCTAACTCACTTCATCTTGTTTGACTCTTTGCGACCCTATGGACTGTAAACCGCCAGACTCCTCTGCCCATGGGATTCTCCAGGCAAGAATACTGGGGTGGGTTGCCATGCTCTCCTCCAGGGGATCTCCTGACCCTGGGACTGAACTCACATCTCTTGTATCCTGCATTGGCAGGTGAGCTCTTTACCACCAGTGCCTCCTGAAAAGCCCTGCACTTTCATATATCCCTTGTTAAATAAATATTCTGAGCTATTCTATTAATCTCTGTAGGGTTAAAGAGCATGCTTTAATAGTGCTTTTTCTGCAACTATATGAATATTGTATTATATTATGTCTTTATTATTTTATTTAAAAATAAGTATAAATGGAAAAAATCGAAGTGCTTTATCCATTAAAGATGAAACAAAGATCAAAAACTATATAAGAGATCACTAGCCAAAATAGTTATTGGACTTAAACCAGATGATTGCATAGGAAAATGAAAGAAAAGCAAAAATCTTTTAATGTTTATGAAATGTTGTAGATAATTAAGTGTAAACAACAGAGAAATGAGTGATTTTACAATGTTTTAGCTCTTTCCTAGAACTGTTTTCATTTAGCAAATTTAATATTCTATATTTTGTCAATAATATACAAACATGGAAAACTGCCTATACCTGGGTTTTTATCTTATTAATGAATATCAGGACCCTTTATTCCATTATGGTATTTATTATAATAGGATCCTCATCTTGTTTTCCCTAAGTTCATCTCTGAACACTTGAAAGATACAGAAACAGTTAAAAGGGAGGAACTGGACAATGAAAGTAAGTCGTGGTTACACAACATAGCTTTCTAAAAGGGTAGGTACACTGTCTGTGAGTTACAAAATTATAACTGTCAATATATAATATTACCCAGAAGAAAGCTGACCCAATCAAGTTTGAATTTGAAAATTTCTATTAATAAAAACAGTTTGCATATAAATATTTAATAAAACTTTCAAGTACAAGCATACCTTCTTCAATAGGCTCATATTTCTGAATGATCTCAGAAGCAATACTTTCACTGAAGTCAAGTGTATACTGCTCTTGCATCAAAAATTTAACCAGGTTCTTTTCTAAAAGAATTTTCCGGTTTTCAGAATATGTGTTGAAAATCTCAATAATTTCTTCTCTGTATGTAATAATTCGATAAATTGTTCTAAATTCTTCTATGGTGATTCTTCCTTGTTTCAGCCTGTCATTATCCTACTAAAAAAATTTACTGGTAGGCTCACATTTCGAATGTAAAAAACACACAAAACAAAAATGTTAGAGTAGTTGTGTAACATATATACCAACTTATCCTGAAAAGAAGTTACATTGGATTCTTATTTTAGATAAATATATAAAACTGCATGAAATGATGCCAGTTTGGGAATGACTAGTGGATAATTACCACTTAAAACCTGGTGGCCTTATTCTCTATTACTACTTCTGCTTTGCAAATAGGTTGGGTTTCACATATATGTGTTAATATATGATATTTATTTTTCTCTTTCTGACATACTTTATATGACAGACTCTAGGTCCAACTACATCTCTACAAATGACCCAATTCCATCCCTTTTTAATGTATAAAATAGATAACTAACAGAACATATATCCATTTGAATGCAGAGTTCAGAAAAACAGAAAGGAGAGATAAGAAAGCCTTCCTCAGTGATCAATGCAAAGAAATAGAAGAAAACAATAGAATAGGAAAGACTAGAGATCTCTTCAAGAAAATTAGAGATACCAAGGGAACATTTCATACAAAGATAGATACAATAAAGGACAGAAAGGGTATAGACCTAACAGAAGCAGAAGATATTAAGAGGAGGTGGCAAGAATACACAGAAGAACTACACAAAAAAGATCTTCACGACCCAGATAATCATGATGATATGATCACTAACCTAGAGCCAGACATCCTGGAATGTGAAGTCGAGTGGGTCTTAGGAAGCATCACTAAAACAAAGCTAGTGGAGGTGATGGAATTCCAGTTGAGCTATTTCAAATCCTGAAAGATGATGCTATGAAAGTGCTGCACTCAATATGCCAACAAATTTGGAAAACTCAGCAGTGGCCACAGGACTGGAAAAGGTCAGTTTTCTTTGCAATCCCAAAGAAAGGCAGCCAAAGAATGCTCAAACTACCCCACAATTGCACTCATCTCACACACTAGTCAAGTAATGCTCAAAACTCTCCAAGCCAGGCTTCAACAGTATGTGAACCATGAACTTTCAAATGTTCAAGATGAATTTAGAAAAGGTAGAGGAACCAGAGATCAAATTGCCAATATCCACTGGATCATCAAAAAAGCAAGAGAGTTCCAGAAAAACATCTACTTCTGCTTTATTGACTATGCCAAAGCCTTTGACTGTGTGGATCACAAAAAACTGTGGAAAATTCTTAAAGAGATGGGAATACCAAACCACCTGACCTGCCTCTTAAGAAATCTGTGTGCAAGTCAGGAAGCAACAGTTAAAACTGGGCATGGAACAACAGACTGGCTCCAAATAGGGAAAGGAGTATGTCAAGACTGTATATTGTCACCTGCTTATTTAACTTATATGCAGAGTACGTCATGAGGAACTCTAAGCTGGAGAAGCACAAGCTGGAAGCAAGATTGCCAAGAGAAATATCAATAACCTCAGATATGCAGAAGACACCACCCTTATGGCAGAAAGTGAAGAAGAACTAAAGAGCCTCTTGATGAAAGTGAAAGAGAAGAGTGAAAAAGTTAGTTTAAAATGCAAAATTCAGAAAACTAAGATCATGGCATCTGGTCCCATCATGATCATGATCATGGCAAATAGATGGAGAAACAGTGGAAACAGTGACAGACTATTTGAGGGGCTCCCAAATCACTGTAGATGGTGACTGCAGCCATGAAATTAAAAGATGCTTGCTCCTTGGAAGAAAAATTATGACCAACCTAAACAGCATATTAAAAAGCAGAGACAATACTTTGCCAACAAAGGTCTGTCTAGTCAAAGTTATGGTTTTCCCTGTAGTCATGTATGGATGTGAGTTGGACTATAAAGAAAGCTGACCGCCGAAGAATTGATGCTTTTGAACTGTGGTATTGGAGAAGACTCTTGACAGTTCCTTGTACTGCAAGAAGATCCAACCAGTCCATCCTAAAGGAAATCAGTCCTGAATATTCATTGGAAGGACTCGTGTTGAAGCTGAATCTCCAATACTTTGGCCACCTGATACGAAGAGCTGACTCATTTGAAAAGACCCTGATGCTGGGAAAGATTGAAGGTGGGAGGAGAAGGGGACGACAGAAGATGAGATGGTTGGATGGCATCACCAACTCAATGGACATGAGTTTGAGTAAACTCCAGGAGTTGGTGATGGACAGGGAGGCCTGCCATGCTACAGTCCATGGGGTCTTGGACACAACAGAGTCAGATACAACTGAGCGACTGTACTGAGTGAGAATATATTGTATAGCACAGGGAACTCTATTCAATGCTCTGTGGTGATCCTAAAGGGAAAAGGAAATCTGAAAGAGGGGACACATGTATACTTATCTGTCATTACCTTTGCTGTACAGTAGAAACTAATACACTATTTTAAAGCAACCATACCTCAAGACAAATTAAAAAAAAAAAAAAAAACCTGGTGGCCTGGGCTGCCCAGTTTAAGTAAAGAAGCAAACCCTGTTCCTCAGGAGAATTGCAGCCCATAAGTAGCTCTCTGCCCAGAAAGACTTGCCCAACTTCAGGCTGAGGTATTAATACTAGTGATTCTTCAAGACTGAGGACATCCCTGAACCATCTGGATTTGCCTCAAACCTTGTCCTCACTGCAGTGATGACATACACCTTCTCAAGAGGTACTTAGGTGTGCTCAGTCATGTCTGACTTTTTTGCAACCTCATAGACTGTCGCCCACCAGGTTCCTCTATCCATGGGATTTTTAAGGTAAGAATATTGGAGTGGGTTGCCATTTCCTTCTGCAGGGGATCTTCCTGACCCAGGAATCGAATTGGGGTCTCCTACTCTGTAGGCAGATATTTTACTAGCTGAGCTACCAGGGAAACCTATCACTGAAGATGGGAAGTTATAATTTTGGTAGAGAAGGAAAAGGAAAGCACAAAGGGTAAGTAATAAGGAGAAGAAAGATGAGGCCTGGGGAACACAGTGTTAGCAGAAGAAAAGGGGGAAGAAGAAAAGTGGTAAGCAAGGAAGGTTCAAATCTGAGTACTGAGCCTCTTAACAGCAGCCTCAATACTAATATAGGGTATCAATGTATTAATATCTCCCCTGTAGGATAAAACTGAAGATCAAAAGCTTTATATGTCAATTGTCACCAGTCCCAGAGCCATGGCAGACCAGGACTTGAACTAACTCCAAGGAAGGAAAGAAAAAATAATACACTATTGCCTGTACTCAAAGTGAGAAATGGAATATTTCCTGCCATATCAATAAACAAAGGATATCATCAGTGATTGCAGCCCTCCAATGTGAGCTGGCAGGGGGCTTCCCTGATAGCTCAGTTGGTAAAGAATCACCTGTAATGCAGGAGACCCCGGTTCAATTCCTGGGTCAGGAAGATCCGCTGGAGAAGGGATAGGCTACCCACTCCAGTATTCATGGGCGTCCCTTGTGGCTCAGCTGGTAAAAAATCCGCCTGCAATGCGGGAAATCTGGGTTTGATCCCTGGGTTGAGAAGATCCCCTGGAGAAGGGAAAGGCTACCCACTCCAGTATTCTGTCCTGGAGAATCCCATGGACTGGTCGCAAAGAGTCAACAGGACTGAATGACTTTCACTTTCACTTTCAGTGGGAGCTGGTGAGCCCTGAGGGAGCTCAGGAAGGAAAGAACACCTGTTATCAGACTGCAGCCACCCCCATGTTGAGCCCTGAGGAGGATATGAAAACACGGACTAATGACCCCAGATAGCTGAGGTGCATATCAAAGGAATGATTTCAGTGAGCCCAGACACTTACATCTTTCTATACTTAGAAAAGCACTGCACTACTTAAGATATCTGGTTTTCTTTAATTTACAATGATCTTTTGACATTCAGACTACCTACCCTTTGTAAAATTTCTATGTAACCTGGTCCTCCTTGCCTCCTCAGAGCAATTCTTCCAGGACTACTTTAGATGCTACCTCCCAGGGTCAAAATCCTAAAAATCCCCATCAAACAGAACATAACTCTCAACTTTTAGGTTGCATGTATTGATTCAGTTGACAAGAGTATATGTGCAGAAATAAATTAATGTCAAATACAAGTCTGATCTCTCTAACTCTCTTAAATTTCTCAGTGTTTCTCCTGTTTTCAAGACAAAATCCAAACTATTGGCATCCAAGGCCCTCAAAGACATGGTTTCTGCGCCGCCGCCCACCCCCCACCACCACTTCTTCCACGCACTTCACACTGTTCTGTGCTCTGAATCAATTACAATATAAATACCAAGCTACCTCTTGCTATTGTAAAGGCTGTTTCTTCTGTCTGGAGTATTGTTTTCTTTTTCATTTAAGTTGGTTGGGAAGAGCTCCTGGAGTAGGAAATGGCAACCCACTCCAGTATTCTCACCTGGAAAATTCCATGGACAGAGGAGCCTAACGGACTGCAGTCCATGGGGTCACAAAGAGTCAGACATGACCGAGTGACCGAGCATGAGCATGAATTTCTACTAATCTTCAAAAAAATGTCCTTCTCTCGAAGTCTTCCCTATGTCCCTCTGTGTCTCCTCCCCAGGTCATGTTAGAGAGCCCTACCTAGGATTCCTAAAGATTCTATACCTGCTTCTCTACTGGGGTTTATTATACCAGAATGAAACCTTTACGCATCCCTTCTAGAATTGTCTGAGGCAAAGTCTGTCATTTGTTTCCCATATCCTTAGTACATAAAGGGCTTCCCTGTTGGCTCAGGTGGTAAATAATTTCCCTGTAATGTAGGAGACCTGGGTTCAATCCCAGGGTTGGGAAGATCCCCTGAAGGAAGAAATGGCAACCCACTCCGGTATTCTTGCCTGGAGAGTTCCACGGACAGAGGAGCTTGGCGGGCTACAGTCCATGGGGTCACAAAGAGTCAAACATGACTGACTAACACTTAGTACATATGAGTGTCTGACTGAGGCCTTCAGAACTTGATGATTCGGATGAAATATGTTCATTTAATTGGAAAAGGGGACTAAATATCTCCCTAAAACTAGGGAGAGCAGGAAAAGATGCCTTTTAAAACATATTACAGAAAACATGCAAAATCTCAGGGCCCACTGCAGGGAATATTACAGCTTTTCAAAATGTTACATATTAATCACTTATGAAGTGACTTAGCAGCAGTGGCAGCAATCACTTATAGTTTACAACATAAAAAAAAAGAGTAATGAAATCATCTTTCTCCAGTTTACAAAAAAATAAACGTTCATTAAGTGGTTATTTTTTGCAAGGCATTACAAAAAGAACTTTCCCAAACAATTTGTGTATAATTTTAAAATATATCTTTTGGGGACTTCCACGGCAGTCCAGTGGCTAAGACACCATGCTTCCAATGCAGGGAGCCAGGGTTTGATCCCTAGCAAGAGAACTAAACCCACATGTCATGCAGTGCAGCCAATAATAACGAAATAAATAAATAAAATAAAAATTTAAAGTTTGAATAATTTTCTTAATTTAAGAAATAAAACGTATCTTTTACCTTAAGCCTATGACCCCCATGAAGGTAGATACTTTATTCTTTTTTTATTCCCAAAGCCTATTACTGGAAGATGGAAATGGGAACCCTCTCCAGTATTCTTGTCTGGGAAACACCATGGACAGGGGAGCCTGGCAGGCTATGGTCCAAGGGGCCACATGGGGCTGCAAAGAGTCAGAGATAAGTGAACAACTGAGCACACTCTAAATTAGGAGCCTAGAGATCATATGTTTAAATGAATGATTGTATCCAGGAGGATAAAAGAAAATATTAAAATAATTCTATTGTAACTCATTCTGATAGTACAGTTTAGAAAACAGAATAAAGGTCTTTCACGTTGTTACCATTTCCATTGCTCAGTTTGCTAGTAAAAAGATGAAATGTTACTTAATAAACAACATTATAAGAAAGCTGATCTATCTGATGAGAAAGCTGAGCTATCAAAGCCAGAACTTCTAACATAAAATGTAGCATTTTAAAATTCTTTTTGAAATTACCCTAAAAACAATGTATTCAAAATATAGTCTAGGAAATCTTATGACTTGCAACTTTTTCCTCAAACTCTGACATACTTGTCTTATGAAAACTTTGGGAGAAAAGTTATGACCAACCTAGACAGCTTATTAAAAAGCAGAGACCTTACTTTGCTAACAAAGGTCCATCTAGTCAAGGCTATGGTTTTTCCAGTGGTGATGTATGGGTGTGAGAGTTGGACTATAAAGAAAGCTGACCACTGAAGAACTGATGCTTTTGAACTGTGGTGTTGGAGAAGACTTTTGAGAGTCTCTTGAACTGCAAGGAGATCCAACCAGTCCGTCCTAAAGGAAATCAACCCTGAATATTCATTGGAAGGACTGATGCTAAAGCTGGAACTCCAATATTTTGGCCACCTGATGTGAAGAACTGACTCATCTGAAGAGACCCTGATGCTGGGAAAGATTGAAGGTGGGAGGAGAAGGGGATGACAGAGGATGAGATGGCTGAATTGCAGGTAAACTGGAGTTGGTGATGGACAGGGAGGCCTGGCAGGCTGCAGTCCATGGGGTCGCAAAGAGTTGGACACGACTGAGCGACTGAACTGAACTGACATACTAGTTTAAACTAGCAGGCAACTTGTTCTTTCCCCTTTTCTTATTCCCTGTTTCCTTCTGTCCCTAATGCATGCATGCATGCTGGGCATGCTAAGTCACTTCAGTCTTGTCCGACTCTTTGCGAGTCCATGCACTGTCGCCTGCCAGCCTCCTCTGTCCATGGGATTCTCCAGGCAAGAACACTGGAGTGGGATGCCATGCCCTCCTCCAGGGTATCTTAGGTCTCCAGCACTGGCAGGCAGGTTCTTTACCTCTAGCACCACCTGGGAAGCCCTAATGCAGATACAGTAATCAGAGGCACCTAAGACTCAGTCTTCCCTGAAGAAGGCCTTTGTGCACATCTTGGAGTCTAGCCTGAAGAAAGGAGCTTGGGCACACAAGCTGCTGTGCAGAGGACACATCCCTTGTCCAGAGGACACACTGGCTCCAATAGCCAGTGGGGCTTGTGTTTCTGGGTTTGGCTGAACTGAGGCAAATATAGAGAAATATAAGCTCTTGAAATTGAAAAGGATACTATTTCATATTCAGCCAGCAATCAAGACTGTAATCTAAGACTAGCTATGTGAATGGAAATGACAGGAGATATTTCCTAAAATTAGCTTGTGCTGTGCTTTGCTGTGCTTAGTCTATCAGTTGTGTCAGACTCTTTGTGACCCTATGGACTGTAGCCCTCCAGGCTAATCTGTCCCTGTGGATTCTCCAGGCAAGAACACTGGAGTGGGTTGCCATACCCTCCTCCAGGGGATCTTTCCTGCCACAAATTAAAAATAATGATTAAAAACAATTTTTTTAATTTAATAAAGGTATTTAAAAAAAAAACTTAGAGAACTACTGCTCGAGTCAAGACTCAGTAATTAAATTTGGAAAAAGAAGTTTAGAATATTTTGCCAGGGTCATGAAGTTATATGTGGTTTACTCAAGTTTTATAATAAAACTTCACCTTGTCAGAAAGTAAATTCATGTCAGAATTTATGTCAACTATTAAACATTTAGGAAATCAATAAATATAAGGTAATTTTCTCTATTTTTTTGAACAGTCATGATGTAGCTTCAACTAAAATTTACTTGGTGCCTACTTAATGCCGAGCCTGATACTAGGTACATTCACAAATGATAACATTTAATATTTAGAACCATCCTGCAAAATAAATATGTTAGTCTCCCCATCCTGCAGATTAAGACATTTGCTCAGAGATTTCTGACTTGTCAATCAAATACTGCACAACTAGGTTCTAACAGACTGAAGAATTTCTACATCCAATAAGCTTGCTAATGATAACAGCTCTGAGACACTGAGTGACTTTGTGTTTGTGTGGACACCAAAAAAAAAGAAGATTCACTGTGATTCATTTTATTTGCTTTGGCTAATAGGTGTACCGTTGCTGAGTGGAGAGATCAGCAACATAAGTTAAAGCAAAAGAGTTGGATGTTTAAGCTTAATCTTGAGCTATCTAGAAAATTCAGTTAACCAATATACTTTCCCTAGGCATACTATTTAATCAATATTTTAATCCAT
Organism: Oryx dammah; assembly: GCF_014754425.2. Classification (NCBI taxonomy): domain Eukaryota; kingdom Metazoa; phylum Chordata; class Mammalia; order Artiodactyla; family Bovidae; genus Oryx; species Oryx dammah. Next base: position 27,509,996 of record NW_024070213.1, read on the forward strand.
ATACAGAAATTTCACCTAAGGCAACAAAGTATTTTCTATTAGGAGAATTATTTAAATAGCAGATAATGGTTTACCATAATCATCACCCTTGTTTATACAAAATTCATGCTTCTAAAGTATCTGAGGTCATTTTAAAGGGGTTTTTTAAGTATTCTAAGGAAAATAAATACTGCTTCTCTAATTTTTATAATTAACATTGTTTTCATAGCCACTTTAAAAAGTTTTGCTAAACAAAATAGACCTTCAGCCTGGCTATGTCCAAATAATCATAAATTCCAATCAATGAGCTATTTATCGAATTGTTATACCTGTTAACATTCTACATAATGCTTTTTGATACAGCTTGCATTTTACCCAAGTGCATTTCAAAGACCTATCTCTATCTTGCAGCTAATTCAAAGCAACTTGAAAATCACTAAGATTTACACTATTTCACATTAAATACAGATTTAACATATTACTCCCTCTGTATTGTGCTGAGTGTGAATTTTATTAAACCAGAAAGCACACAGCTGTTTCTCCCTTTGGGCAATATCACTGGGGGAAAACTCTATGTGTAAAGACCTTTCACAGAAATTTGTGTTCTTCAGGTGTGGTATTAGAAATTAATCAAAATTCTTATCGCTTATGGCAGCACAAGCTACTTGGAGCCATAGAAGCAACTCTGTATTCTTTGTCTTTTATAGCAGTCTCCTGAGAAGCTCAGTTTTTCTTTTCTGAACCTTCTCTTTTGGTTAGTAAACCTGAGGACTAAATCTGACTGAGAGAAATGCTTGCTCCTGTCTTTCTGCTTATTTTCTGAGCAGAGTCACCAATCGCCTTTCTTCAGGACTAGCTCTTCAAGGATATTTACATGATGAAGAGATAGTACTGCATTCCAGAGGAAAAAGCAGGTTTGTTTACTGTCCGGGATAACGTTAATAACGACACCATCTGGGGCCAAGATCAGACAGGCTTATTGCCCGTAATAAAAGCTCTGGGTTTCCTAAGCTTTCTTCTGAGGTCCCTCTCAGGTAATACACCCACTGTATGTGCACACGTCACCAGGCCCTCTTCATAACACTTTGGGAACAGGGCTAGGAGAAATGGCAGCAAAATGGTGATACCCTGGCAACTGGTATATTTGGGAGTACCAAGCCTTTTTTTTTCTGAACTGGAACGTGCCTCTGCAAGCATTCCTGGAACTCTACCAGGCTCACTGGTTAGCCCACATGTGAAGTAACAACAGGGGCTTCCCTGTGGCTCAGACTGTAAACAATCTGCCTGCAATGCAGAAGACTTGGGTTTGATCCCTCAGTCAGGAAGATCCCCTGGAGAAGGACATGGCTACCCACTCCAGAATTCTTGCCTGGAGAATCCCACAGACAAAGGGGACTGGAGGATTACAGTCTACGGGGTTGCAAAGAGTTGGACAAGACTGAGCAACTAACACTTTCACTTTCAAAGTAACACAGGCTTCCCAGTTTAGGTTAGTTGGTAACAATTTCACCGTAGATTGTGTTATCTGGCTTCCCAGTTCCAAAAAACAAAATCATACTCAGGACGTCTACCTTCCTAACTATCTGGGTTGGCTAGTCTAGTATTCTTGCCTGATTCACCAAGAAATTTGCCATCTCCCTAGTAAAAAAAAAAAAAAACTCAGCTCTAACACATAGCTTTTTCTTTTTTTCATGATCTTTCCATTCATCCTCTAGTGACAGAATTGAGCCAGGTTCCCTTCCTACAAATTCTTCTTTAAACAAAAGGAAGTGAAAAGTCACTCAGTTGTGTCTGACTCTTTGCGACCCCATAGACTATATAGTGGGGTCTCCAGGCCAAAATGCTAGAGTTGGTAGCCTTTCCCTTCTTCAGGGGAACTTACAGTATAATTCCTTGAAGATGAGTAAAACATGATTTTTCTCAAGATTGCCCATGCCTTCTACAAATCACTAACATCCAATCCAGTTACCATTTTATCATTTATATGATTTGATCTAATCAGATGACAAGTCTTAATCTGTTGTGAACATCTATGCATTCTCAGCAGATTGTTCTAAGCAAATAACTTGGTATTATTTCAAATTTTATCAACAACTCCATAAAATTTCCTCTTACCTAAATGCTTTCCATTTTGATTATAAATATATCTAACATAATTAATTGCTTTAATTTCTAAGAGACTAATCTTTCACATGTATTTTCTGCAGAAAACATACAAGTAGCTATCCACATTTCCTTATATTGGATGAAGTCCTTCCTGGGTGCAATATGCAGGGGACGGATATTATCTCACCTTAAAAATATATTTCACATGAATAGTATTGCACTGAATATCTAATTTTTCAAGTAGTTTCAGAGCTTTTTCTAGGGTAATTTTTCCACCTTTGAAGTCATCTCGAACCATCAACAAAAACCATGTAGGAGACACACCAAAAAAAGAAGTTAAGGAAATTCTCACAGAAAGTCATTTAGTACTTAAAATGACCTAAGAATATTTTGTCTCTCTTCAATGTTTTTCTTTTCAGAGGATAGCCTATCTCATGCCTAAATGAGAAAATAATTTTATGATAAATAATATTTAAAACAAAATTAAGTAGGTACTATTTAGTGCTAAAGGTATGAAAGGACTTAATAAAATAAGAATTATAGGAAAAGAATAAAAATTAACATTTGAGAAATCCAGCTATTACTTGGGAAATACAATCTATTTTCTGAAGACATGAACATCAAGATCTTTCTATCACTTGATCTCTCCCAGGATTAGTTAGGGGCATTAAATGAGCTCATAATATATCATTCAACATAGTTTCTGTTACTGAGATTTCAATAAATAATAACCATGTCTGATATGATTAATACCATTATACTAGCCAAATGTCCAGCTACTCACATGCCCCCAAAAGTAACATTTTAAGGACCGTCAGAAAGAGGTGTTTTGTTTTTTTTTTCTAATGCCATGGTGAATGTCTAATTAGTATGAAGGAGAAAACAAAAATAATCAAGCTTGCTTCATCTACAGAGAAACAACAAAATTTAGGACACTTCAAATTGAAAAAAATAAGATTGAGAAGGATTAATATGACAGTCTATAAAATCATGAAAAGTATCGGTAAAAATTGTTCAACAATACACTCAATTTCAGATTGTTAGAACTAATGGGAAGCGCTTCAATTTAATGGCTGTGACTTAATATGGCAAAGCTCATGTTACAAGAAAAAGATACAGGAAGCTAGGGAAATTAAAAAAAAAAAAACTCAGGATGCAAAAAGAAGGAAGCAGTTTACACTCAAATGAGAGAAACAAGCTCAGGAGTCTTCAAAGGGGATAAATCAAGAGAAGGGAAAGAGGAACAGAAAGGACTTCTGAGTGGATATTTGTTCTCCATATTTTCATGACCTGAAGTTTTGTTTCTCCTCACTTAGAAGCTGCTCCCCATTATGAGTTGTCACAGGTGCCAAATATAATTAACTCCGCCCATTGGCAAGAAAGGGATTCCTTGAAACTCATCCGCTGTTACCACTGCCCCTTTTCTAGAAAGAAAGCAGAAAACACAGTGGTTTGTTGCCTTTGTTCTTTGCAGTTAGCGCAACACTTAAATCCCCCAGAGACTGTATGGAGGCTTGTGGTCTCTGCACTTCACTGCCCTTAAAATGTTTAAAAAAAAAAAAAAAAAAATGTTTCTGGCTTCTTGCTTATATTCTGACCATTTCCAAACCCACAATGTTTATAAGAGAGGCAACCCTTGCCGTCTGGCATTTTCCCATGAACAGCCATCGTCTCTCATTTTATTTTTACTATTTTGTTTAAACCCCTCAAACCTTTCAGGATAACATACTGCCACTGGGTTGGGGACAGTTATTCTGACGGCCTGATTACAAATCACTGCCATTGTGGTCCCCAAAGGGTCAAAGAGCTTCCAAATACTCCCTAGAAACTCTGGGTTGTTTCTCTTAGATCTACGACCACCTATGCGATAAACACACCACTTTATGAAGAAGGCTGTTCTGGAGGCTAAGTTCTTAAAAAATCTTCAAAATTCGTATAGCTGGTTGGCTGGGCACCACGCTGTCAGGTGACTGTCATGTTTTCCTTTGGGTCCAAAGGCCCATTGTGATCTCATCAAAAGTTCCATACTTCACACAGCAAGCTCCTCTATGACTTCATCAGGAGACTCAGAGCTGGCCAGACAACCTGTTTTTGGCATGGCCAGACATGATCATCTTAAGCTTGAATGTTTAACACCTGGATGGGAAAGGTGCCCCATGGAATGTTCTCTCATCCTCTGAACACTGTTTATTCCAGAAGCTCTGCTTCTGCCACAACCAAACATGTCACGTAGCACTCTGAGTAGGAAAGAGAAAGAAAAGATAATTCGCAGACTACTGATACAGGCTCCTCCAGGGGAATTTGTAAATGCCTTTGATGATCTCTGTCTGCTTATCCGTGATGAAAAACTCATGCACCATCAAGGGGAGTGTGCGGGCCACCAACACTGCCAAAAATATTCTGTCCCACTCAACATCGATGGGAATGCTGTCCTCCTGTCTCACCACAATGTCGTGGGCGACTACAGGTTTTTCGACTACCAGAGCAAACTTTCTTTCAAATTTGACCTGCTTCAAAACCAGTTAAAGGACATCCAGAGTCATGGAATCATTCGGAATGAGACAGAGTACCTGAGGACTGTAGTTCTGTGCGCCTTGAAGCTGTATGTGAACGACCACTACCCAAAGGGAAACTGCAACGTGCTGAGAAAAACAGTGAAAAACAAGGAGTTCTTGATCGCCTGCATCGAAGACCACAGCTATGAAACAGCAGACTACTGGAATGGGCTTTGGAAATCAAAATGGATTTTCCAAGTCAATCCATTTCTAACTCAGGTAACAGGGAGAATTTTTGTGCAAGCTCACTACTTCAGGTGTGTCAACCTACATGTCGAAATCTCAAAGGACCTGAAAGAAAGCTTGGAGGTAGTGAACCAAGCTCAGTTGGCCCTAAGTTTCGCAAGGCTTGTGGAAGAGCAAGAGAATAAATTTCAAGCTGCAGTGTTGGAAGAACTACAGGAGTTATCGAATGAAGCTCTGAGAAGAATTCTACGAAGAGATCTTCCAGTGACCCGTACTCATATTGACTGGCAGAGGATACTCTCTGACTTGAATCTGGTGATGTATCCTAAATTAGGGTATGTCATTTATTCAAGAAGTGTGCTCTGCAACTGGATAATATAAAGGATTGCTCCTGGTAACCATCTTGATCTGATTCAGTTGTGTTTCCGGGGACGGGGGGTAGGGGAGGCACTGAGGTTATTCTCCTAAAGTTGAGAAGCCACCAGATATGTCCATCACTTGGCAGATGTAAATTTGGGGGCGATTTTTGGTTTTACTTTTTTAGGGGGGGCACATCACACAGTCTGTAGGAACTTGTTTCCCCAGGCTAGGACTGAACCTGAGCCTTCAGCAGTTGAAAGCAGAGTCCTGACCACTGGACTGCCAAGGAATTCCAGATGAAAGTTTAAATTAGGGACAAGTCTTCCAAATCATTTTATTCAAGGAATATTTACCAGTAACACAAGGAAAGGGTGATGGTAATGTGTTTCATGGTAGTGACAATCATAAAGCCAGAAACATTTATTAGAACCTAAAACGACTTTGTAGAATGTGGCATCCCAGAAGTATTAATATAGGTGGCCAGGGTTAAGGTTGTGTGAGTGTGTGTAGGAATGACTTTTGACTTTCTTTGTAACTGGAGAAGGCATGCAAACAAAAGTCATTCTGCAAATGATAATTCACCTAACTCAACTCACCAATAAGGGGGTAGATTTCAATCAGTGACATTAGGGTTGGATGGTCCATGAAACCAACAAATATCCAAAATCTAGCTCATATGAAGGACTACTGGACCCATGGCCACTCCCCCTCATACCCCAACCACTCAAAAGAATCTGGAATTACTCTAATCTCCAGGCTTTTCTTCAAAGAATCAAGTAGAAAAGCTTGACTCCCAAGCTTATATAGTCTAGCTCTTGTGAAGTCATTTATACAAGAATTTCATGCTGAACCCTGTACTAGATGAGTTACAACAAAGTTTTTGGTAATCTCACTTTATATGAGAAGAATCTAAAAATTGAGTCACTTAATTCATCCAGGCATATAGTAAGTGATGCGTGTTACTGACCCCTAGCACTCTTAATAACCCCTAGGGCAGGGTCCCCAATCTCCAGGATCTAATGTCTGATGATCTGAGGTGCAGCTGGTATAATAATAATAGAAGTAAAGTACATAATAAATGTAATGTGCTCAAATCATCCTGAAACCACCTCCCACCCCTGGTCTGTGGAAAAACTCTTCCATGAAACTGGTCCCTGGTGCCAAAAAGGTTGGACTCCACTGCTCTAAAGTATTGCAGCTCTCAGGGGAAGCCTGTTTCATGAAAAGTTGTGAACTCTACTCTGCAATGACTCAGGTAAGCATTCTACCCAAAGGATACCACTCCCAAGGGAACTAGAACTCATGGGTTGCTGTGTTCTAGCCAACCAGTCCCCTATCGCTTGTCCCAGCAATGTTACTGACCACTTTGTCTGTTCTTTAAAAATTCCAAATCTAAACCTCTCTACTAAGATTGCAGCTGAGCAGTAGCTGGGTCCCAGCCCCACACCCAACTTATGTGGTAAGCTTTATAGTTTCGACCCATGCAACTGAAAAAAAAGGTTAAATTCTATTTAATGAACATTGGAGCCAATGTTTAAGGTTCTACAAATATGTCTAAATTTCATACCTCTCTTAATTGGTGGTAGATCTTAGAGAATCTCAGGAGGGTGACCCAGGGTATATCTTTAAAACAACTTCTCCGTACCCATCCTCAGATTCTGACTTATTAGGTCAACAAATCTACATCTTGAGCAATTATAGTGATGATTCTGATACAAGGGGCTATAGAATCACATTTTAAGATATTATTGCTCTACTCTTAAAGTAACACATCGCTGCTTTCCATTTACTTAATTGAAATCATTTCCTATACAACTACTGTCCATTGAAGACTACTGCTACTCCTTCACTGGATTCACACACAGGCCAAAGACATATGTCTGCCTTCATTTGCCATGTTAAAAATTTAAGGAAAAACACTAAAGAAAAGCAACAAAGAAAAGTGCTCTCATTGCACTAAAATATACCCATCTGACAAATTCTTTCACAAAAATCTGAATTGATATTATGGTTATATATGGAAACATTGATATTACAGATCGGTCCAGCCTAAGACTTACTGTTTCATGGGACAATCACAGAAGCATTTAATGCCTACTCTAACACAGGTGTTTTTATTTTTATTTTATGTATACAAATATCCCCTCCCTCTTGAGCCTCTCCCCATCCCCCATCCCCATCCTCCACCCAGGTCATCACAGAGCACCAAGCTGAGTTCCTTGTGCTAAATAGCAGTTTCTCACTAGCTACTTATTAACAGAGGGTATTTAAAATAATATTTATTGCTATTTCTGAATATAAAAGTCACATGTACAAATCATAAAAATGCTTAAAGTGTAAAGCATATTGGCCTATTTCCTTGAATCCAATTTAATGGAATTGCTTTAAATATTAAGGATATACAGCATATAAAAATTTGTATCCCGTACTTTTTATATAATTTCCTGTATCATATTGTCCCATGTTATTAAAACTCCTTGAGCAAATACTTTTAATTATTTACATGCTACTCATATTTTCATGTGCAATAACAAGACAACCATTTCTCTATTGATACATAATTTAAATTTTTAGCATTTTATTTCTGTTATTAATTAGGCTACAGTATCTCTGTGTATAAAGCTTTGCCCACATTCTACATTATTTCCCTTAAGATAAATTCCCTAAAATCACATATTGAAAAGATATGAACATATTAATGTTCTTAGTACATATTGCCAAATTGCTTTCCAGACAGATTTAACAATTTATATTCCCATCGGTAGCATAAGAGTGCCTCGCTAAAATCTTGGCAATACTAAATATCAAATTTTTCTTTGAAAGGCAACATACTTTAAAGTAAAACAAGTATAAAAGGTATTTTACTAACTTATGTTCAGTTTAGTTCAGTTTAGTCGCTCAGTTTTGTCCGACTCTTTTTCAGACCCGATAAACTGCAGCACGCTAGGCCTCCATAATCCTAGAGTTTACACAAACTCATGTCCATTTACTTGGTGATGTCATCCAACCATCTTATCTTCTGTCGTCCCCTTCTCCTCCCGCCTTCAATCTTTTCCAGCATCAGGGTCTTTTCCAATGAGTCAGCTCTTTGCATCAGGTGGCCAAGGTATTGAGTTTCAGCTTCAGCATCAGTCCTTCCAATGAATATTCAGGACTGATTTCTTTTAGGATGGACTGGTTGGATCTCCTTGCAGTCCAAGGGACTCTCAAGAGTCTTCTCCAACACCACAGTTCAAAAGCATCAATTCTTCAGCGCTTAGCATTCTTTATAGTCCAACTCTCATATCCATACATGACTACTGGAAAAACCATAGCTTTGTCTAGACGGAACTTTGTTGGCAAAGTAATGTCTCTGCTTTTGAATATGCTATCTAGGTTGGTCATAGCTTTTCTTCCAAGGAGCAAGCATCTTTTAATTTAATGGCTGCAGTCACCATCTGCATTGATTTTGGAGCCCAAGAAATAAAGTTTCTCACTGTTTCCACTGTTTCCCCATCTATTTGCCATGAAATGATGGGACTAGATGCCATGATCTTCGTTTTCTGAATGTTGAGCTTTAAGCCAACTTTTTCACTCCTCTTTGACTTTCATCAGGAGGCCCTTTAGTTCTTTGCTTTCTGCCATAAGGGTGGTGTCATCTGCATATCTGAGGTCACTGATATTTCTCCCAGAAATCTTGATTCCAGCTTGTGCTTCATCCAGCCCAGCATTTCTCATGATGTAGTCTGCATATAAGATAATAAAGTAGGCTGACAATATACAGCCTCGATGTACTCCTTTCCCTTTTTGGAAACAGTCTGTTCCATGTCCAGTTCTAACTGTTGCCTTCTGAACTGCACACAGATTTCTCAAGTGGCAGGTCAGGTGGTCTGGTATTCCCATCTCTTTAAGAATTTTCCACAGTTTGTTCAACCTAGATGTCCATCAGCAGATGAATGGATAAGAAAGCTGTGGTACATATACACAATGGAGTATTACTCAGCCATTAGAAAGAATACATTTGAATCAGTTCTAATGAGATGGATGAAACTAGAGCCGATTATACAGAGTGAAGTAAGCCAGAAAGAAAAACACCAATACAGTATACTGACACATATATACAGAATTTAGAAAGAGGGTAATGATGACCCTTTATGCAAGACAGCAAAAGAGACACAAACGTATAGAATGGACTTTTGGACTCTGAGGGAGAGGGAGAGGGTGGGATGATTTGGGAGAATGGCTTTGAAACATGTATACTATCATGTAAGAAACGAAGTGCCAGTCTATGTTCGATACAGGATACGGGATGCTTGGGGCTGGTGCATGGGGATGATCCAGAGAGATGATATGGGGTGGGAGGTGGGAGGGGGATTCAGGATTGGGAGCTTGTATACACCCGTGGTGGATTCAGGTCAATGTATGGCAAAACCAATAAAATAAAGTATAAAAAAAAAAAAAGAATTTTCCACAGTTTGTTGTGATCCACACAATCAAAGCCTTTGGCATAGTCAAGAAAGCAGATGTTTTTCTGGAACTCTCTTGCTTTTGTGATGATCCAACGGATATTGAATCTCTGGTCCCTCTGCCTTTTCTAAACCAGCTTGAACATCTGGAAGTTCAAAGTTCACTTACTTTGAAGACTGACTTGGAGAATTTTGAGCATTACTTTACTCGCCTGTGAGATGAGTGCAACTGTGTAGTAGTTTGAGCATTCTTTAGCATTGCCTTTCTTTGGGATTGGAATGAAAACTGACCTTTTCCAGTCCTGTGCCCACTGCTGAGTTTTCCAAATTTACTGGCATATTGAGTGCAGCACTATCACAGCATCATCTTTTAGAATTTGAAATAGCTCAACTGGAATTCCATCACCACCACTAGCTTTGTTCATAATGATGCTTCCTAAGGCCCACTTAACTTCACATTCCAGAATGTCTGGCTCTACGTTGGTGATCACATGATTATCTGGGTCTTGAAGATCTTTTTTGTACAGTTCTTCTGTGTATTCTTGCCACCTCGTCTTAATATCATCTGCTTCTGTCAGGTCCATACCATTTCTATCCATTATTGTGCCCATCTTTGCATGAAATATTCCCTTGGTATCTCTAATTTTCTTGAAGAGATCTCTAGTCTTTCCTATTCTACTGTTTTCCTCTATTTCTTTGCACTGATCGCTGAGGAAGGCTTTCTTATCTTTCCTTGCTATTCTTTGGAACTCTGCATTCAGATGGGTATATCTTTCCTTTTCTCCTTTGCTTTTGGCTTCTCTCCTTTTCTCAGCTATTTGTAAGGCCTCCTCAGACAGCCATTTTGCCTGTTTGCATTTCTTTTTCTTGGGGATGGTCTTGATCCCCGCCTCCTGTACAATGTCACGAATCTCCGTCCAAAGTTCTTCAGGTACTCTATCAGATCTAATCACTTCAATCTGTTTGTCACTTCTACTGTATAACTGTAAGGGATTTGATTTGGGTCATACCTGAACGGTCTAGTGGTTTCCCCTACTTTCTTCATTTTAAGTCTGAATTTGGCAATAAGGAGTTCATGATCTGAGCCACAGTCAGCTCCCAGTCTTGTTTTTGCTGACTGGAGAAGACTCTTGAGAGTCCCTTGGACTGCAAGGGGATCCAACCAGTCCATTCTGAAGGAGATCAGCCCTGGGATTTCTTTGGAAGGAATGATGCTAAAGCTGAAACCCCAGTACTTTGGCCACCTCATGCGAAGAGTTGACTCATTGGAAAAGACTCTGATGCTGGGAGGGGTTGGGGGCAGGAGGAGAAGGGGACGACAGAGGATGAGATGGCTGGATGGCATCACTGACTCGATGGACGTGAGTCTGAGTGAACTCCGGGAGTTGGTGATGAACAGGGAGGCCTGGCGTGCTGCGATTCATGGGGTCGCAAAGAGTCGGACACGACTGAGGGACTGAACTGAAATGAACTGAACTGTATAGGGCTTCTCCATCTTTGGCTGCAAAGAATATAATCAATCTGGTTTCGGTATTGACCATCTGGTGATGTCCATGTGTAGAGTCTTCTCTTGTGTTGTTGGAAGAAGGTGTTTGCTATGACCAGTGTGTTCTCTTGGCAAAACTCTATTAGCCTTTGCCCTCCTCCATTCTGTACTCCTTCTAACTTATGCTGCCCTCTACCTAAAAGCATGCCCACAGTGATATTATTTAGTAGTTATTTTCTTTATATGAAGGCTGGAATAGTCAGGAAAATCTACAGTTACTACCTCTTTTCTGAATAATTATCACACACATACACAAATACATTTATATTTAAAGCTGGATATGGATACAAACACATGTACGTATGCCTAGGCATATACATGGGTTTCCCAGGTGGCACCAGTAGTAAAGAAACTGCCTGTCAATGCAGGAGATGTAAGAGATGTGGGTTCGATCCCCAAGTTGGGAAGATCCCCGGGAGGAGGGCATTGGAAACCACTCCAGTATTCTTGCCTGGAGAATCCCATGGACAGAGGAGCCTGGTGGGCTAAAGTCCAAAGGGTCGCAAAGAGTCGGACATGACTGAAGCAATTTAGCATGCATGCATACAGGCATATGCACACAGACACACAATGCTTCAGATTCTGAAGACTCAGTGTGATATTTTTCTTAATATTCTAGTATTTTCTCCTCAATGCTATTTCCACCTGGACTGTTATCTCCTTAAGAACATGGACCTTGTTTATCCCAAGTATCTAGTTTATAATTGTCTGTGTTAAGATACGTACTCAACGAATGAATGAATGAACAAAGCAGGATAACAGACACATGAAGCATGGTAGACTTCATCGGGCTTGAGGTTTATTTTGTAAACTGTGAATCACTGCTGTCCCTTTAAGAGCCATGCATTCCTCTGCCTATTACCAAGACTGACACTGGGACTCTTCATACTAAGGCAGTTGATTGCTTTCTGAAGCTGCCTCAAGCTCTGATGAAAACCTTTGCTCTTTTCCCACTCCCAATGGAGAGAGATTGTTTCCTCCAACATGTTTAAGAAAATCAAGTTCTCCAAAAATGATGTACAGTATTTTTTTTCTAATGTTACATCATTCCTACACTAAATAAACAACTGTGTTCCTTTACTAGCAAGACACATGCTTTCAAAAAGAGCTGCGACAGCTTCTCTTCTCTGCACTTAAAAAGATACTTATTTCCTTCTCCTTCCTAACAGTCACCAAAGTCATGTATGTTCCCTTTGAGGCACGTTCTTCTTGCACACCTGATCCTAAATCCTTGATCTTTTGTCATCCAGGCTCTTGATTCATCGTTGTTGTTTTTTTTTTTTTCTCTCTCTCCTCTATAAGCTAATGTGTGTGTATGTTAGTCATACATTCATGTCCAATTCTTTGTGACCCCATGGACTATAGCTCACCAGGCTCCTCTGTCCATGGGATTCTCCAGACAAGAACATTGGAGTGGCTAGCCATCCCTTCTCCAGGGGATCTTCCTGACCCCGGGATTGAACCCAGGTCTCCTGCATTGCAGGCAGATTCTTTACCACCTGAGCCACCAGGGAAACCCATAAGCAAACATACTCAGTTCCAATTATCCTAAAAAATAAAATCTTCCCTATGAATTTCTCAGGTCCTTTCACTGTGAAACTTTTCAAAAGATTACCCTACTCTTAGCTTTTTTTCTGTTTCCTTACCACTTATTATTTTCTTAAAGGAATAGGTTTAATTAAGACTGTGCTATGTTCTAGGCATTCTACCAAGCAATTTCACCTGCCTCATTGAATTCTTATAAGAATCATACAACAGGGAATTATTTTTTACACTTTAGAAAACTAGAAATATTCTTAAGAAATTTGGCCAAATTGACACAGCTGGTAAGTGACAGAACTGGGATTCCAATTTAGGTATGTCACACTTCAAAATTCCTGCCCTTAACTCTGTGGCTTCTGGCCCCGGAGTATACTGAGAATCCATTCTTGCAAGTTTTCAGTATCATCGTTCTTCATTCCAATGACCTCCCCTCAGTCATCATCATGGGAACTTGACTATTTCTTTATCCTGAAAAGCTTTCCTTTCCACAGTTCTAACTGCATCCTAGCCTCCTCCTGCTCTAAGTCTTTTCATTTTTCCTCTTCCACTGTACCCCACACTCAATCAGACATAGGCATCCTCCAAACTTTAGCTCTCCATTCTCTTCCTCTTACATGATCACCCTCACACACCAAGGTTTTCAGCAACCACCCTTTTCTTCACAATATTCATGATAATATTCAGCTACAACAGTACTGGATACTCATAATCCACACCTATGATTAAGTAGCTCTTCAAAACAGTATTTTTTATAGCATATGTGTCTTCTCTTTGCTCTTGGCTTTCAAACTTGTTATTTATTTTTTCCGTCTTATTTTATTATTGAACTTGATGCAAAGCACTAAGATACAACCTTGACCACATCTCCCAGGGTAGCTTCACATGAACACATCTCCCACTTACACCTGACCTTCAAGAACATCCTGTCTTGACACAGCTACCCCTTGATCCACACTCCATCCAACCATCCCTCCAACCCTGGCCACCTATGTTCTACAAACAAAAACAAGACATCTACTAAATAATCTTAGAGATGACCCAATCAACTGGACTGTGCCTCGCTTCTACATTTCAATATTACCTAGAAGTCCTACTTAGTGAGTGAGTGAAGTCGCTCAGTTGTGTCCGACTCTTTGCAACCCCATGGACTGTAGCCTACCAAGTTCCTCTGTCCATGGGATTTTCCAGGCAATAGTACTGGAGTGGGTTGCCATTTCCTTCTTATAGTGTGTCAAAGGCAGAAATTTCAGAATTAAGTTTTTATTCTTTCCTGCCTCTCTCCTCTTCAATAATATGATTTTTTCCTCCTTTAGAATCTCTGTCTTACCATTAATTCAAGATCAAAACTTCAGGCATCTTTAACTCCCTTCCTATTTCCCCAAATCCAATTAGTCATTGTAATTTTTTATTACTATTCTTTGAAGTATTTTTCTTATTTTTTCCCTTTCTCACTTATCAGTAAATTTTGTTACTTCTCATATATCATGTTTTCTAACTAGCCTTCTTTTATTTCCTTTTTAAAACCTCTTCTCTGAGACGCTGCCAAGTTAATTTTCATAAACCTTAACTGATTATTCACTGGTGTTACAATCTTAATCAAATACTTTTAGAAAACATCTACTGACTAGGGGTTACATTTTAAACTTTCTGGCTTAGCATTCCAAGGTCCCCCATGACCCAAATGTCCCTGTATCTTCCATGGATTTAATATGGCTAAACTGGACTTTAGGATTGGACTTAAACACCTTTTCCAAAAAGCCTATGAGAAGCTTCATCACAAATGCTCTCTTCATTTCCTACATGTAAATACCTACTTTCTCTAATTTTGCCATGAAACTTTCCCATCCTAATTTGAATATTAGACATCTGTGTCCTATTCCTCTTAATACACTAACGAAGGGATTTTGCTGCATTCATACACAATGTAGTGGAAATCTATGAAATTTTGAGTCAGAATATCTAAATTTGAGTTCTCATTCTATCAATCATCTCTTTTGTAACAAAACACAAGGTTAAAATATATGATTTCTTTGATACCCAATTGTTCCATTTGTTAAATGCATGATGTTTTATATATAATGTGTGAGCAACAAATGGTTAGTGTAAATGTCCCAGGTAGGAGAGCTTCCTATAAGTCTCTCAGGTTGGCCAGAGCTTCACAAGCAGTATTTCCTAAAGATAAGAGAAAGGATCTGAGAGCATCATTCCTCAATTCAAACAAAGCTCTCTGTCTTCTGGGAACTGTTTACCAATATCTCTGATTTGGAAATACAGATTAATATTTTAAAGATCTTTCATAGTGTCTGGCACAAGATAAAAATATAATTCCCATGCTATATTTTCCTGGAAATAAATTCCTTGTATCATATTATATGCCAAATGAAAGTAGATCCCTTAAGGAAGCACCGCATCTGAGGTAAGGAGCAGCGGATGTGCTTTACTGGAGCAGCCGTGAAGAGAGACCCCACGTCTAAGGTAAGAGAAACCCAAGTAAGACAGAGGCACTGAGAGAGGGGATCAGAGGACAGACAGACTGAAACTACAATCACAGGCAACTAGCCAATCTGATCACACAGACCACAGCCTTGTCTAACTCAATGAAACTAAGCCATGTCATGTGGGGCCACCCAAGATGGCCATGTCATGGTGGAGAGATCTGACAGAATGTGGTCCACTAGAGAAGGGAATGGCAAACCACTTCAGTATTCTTGCCTTGAGAATCCCATTAACAGTATGAAAAGTCAAAAAGATCGGACACTGAAAGACAAACTCCCCAGGTCAGTAAGTGCCCAATATGTTACTGAAGATCAGTGGAAAAATAACTCCAGAAAGAATGAAGGGATGGAGTCAAATCAAAAACAACACCCAGTTGTGAATGGAACTGGTGATGGAACCAGGGTTCAATGCTGTAAAGAGCAATATTGCATAGGAACCTGGAATGGCAGGTCCATGAATCAGGGCAAATTGGAAGTGGTCAAATAGGAGTTCACAAGAGTGAACATCAACATTCTAGGAATCAGTGAACTAACATAGACTAGAATCAGTGAGTTTAACTCAGATGACCATTATATCTACTTCTGTGGGCAGGAATCCCTTAGAAGAAATACAGTAGCCATCATAGTCAACAAAAGAGTCCAAAATGCAGTACTTGGATGCAATCTCAAAAACAACAGAATGACCTCTGTTTGTTTCCAAGGCAAACCATTCAATATCACAGTAATCCAAATCTATGCTCAGACCAGTAATACTGAAGAAGCTGAAGTTGAACAGTTCTATGAAGACCCACAAGACCTTCTAGAACTAACACCCAAAACAGATGTTCTTTTCACTATAGGGGACTGGAATGCAAAAGTAGGAAGTCAAGAAACACTTGGAGTAATAGGCAAATTTGGCCTTGGAGTACAGAATGAAGCAGGGCAAAGGCTAGTAGAGTTCTGCCAAGAGAACACACTGGTCATAGCAAACACTCGCTTTCAAAAACACAAGAGAAGACTCTACACATGGACATCAGCAGACAGTCAACACCGAAATCAGATTGATTATATCCTTTGCAGCCAAAGGTGGAGAAGCTCTATACAGTCAGCAAAAACAAGCCTGGGAGCTGACTGTGGTTCAGACCATGAACTTCTTATTGCCAAATACAGACTGAAATTGAAGAAAGTGGAGAAAACCACTAGACCATTCAGGTATGACCTAAATCAAATCCCTTATGACCATACAGTGGAAGTGAGAAATGGATTTAAGGGACTAGATCTGATAGACAGAGTGCCCGATGAACTATGGATGGAAATTTGTGACATTGTACAGGAGACAGGAATCAAGACCATCTCCAAGAAAAACAAATGCAAAAACAGCAAAATGGCTGTCTGAGGAGGCCTTACAAATAGCTGTGAAAAGAAGGGAAGCGAAAAGCAAAGGAGAAAAGGAAAGATATACCCATTTGAATGCAGAGTTCCAAAGAATAGCAAGGAGAGATAAGAAAGCCTTCCTCAGTGATCAATGCAAAGTAATAGAGGAAAACAATAGAATAGGAAAGACTGGAGATCTCTTCAAGAAAATTAGAGATACTAAGGGAACATTTCATGCAAAGATGGGCTCAATAAAGGACAGAAATGGTAGGGACCTAACAGAAACAGAAGATATTAAGAAGAGGTGGCAAGAATACACAGAAGAACCATACAAAAAAGATCTTCATGACCCAGATAATCACAATGGGGTGATCACTCACCTAGAGCCAGACACCCTGGAATGTGAAGTCAAGTGGGCCTTAGAAAGCATCACTATGAACAAAGCTAGTGGAGGTGATGGAATTCCAGTTGAGCTATTTAAAATCCTGAAAGATGACGCTGTGAAAGTGCTACACTTAATATGCCAACAAATTTGGAAAACTCAGCAGTGGCCACAGGACTGGAAAAGGTCAGTTTTTATTCCAATCCCTAAGAAAGGCAATGCTAAAGAATGCTCAAACTACTGCACAATTGCAGTCATCTCACACGCTAGTAAAGTAATGTTCAAAATTCTCCAAGCCAGACTTCAGCAATACGTGAACTGTGAACTTCCAGATGTTCAAGCTGGTTTTAGAAAAGGCAGAGGAACCAGAAATCAAATTGCCAACATCTGCTGGATCATGGAAAAAGCAAGAGAGTTCCAGAAAAGCATCTATTTCTGCTTTATTGACTATGCCAAAGCCTTTGACTGTGTGGATCACAACAAACTGGAAAATCCTGAAAGAGATGGGAAATCCAGACTACCTGACCTGTCTCTTAAGAAACTTGTATGCAGGTCAGGAAGCAACAATTAGAACTGGACATGGAACAACAGACTGGTTCCAAATAGGAAAAGGAGTATGTCAAGGCTGTATATTGTCATCCTGCTTATTTAACTTCTATGCAGAGTACTTCATGAGAAACGCTAGGCTGGAGGAAGCACAAGCTGGAATCAACATTGCCAGGAGAAATATCAATAACCTCAGATATGCAGATGACACCACCTTTATGGCAGAAAGTGAAGAAGAACTAAAGAGCCTCTTGATGAAAGTGAAAGAGGAGAGTGAAAAAGTTGGCTTAAAGCTCAACATTCAGAAAACTAAGATCATGGCATCTGGTCCCATCACTTCATGGCAAATAGATGGGGAAACAGTGTCAGACTTTATTTTGGGGGACTCCAAAATCACTGCAGATGGTGACTGCAGCCATGAAATTAAAAGACACTTACTCCTTGGAAGGAAAGTTATGACCAACCTTGACAGCATATTCAAAAGCAGACATTACTTTGCCAACAAATGTCCATCTAGTCAAGGCTATGGTTTTTCCAGTGGTCATGTATGGATGTGAGAGTTGGACTGTGAAGAAAGCTGAGTGCCGAAGAATTGATGCTTCTGAACTGTGGTGTTGGAGAAGAGTCTTGAGAGTCCCTTGGACAGCAAGGAGATCCAACCAGTCCATCCTAAAGGAGATCAGTCCTGGGTGTTATTGGAGGGACTGATGTTGAAACTGAAACTCCAATACTTTGGCCACCTGATGCGAAGATCTGACTCATTTGAAAAGACCCTGATTCTGGCAAAGATTGAGGGCAGGAGGAGAAGGGGACAAGAGAGGATGAGATGGTTGCATGGCATCACCAATTCGGTGGATATGGGTTTGGGTGGACTACGGGAGTTGGTGATGAATAGGGAGGCCTGGCATGCTATGGTTCATGGGGTCAAAAAGAGTCGGATACGACCTAGCAACTGAACTGAAGGAAGCTCCAGGGATAAGATTTGCTTTCAAATTTAATCAATCAGGCTTCCCTGGCAGCTCAGTGGTAAAGAACCCACCTGCCAGTGTAGGAGACATGGGTTCAATCTTCCCTGGTCCGGGAAGATACAACATCCCAAGAACAATGAAGGCTTGTGCCACAACTATGGAGTTTGTGCTCTAGTGCCTGGAAGTCACAGCTATTGAAACCCATGAGCCCTAGAGCCCAAGCTTCACAACAAGAGAAGCTACTGCAGTGAAAAGCCCGTGCGTTGCAACTAGAGTAGCCCTCACTCGCTGCAACTAGAGAAGAGCCTGCACAGCAGCAGTGATGACACAGCACAGCCAAAAATAAATAAATGGATAATTTAAAAATTCATCTATGAATGATGAATGTCCCATTAGGAAACAGATACAAATACAGATAGGATACTTCAAAGAAAATATAATGAAGGAATTATCCACAAAGATGTGGGAACACAAGGGACAGTGGAATAACGTGAGAGCAGTTTACCTCTTTAGATCAGGGTCAGGGAGTTACCACTAGAATGTGGAAGGAGTCAGTATAATGGGTCAACAGAAGAAATGCTGTAACCTTCTGTGGAGGAACACTCCAGCTCAAGGAGACCCCTCAGGAAGAGAGCCAAGGGCATCAGTATACTTCTTTCTCTCGCTTCTGTCAGAGCTCCCCTTTGGCAAACCCAATCAAAAATGAGAGGGCAAGGGAGTCCATGAATAGTCCATGCGCATTTGTCTTCCAAGGCCAATAGTTGGGGGGCAGGGGAGGTAAAAGGAAGAAGATGGATCTGGAGGGGCAAATGGAAGATACCAGAAACACATTCATTCATCTGAATATGATTTCTCATACCAGGCAGGTCTTTTGTTTTAGCATGACGAACATCTGGCATTTTCTTAGTACATTTCATCCTTTTGTTCATTTAAAAATGTCATTATTTTGAACAAATAAATATATTTTGTAAAGCTACATAAAAGCTCTGTTTGGAAGGATTTCAAATAATTTTTCTATATACTTCAGTCCATTTTAACTCCCCTGAAAAGGACAACCTCTTCTAGGTTATAAATGCAACAGCTTTCCTGAATTAATTTTATTACATAAATATAATACTTATCATACTGTTCTTATTTCCCTAGTCACGTTTTATTCTTATTTTGGAATATGTAAAGTACCTGCACTTTGCAAGCACCATGTCTGTGCACTAAACTCATATGAATAAAAAATAATTTATGGTGTGAATAGGATTTACTAATTGAACAAATTCTTTTTTTTATTCCCAAAGAATGTGATCAGTGACCCTAGCAGCATGCAAATGCAGCCCCTCAGTTCAGACATAGTCAAGGCAAGGGACAATGAAGTAATGCAAAAATTCCATAAACATCATATTTTTTTAGTAGAGATACCTGAACAGTATCCCAGTGTTTCCAAAAGATATTTACTAGGTTCACTTCAGTACTTCATTTTATACCTCATTCTTGGATTAAACAATCTTCAATAGCTCAAACGCTTTCAAATTTATTAGAAAATAACAAAAAAAGAAAAATCAAGACTCTTTTGCCAAACTATTATTATAGCATAACAAATGCCCAAAGTTCAAGAAGGGTCTGAGGTATTTGTCTGGCATTAAATTCACCAAGTCTAGCACTGAAATTCATTCATCAAACTGATCTCTTCAGAATTTCTAGAAATTCTTGCACTGTGTCATGATTTCTAATGACAAGACCTCATGATACAGAAGAAAATATGATGAGAGTGGCTATTTATAGTCACATGGAACCATTCAATACACTTTGTTGGCCACTGACTCTCAGTACACATCTATTCATAGGGAATTTGACTAGAAAATTTGAGTTAAGCTGCATTGACTTAGCTTGTCCTAGGATGTACTTTTATTTTTTAATTGGAGGAAAATTGCTTCACAATATTGTGTTGGTTTGGGGATGTACTTCTAATCAGCTACCAACACCCATAGTCACACTGTATTCATTCACCCAAGAAGACCTCATACCAAACCCTTCTGGACTTTGCAGAACAATCTGACCTGGCCCAACTCATCCATATGTGTCTCCTCTTCTTCCTTTTTAAAAGACTAAAATCCCAAGATCCTCTCTTATGTTACTGCAAATTTATTTAACTCCAAAATTCTTCTGCAAAATATTTTCATGGACTTATTACTAACCCTGTTTCCTTTTTACATTCCCATCAATCAATTCCTTCTTTTAAATTAACCTTCAAAAAATAGGTCTTTATTTAAAAAAAAAAAAAAAAAAGGTCTTTATAGATGTATGCCTCAAGAAAAAGGACTTACTTACTTTGGTGAAGCCATTACAGAGTGTGGAATATAATGAGTGTTTGGTAGATTTTTTCTTTTTTTTCTTTCTTTCTTTTTTTTTTTTTTTTTTTTGAGGACAATTGCTTTACAATGCTGTGTTGGTTTCTGCCATACAAAAATGTGAACCAGTCAGAATTTTATGTATATATTCTCTCCCTCTCGAGCCTCCCTCTCCCATCCCATCCCACCCCTCTAGGTTGTCACAGAGTACCAGGCTGGAATTTCCGGATTATATAGCTGCTTCCTGATAATTATCTATTTTACACATGGTAGGGTAAAGTATATCAATGCTACCTTCTCAATTCATCCTATTTGTGGAATGTGTAGATGGACAGTCAAATGAATGAATACATTGAAGGGAGAAAATAAACTCTGTTTCCTTTAAATAGATAACTTCTCTACTAAATATTTTAATCTTCAAAGCATCAAGAAATGATGCTGAAAACGCAGGGATAAAGGATGTGCCTGACATCCCATATAAAGTTTGAATATGCAGCATATGCCCCTGCTTGGAGAGTCTCAATCTACATTAAAGGCTCAGAGGTAGTCTGCTGTTAAAGAAATTTTTTTAGTTGAGTATCTTCCGGAATCATTTTTGATTACTCCTTTTTCCCCTCACCATCCACATCTAACCAATCTGCAAGGTCTATGAGTTTAACCTTTCAAAGAATATCTGTCTACTTCTCTCTACCACAACTGCTGTTACTGTGGACTATGGCCCCATTGTGCCTCTCAGGGCCTCCCAATTGACATCTCTGCATCCACTCTTAGACCCATAACCATTCCAACAATGAAGCCAAAATAAGCTTTCAAAAATATAAATTGATTCCTTGCATACCAATGAGTTAAATGTTCTTAAAGTACAGTCTTCATAAATAGGCCTGCAGAGCCTTTTGACCTTTAGCTGGAACCTCACTCTCAAACTTTATCTACCACTACTTGCCCACCACTCTTGTCCACTAGGCTCCATCCTCTGCCTTTTCCCTGCCAAACCCTTTCCAACATGAGGGACTTTGTACTTGGAATTTCCTCTGCCTGAAAACATACCCTTCAGCTCTTATGATTAACTCTCTTCACTCTTTAAACCTCAGTTCATGTATCTTCTATCTGAACCTCCTCTAAAGCACTGGCCCTTCCCAGTTCTCTCCCACATCACTAACTTTATTTATTTCATAGTGGGAGCTTGTATGCCCAGTTGCTTCAGTTGTGTCCAACTGTTTGTGACCCCATGGACTGTAGCCTGCCAGGCTTCTCTGTCCATGGGATTCTCCAGGCAAGAATACTGGAGTAGATTGCCATGTCCTTCTCCTTCCTGACCCAGGGATCCAACCAGCGTCTCTTTATGTCTCCTGCATTGGCAGATGAGTTCTTTACCACTGGCACCACCTGGGAAGCACTCATCACCACTAAAATTTTTTAAATTCTGATTTCCTGCATTAGAATACCAACCCAATGGGGGCAGCAACCTTGTTTATTTACCAGAACATACTTAGTACATAAATAATACCTGACACATGACGGAGAATAAATATTCACTGAACAAATACGTTTATTTAGGGGATCCTCTTTGAAGTAAAACTTAATAACATTCCACAGACCACATAAAGTCAAGCATAAGCTGAAAAGTTATCACTTTACATAAGAGGTTGAGGCATATCTTCAAGGAGTTAAGAATTTCTATTCATATATGAGCTTTATAATTCTGACATAAATTATTATGTGTGCTCAAAAATCCATTACAACTAATGTCAAAGCTATTAGGTGTGTGGGAGTGTGTGCTCAGTCACAGTCAACTCTTTTCAACCCCATGGACTCTAGCCACCAGGCTCCTCTGTCCATGGAATTTCTCAGGCAAGAATACTGAAGTGGTTTGTCATTTCCTCCTCCAGAGGATCTTTCGGAACAAAGGATCAAACCCACATCTCTTTCGTCTCCTTCTTTGGCAGGTTGATTCTTCCCTGGTTGCTCAGCAGTAAACAATCAACTTGCCAATGCAAGAGATGTGGGTTCAATACCTGGGTCAGGAAAATCCCCTGGAGGAGGGCATGGCAACCCACTCCAGTATTCTTGTCTGGAGAATCCCATGGACAAAGGAGCCTGGTGGGCTACAGTCCATGGAGTTGCAAAGAGTCAGACATGACTGAGCAGGCACACACACACACACACACACACACACACACACACACACACCTGGGAAATCCTTTATTTATCTACTGTGTTAATACATTTTAATTAGCCAGTATATGTCCTAATTTCTACAAATAATTCTCTCTTGCTTTGGATGTTTCCTTATAACTGATTTCATCCTTGTCTTAAAAAATTGATGTTAAAGTCTTCTGCTGATAAACCCTTCTAAGTTTGGAAATAGTAAGTGCTTCGTAGCATTTTTGGTTCTTTTTTGGACTAAACGACCAACCATCATACAGCTTTATTTCTTCTTTTAGAGACTGGGAAATTGAAATGAGGCCCTGGGAATTTGAGTGCCTTTTTCAAAATCATGCAGCTTTAATTAACACTATAGTCCTGGGTCCAGGTTACTTTCACATTTTGTTCTATTTTCCCTATTATTTCTAAGTTCACAAGACAGAAATTAGGAGTATATACGGGGTGTGTATCACGTCCAGCTCTCTGCGGCCCCATGGACTGTAGCCTGCCAGGTTCCTCTGTCCATGAGGTTTTCCAGGCAAGAATACCAGAGTGGGTTGCCACTTCCTCCTCTGGGGAATCTTTCTGACCCACGCAGGGATCGATTGGATGTCTCTTGCGTCCCCTGGACTGGACTTCTTTACCACTGAGCCATCAGGAAGCCCATGTATGGAGGACTGGATCCAAACGCCGATGTTGAGCAACACCTAATTTCAGAGCGGATGCCTGAAAAGACCCAGTTCCATTTCTAGTACAGTGCAGCAGTTGATCAGCTGTTAATTATGACCTAAGTAGAATCTGATACCCATCTATTTCCCCTTTTGATAATTCTCTTTTGATAACTGGATGAACTTGTCCTAACAAAGAAAATCCTAACAGCTCCATTCCCATTTATACTATCAACTTGCCTACACGTGGATACTATCCTCCTCCCCTTAAAAAAAGAAAAAAAAAAAAAGACTCTACAATTTCTTAGTAAATTGAGGTAACACTAACGCTCATAATTTTAACAGATTTTTTTAAATGCTCTTCATGTGGTTGATGAATGGTGAAATAACACAGCTCTTGAGTGAGAAGCTATAAAGAAGGGAAGTAAACCTTATCCTTCCTCTGTTAATATACTCAATTTGACACAAGAAGCTGATTAAATTAGACAGAAGAAGACAGCAACCCTAATTTTAAAATGGGCGAAGTATAGCAATAGGCAATCTGGTGTCGGTTTAGATGCTAAGTTGTGTCTGACTCTTGCGACCCCATGGACTGTAGCCTGCCAGGCTCCTCTGTCCATGGGATTTCCCAGGTAAAGATACTGGACTGGATTACCATCTCCTCCTCCAGGGGCTCTTCCCCACCTAAGAATCGAACCTGCATCTCCTGCCTTCCTACAGTAAAGTAGATTCTTTACTGACTGAGCCAAGATAATCCAAAACAAATAAGAAAAACATGTGCAATAATCAAAGAAATGCAAATTAAAACTACCATTAGTGGTTTTAATTTTAAAAGGCAAAATAGTAGAAGCTGATTTAAGAAAATTATGGTAACAATGTGTATTTGTGTATATGTACAAGTCCCTGTACATGTTTCCATATGCACACGTGTGTATATGCCTGTGTATGTGTGTGTGTATGTGTGTGTGTATAGGAACTCTCATATATTATTGCTAGTGGGAAATTAAACAAAAGTTCCTGTTCTCAGGAGCAATCTGGCACTATTTAGTCAAATTAATTGTATGCAGATCCTATGTCCTAGCAATTTCATTCCTGGGTATATTTCCTTCCAAATTTCTCACACGTCTCCAGAAGGAAACATGTACAACGATGTCCACTGCAGTGTTGTTTGTTGCAGCAGGAAGCTAATCTCAGTTTAGAAGTTCACCAATGATGGATTAAAAGTCAAATGTGGTGGGATTTCCTGGCGGTCTATCAGTTGGGACTCCACGCTTCCACTGCAGGGGGACATGGGTTTGATTCCTGGTTGGGGAACTAAGATCCCACATACTGCATGGTGCAGCCAAAAAGTAAAGAAATGAATAAATTTTTGAAAAGTTAAACATGGTAAACGCACACCAAGGAATATCATGAATGGCTGGAAGAATAGAGCAAATGTACACGGAACAGTATATGTAAGCTAAATCACTTCAGTCATGTCTGAGTCTTTGTGACCCCATGGATTGTAGCCCACCAGGCTCCCCTTTTCACAGGATTTTCCAGGCAAGAATACTGGCATGGGTTGCCATATCCTTCTTGGTGGATGGTACAAGCACACTGCTGGATAAAAGCAAGTAAGATACAATATGATTTGTATCATGAAAACAAATGCAGAGATTAAACACGATACTCCAAATAATGCACACTTTTTAAGAATGTATTTTTTAAAACATACATTAAATGCATTAGAATAGTTTCCTAAATAGGAAACAAATTGAAAAGTACTAATAATAAACACCTGTAAAATAGCTAGTGGGAAGTTGCTGTATAACACAGGGAGCTCAATCCAGTGCTCTGTATCAACCTAGAGGAGTGAGATGGTGGGTGAGGGTGGGAGGGAGGTTCAAGAGGGAAGGGATATACTTATACTTATGGCTGATTCGTGCTGTTGTATGGCAGAAAGCAACACGACATTGTAAAAGCAATTATCATCCAATTAAAATTAAATTCTAGGCTTCCCTGGCGATTCAGTAGTAAATAATTCGCCTCCCAATTTAGAAGATATGGATTCGATCCCTGATCCGGGAAGATCCCACATGCTGAGGAGCAACTGAGCTCATGTGCCACAAATAATGAGCTCTAGAGTACAAGTGTCGTATCTACCAAAGCATACGGACCCTAGAACCTGTGCTCCTCAACAAGAGTAGCCACTGCAATGAGGAGCCTGCACACTGCAACTAGCAGCAAAGACCCATCATAGTCAAAAAGAGGTAAATAAATAAATAAAATTACCACAAAAAAAAGAAATTTAAAAAAATAAACAGTTGCAGACACAAGAGAAAAGGAAAGAGAAACAGAAGTAAAAAGAGCTTTACTTGGTTAGAAGCAGAACTTAAAGTCCCCAAAGACGAGCAGAAATACCGCCCCCCACAACATTTTCCTCACCATCCCTCACTTTCCGCGGTTTAGAAGGCACCACACTTCATCTCCAGCTCACGTAGCTGTGAAAAGTCCGCAGTAGTGAGACTGAGGCCAAGGACAAGAGAAGGCTGTGCCCTGAATGAAGTTGGGAATGTCACTCACGGGTCTCAGGTTGACTTCCTCAAGATAAGCATGAACTGGGGCTGGAAAAGAAAGTCCATCCTTGTTTTTCTCAAGGGGGTGACTGGCAAGGGTGAGTTTGGCTCCACAGACTGTAATGGGTACCACTGTCTAGGAGAGATCGAAAGAGACCCGGACTTGTGGAAAACTGGAAAGGCAGCATGTTTCTTGCCAGGTCAAAAAATTTTTAAAGTCTGATCATAAAGATAGAGCATAGCTTTACTGTGACTGGCACAAAATTGGAACAATTTTCTGTGTAACAAAAGTGCTTTGTCGAGGACATAAATTACCTGCTTCTCCAGTTTCCCTCCTTCTGATCCTCAATTTCATTCTCTATCTTGTTGCCTCACCTAGCTTCCTGATGGTGAAGAAAATTAGCAGAGAGAAGTTTCTGGAACTATTCATTTTTAAATTTTTATTTATTAGAATTCAGTGAATGTGTCAGAAAAAGCAAAACCACAAAGATAAAATCCATTTATCTTTAAGCAGAGTACTGCATTTGAAGGAATTTAGCTGTAAAATTATCCGTGATATTTTTCTGAAAAAAATGAGTTGACACTTTTCAAATAAGTACTGGAGGGGCTTTGATGCCCTCACCATACAATCACATGTATTCTCAAGATGCCCTGGAGTTTATGGCACAAAGTACAGATAGCACAAGACTTGACACTAGAACGTCAATTTATATCCACCCCACGAAACAAGATTCAGAGGAATACAGTGCATTTTTACAGTCAACACTGTAGCTATGGAAAATATTTTGGGCACCCCTATAGCCCAACTCAAAACATTTTTAATTACTCAACATTTTTAATTAACTCAAACTTTTTAATTACATTATTAAAATATGGTTCTTATGCACAGAGGCCAAAAGGTGTTTGGAATGGCTATAGTGAGACAATACCTTATGGAATCAGCAAGAGATTCTCAGGCAACCCTCTCATCTCCATCCAGTGAAGTCCAGAGTTAGAAATCTATGTATTCTATCCATCTAATAAAACTATGCCCCTCTGTCTGCATCCCCACCCTATTAGCTTTCTCCTGGGAAAGTGATCATGGAGAAGCTTTTAAGGATGCCACAGTAAACTCTTTCCAAAAGTCTACAGAACATGAGGTCTACAGAACAAAAGTCTGTATGGTCAAAGCTATGGTTTTTCCAGTAGTCACGTACGGATGTGAGAACAGGATGATAAAGAAGGCTGAGTGCCAAAGAACTGATGCTTTCAAACTGTGGAGAAGACTGGAGAAGACTCTTGAGAGTCCCTCGGACAGCAAAGAAATCAAACTAGTCAATCCTAAAGGAAATCAACCCTGAATATTCATTGAAAGGACTGATGCTGAAGCTGAAGCTCCAATACTTTGGCCACCTGATACGAAAAGCTGATTCACTGGAAAAGACCCTGATGTTAGGAAAGATTGAAGGCAGGAGAAGAAAGGGGCCACAGAGGATGAGATGGTTGAATGGAATCATCAGTTTAATGGACATGAGTTTGAGCAAACTCTGGGAGATAGCAAAGGACAGGGAAGTCTGGCATGCTGCAGTCCATGGGGTCGCAAAGAATAGGAGATGACTTAGCAACTGAACAAGTGCACACTCTTCCAGCTTCTGAGTAAGATGGGCCAGGTAGGGCCTTTGTTGTGACAACATCAGCAGTTCACTTCCCTTCCTAATCCAGGAGTAGGCAAACTTTTTCTGAAAACATTGGATCACATATTTTTTAGGCTTTGCAGGTAACAAAAGGTCAACCTCTATCTATCTATATATATATTTTTTAACCCTTTAATGTATGGCAAAACCAATACAGTATTGTAAAGTAAAATAAAGTAAAAATAAAAATTAATTTAAAAAAAGAAAAAAAAATGTAAGAATAATTCTTACTTAACTTGGGGCCATAAACAGATAGGCTGTGGGCCCAATTTGGTTTGCAGAGCCTGCTTCAACCCATAACTGCTTTCCTTGCCTGCTCCTGTTAATTTCAAGAGGACACCCCAATAAAAATACTGCAAGCAAATCCTTGTCTCAGAGCTGGTTTCCTGGCAACCTGATTACGACAGCTTAACAAAGGGAGGACTGAGACTGAGAGGTTTAACAAGAATTTGTTGGGAAACGTGGTGACAACATTGATTTTACCCAAGCTCTATGGTCCTAGAAAATAGAAACAATTAATCCTCCAAATCAGGGGTCTGCAACCTCTGAGATCTAATGCCTGATGATCTAAGGTGGACTTGATGTAATAATAATAGAAATAAAGTGCACAATAAACGTGCTTGAATCATCCTAAAACCATCCGCTGCCCTGGTCCGTGGAAATATTGTTTTCCATTAAACCCATGCCCAGGGCCAAAAAGGTTGGGGACTGCTGCTCCAAACCAGTTTTCCAAAAACTCCCACCCTATTGTGTTCCAGGAAAGGGCTTCTTGTGAAGAACCTTCCCCCCATACAACTCAGATCACCGTCTACTTTCTCCTAACTCCCATGAGACTCTTAGATGACTCCCTTGTTTACCTATAAGGCCAGACATCATCCCTCAAAATTCCTATTCTTTGTCTCATAAATGACTGGCTGAACCATCTGTCCCCCCAAAACTAGCTAGACAAGGAAATAAACTGTTCCTGTTCTTCTAACAGACTGAGGCTTCCTCTGATGACAGAAACCAATCTCAAGTGTAAAATCGCTTCATCTGCAGCTTCAAGATTCTTCCCTATACAACCTACAAAACCACCCTGCTGAGACACTCCCATCCTCGGATCCCCCTATTGCAATATTCTGAATAAATTCAATTTCATTACCTGTTCTGGGTGTTTTGCTTTTGAAACTGAGATAACCACGGGCAAAAGCAACATAATATATACAGGCACTAAGGCATCAAAGGACTTGGTATTGTCAAAGAGACAAGACAAAGTCTGATGTGGCAGGAATCGAGAGTTGTGGTTGGACTCTGAGTGAATGCCAGTGAGGGTAGACTGAATCACCTCATACATTAAACCAAGCACTGGATCCTTGTTGCAGGAAAATTCCTGAGGCCTTTGTACAGTTCCCTCACGGAGGTAAAGAGGCTTAGTGACTAGACAAGGGAGACTAAGTCCGGCAATGGACAAAAAGAAGCATCCTGAAAGTCCACCTACAGAGGAATGGATAAAGATGTGGCACATATATACAATGGAATATTAGCCATAAAAAGAATGAAATAATGCCATTTGCAGTGACCTGGATGGACCTAGAGATTGTCATACTGTCAGACAAATTTCAGATGATATTGTTTATATGTGAAATGTAAAAAAAAAAAAAAAGGTACAAACAAATCTATTTACAAAACAGAAACAGAGTCACAGATGTAGAAAACAAACAGAATTGTGAAGGGGGAAAAGGAGAAGGATAAATGGGGAGACTGGGATTGCCATATACACACTGCTGCTGCCGCTGCTGCTGCTAAGTCGTTTCAGTCGGGCCCGACTCTGTGCGAGCCCAGAGACGGCAGCCCACCAGGCTCCCCCATCCCTGGGATTCTCCAGGCAAGAGTACTGGAGTGGGTTGCCATTGCCTTCTCCAATGCATGAAAGTGAAAAGTGAAGTCGCTCAGTCGTGTCCAACTCATAGCAACTTCATGGACTGCAGCCTACCAGGCTCCCCTGCCCATGGGACTCTCCAGGCAAGAGTACTGGAGTGGGTTGCCATTGCCTTCTCCTACTATATATAAAATAGATCACTTATAAGAACCTACTGTGTAGCACAGGGAACTCAAGACTCTGCAAAGATCTATATGAGAATGAATCTAAAAAAGAATGGACATATGCATATGCATAACTGATCCATTTTGCCATATAGCAGAAAATGACACACACTGTAAATCAATTGTATGCCAATAAAAAGTAATTTAAAGAAAAGAGAAAGAGAGACAGAGACTGGCCCTTTGATGAGCAGAGATCTTCAACTGACACATCCTTAAAGTCCTCAAAATAGTTTTGGGAACTGTATATCCACTTGTACATTTATAAGTTACCCTTAAGATTTTTCATAAAAAGCTTAAATTATTTCAGGTAATTCAGGCATATTGTAAATATTTACATCTTGAAATAAAATACACATATTAAGTTTTTTTTTCTTTTTATATCAGGTTTTAAAAAGCAGTCAACAGAATCTAAATATCCTAGATTTATCTATCTAAAAAATAAGTGAACACTTTATTTTATATAGTTCCTTTATCTCTTTGAAATTTTCTATTTCATTTCACCAACATATTTTATGCTAATGTCATATATCTTTATGCTGGAAAGGTTTTTACTGGAAGTAAAAGTCTTTTATGCTAGCAAATATAATACATCTTTGCTCAAAACTCTGTATGTAATTTTCTCCATTGTCTATAGAGCCTTAGTTTAAAAATAGTTTTTTCTCCAATAAACATTTTTCAGCACAACATAAATATATTAAAAACTTGGTGATTGGTTATTAAATATAAAATAAAACTTATTGAAGATATACCTTATAATGTATGGCTCAAACTAACATTTCCATTGAATTTTTATATATATGAATAAATATTATTAATTGCTGAAGAGAGAAAGGATTCAGCATCAAATATATTTTTCTTCTTATTTCATAGATATAAGAAATGGGGAAACTATCAGACAAATAAGTGGACAGGAGTAAAAAGTTTTCTGATAGCAATGTCACTGTATTCTTTAAATTCTTCTGAATTATATACTAAAAATCACACCATAATCTATTGTCAAAAATTATTGCTGATGATGTATCAATTAACAAACTTGTTAGGTAGCCCTTTTATTGTATTGAAAGCAAAAAATTAGAAACCAACTTATTTGCAAAGGGCTTTATTATAATGGGTTTCCCTGGTGGTACAGATGGTAAAGAGTCGGCTTACGATGCGGGAGATCCGGGTTCAATCCCTGGGTTGAGAAGATTCCCTGGAGGAGGGCATGGCAACTCACTCCAGTATTCTTGCCTAGAGAATCCCATGGACACAGGAGCCTTGCAGGCTACAATCCATGGGGTCACAAAAAGTCTGACACAACTGAGTGACTGACACTTTCAGTTTCCTATACTAGGCCCTGACATTCTCGGTTTCTTGGAAGAGCACAAAGGCTTTACCAAGACTCAGCCAATGATTTGCCTTGTGCCTGCAACTCTGTCACTTAGAGGCATTTTATTTATCCAATATTCTTAGACAGGGAGGAGGAAAACAAAGTATTAAATTCAGTACACCTTTGATAAGGTAAAAATCCTTTTAACTGTCAGTTTTTATCTTATGAAGGTCTAGGAGATTCAGAGTTAACTCCTGTAATTAGTGGAAAACCTTCACCATACAACCTAATAAGCAAAACTAACCCACATCAGAAGAACACTGAACTTCAAGTTTTCACTTCCAATAAAAGTGTTATACATAGTTTCAGATATATAAAAATCACTGCAAAACAAATTAGAAATCAAGCCTTGTAGTACAAATTATTAAAAGCAGTCATTAAGATTAAAATTTTTCATATCTAATTTAATTTATACATATTCTAATAAAGTCAAAAGCATAATAAAATGCCATCTTTATTTCTTCATTTGCAAGACTTATATGTAAAATTACAAGTTATTTGTGAAGTGTGGAGTGTATCAGCACAGTACTCCTTTGGCAAATATGTAACTTGTATGTTTTAAACTCTTATGTTCAGCTTTAGTATATAATTAAATAATAACTGTGTTTAAATTATAATAAAAGAATTAAAATGCCCTATGTATTTTATGAAAGAAATGATGTGCAATGCTAAAAATTACTTAGTCCAAAGAACACAGTTGTATTTCTTGCTAATAGAAAGCAGAAAATATTAAATATTTTATAGATGAGAAAGATTAGGATGACTGAAATCAGAATAAATATTTTATGAAATGACCTGAGAAAGTAAGTTTAACTACATTAGCAAATAATGAACTCCAATCTGAAAGAAATCACATAAAATGTCCATTTACAGTTATCATCCTATGTCTTAAGAAATTTGATAATGTTAAAATGATTTCCAGTTAGAGGTGAAAGAATTTTAATCCTTTGGTTCTTCATTTTGAGCTAATGGCATGACTTGAAGATGTCTATCAGAAATGGCTGAAAAGAATCCGTTACCTTTAAATGGAAAACCTGTTCTCAGGACATTCTCTCCAGATCAATGCATGTGCTTACAACACTGGAAGCAACAGAAGAGGCAAAGTCACTCCCATCATTCAGCTCCACAACATACCTGAATTCAGAATATAACAACCCTCTACCAACATTCAAATGTTTTTCTGCTTATTGCCCTAGAAATTTTTTTAATATAAATTTATTTATTTTAATTGGAGGCTAATTACTTTACAATATTGTATTGGTTTTGCTGTACATTGACATGAATCTACCACGGGTGTACATGTGTTCCCCATCCTGAACCCCCCTCTCACCTCCCTCCCCATACCATCCCTCTGGGTCATCCCAGTGCACCAGTCCCAAGCATCCTGTATCATGCATCGACCGGACTGGTGATTCATTTCACATATGATAATACACATGTTTCAATGCCATTCTCCCAAATCATCCCACCCTCTCCCTCTCCCATAGAGTCCAAAAGACTGTCCTATACATCTGTGTCTCTTTTGCTGTCTCGCATACAGGGTTATCATTACCATCTTTCTAAAGTCCATATATATGTGTTATTATATTGTATTGGTGTTTTTCTTTCTGGCTTACTTCACTCTGTATAACAGGTTCCAATTTCATCCACCTCAACAGAACTGGTTCAAATTAATTTTTTTTAATGGCTGAGTAACACTCCATTGTGTATATGTACCACAGCTTTCTTACCCATTCATCTGCTGATGGACATTTAGGTTGCTTCCATGTCCTGGGTATTATAAACAGTGCTGCGATGAACATTGGGGTCCACGTGTCTCTTTCAATTCTGGTTTCCTTGGTGTGTATGCCCAGCAGTGGGATTGCTGGGTCATATGGCAGTTCTATTTCCAATTTTTTAAGGAATCTCCACACTGTTCTCCATAGTGGCTGTACTACTTTGCATTCCCACCAACAGTGTAAGAGGGTTCCCTTTTCTCCACACCCTCTCCAGTATTTATTGCTTGTAGACTTTTGGATAGCCTCCCCTCCTCCCCGCCTCCCCTCCTTCCCGCCTCCCCACCTCCTCTCCTCCCTACCTCCCCTCCCCTTGTAGACTTCTGGTTAGCAGCCCTTGACTGGCGTGAAATGATACCTCATTGTGGTTTTGATTTGCATTTCTCTGATAATGAATGATGTTGAGCATCTTTTCATGTGTTTCTTAGCCATCTGTATGTCTTCTTTGGGGAAATGTTTGTTTAGTTCTTTGGCTCATTTTTTGATTGGGTCATTTATTTTTCTGGAATTGAGCTGCAGGAGTTGCTTGTATATTTTTGAGATTAATTCTTTGTCAGTTGCTTAATTTGTTATTATTTTCTCCCATTCTAAAGGCTGTCTTTTCACTTTGCTTATAGTTTCCTTTGTTGTGCAGAAGCTTCTAATTTTAATTAGGTCCCATTTTTTTATTTTTGCTTTTATTTCCAATATTCTAGCAGGTGGGTCATAGAGGATCCTGCTGTGATTTATGTCGGAGAGTGTTTTACCTATGTTCTCCTCTAGGAGTTTTATAGTTTCTGGTCTTACGTTTAGATCTTTAATCCATTTTGAGTTTATTTTTGTGTATGCTGTTAGAAAGTGTTCTAGTTTCATTCTTTTACAAGTGGTTGAGCAGTTTTCCCAGCACCACTTGTTAAAGAGATTGTCTTTTCTCCTTTGTATATTCTTGCCTCCTTTGTCAAAGATAAGGTGTCCATAGGTGAGTGGATTTAACTCTGGGCTTTCTATTTTGTTCCATTGATCTATATTTCTGTCTTTGTGCCAGTACCATACTGTCTTGATGACTGTGGCTTTGTAGTAGAGCCTGAAGTCAGGCAGGTTGATTCCTCCAGTTCCATTCTTCTTTCTCAAGATTGCTTTGGCTATTCGAGGTTTTCTTGTATTTCCATACAAATTGTGAAATTATTTGTTCTAGCTCTGTGAAAAACACCATTGGTAGCTTGATAGGGATTGCACTGAATCTATGTAGTGCTTTGGGTAGTATACTCATTTTCACTATATTGATTCTTCCAATCCATGAACACGGTCCTCTTTGATTTCTTTCACCAGTGTTTTATAGTTTTCTATATATAAGGTCTTTTGTTTCTTTCGGTAGGTAGATATATTCCTAAGTATTTTACTCTTTACGTTGCAGTGGTGAAATGGAATTGTTTCCTTAATTTCTCTTTCTATTTTCTCATTATTAGTGTATAGGAATGCAAGGAATTTCTGTGTGTTGATTATATATTCTGCAACTTTACTA
Source organism: Oryx dammah (assembly GCF_014754425.2). Taxonomy (NCBI): domain Eukaryota; kingdom Metazoa; phylum Chordata; class Mammalia; order Artiodactyla; family Bovidae; genus Oryx; species Oryx dammah. The sequence continues at coordinate 27,544,566 of NW_024070213.1, forward strand.
TATTCATTGATTAGCTCTAGGAATTTTCTGGTGGAGTATTTAGAGTTTTCTATGCAGAGGATCATGTCATCTGCAAACAGTGAGAGTTTTACGTCTTCTTTTCCAGTTTGGATTCCTTTTATTTCTTTTGCTGCTCTGATTGCTGTGGCCAAAACTTCCAAAACTATGTTGAATAGTAATGGTGAGAATGGGCACTCTTGTCTTGTTTCTGACTTTAGGGGAAATGCTTTCAATTTTTCACCATTGAGGATAATGTTTGCTGATGGTTTGTCATATATAGCTTTTATTATGTTGAGGTATGTTCCTTCTATTCCTGCTTTCTGGAGGGTTTTTATCATTAATGAATGTTGAATTTTGTCAAACGCTTTCTCTGCATCTATTGAGATAATCATATGACTTTTATTTTTCAATTTGTTAATGTGGTGTATTACATTGATTTGTGGATATTGAAGAATCCTTGCATTCCTGGGATAAAGCCCACTTGGTCATGATGTATGATCCTTTTAATGTGTTGTTGGATTCTGTTTGCTAGAATTTTGTTAAGGATTTTTGCATCTATGTTCATCAGTGATATTGTCCTGTAGTTTTCTTTTTTTTGCAGCATCTTTGTCAGGTTTTGTTATTAAGGTGATGGGGCCTCATAGAATGAGTTTGGAAGTTTATCTTCCTCTGCAATTTTCTGGAAGAGTAGGATAGGTGTTAGCTCTTCTGTAAATTTTTGGTAGAATTCAGCTGTGATGCTGTCTGGACCTGGGCTTTTGTTTGCTAGAATATTTCTGATTACAGTTTCAATGTCCATGCTTGTCATGGGTCTGTTAAGATTCTCTAATTCTTCCTGGTTCAGTTTTGGAAAGTCATACTTTTCTAATAATTCGTCCATTTCTTCCAAGTTGTCCATTTTATTGGCATATAGTTGCTGATAGTAGTTTCTTATGATCCTTTGTATTTCTGTGTCGTCTGTTGTGATCTCTCCATTTTCATTTCTAATTTTATTGATTTGATTTTTCTTCCTTTGTTTCTTGATGAATCTGGCTAATGGTCCCAAACAGGATAAACCCAAGGTGAAACACCCCAAGACACATATTAATCCAATTACCAAAGATCAAACACAAAGAACAAATATTAAAAGCAGCAAGGGAAAAACAACAAATAACACACAAGGGGATTCCCATAAGGATAACAGCTAATCTTTCAATAGAAACTCTTCAGACCAGGAGGGAATGCCAAGACTTACTTAAAGTGATGAAAGAAAATAACCTTTAGCCCAGATTACTGTACCCAGCAAGTATCTCATTCAAATATGAATGAGAAATCAAAAGCTTTACCTACAAGCAAAAGCTGAGAGAATTCAGTAGCACCAAACCAGCTCTCCAACAAATGCTTAAGGATCTTCTCTAGACAAGAAACACAGAAAGTATAAACTCAAACCCAAAACAATAAAGTAAGTGGCAATGGGATCATACTTATCAATAATTACCTTAAATGTAAATGGGTTGAATGCCCCAAACAAAAGACAAAAACTGGCTGAATGGATATACAAACAATATTCCTAAATATGTTGTCTACAAGAGACCCACCGCGAAACAAGGGACACATACAGACTGAAACTGAAGGGCTGGGAGAAGATATTCCACGCAAATAGAGACCAAAAGAAAGCAGGAGTAGCAACACTCATATCCGATAAAATAGACTTTAAAAAAAAAAAATAGACTTTAAAACAAAGGCTGTGAAAAGAGACAAAGAAGGACACTACATAATGACCAAAGGATCAATCCAAGAAGAAGCTACAACAATTATAAATATATATGCACCCAACATAGGAGCACTGCAATATGTAAGACAAATGCTAACAAGTATGAAAGGGTAAATTAACAATAACACAATAATAGTGGGAGACTTTAATACCCCACTCACACCTATGGATAGATCAACCAAATAGAAAATTAACAAGGAAACACAAACTTTAAATGATACAATAGACCAGTTGGACCTAATTCATATCTATAGGACATTTCACCCCAAAACAATGAATTTCATTTTTTTCTCAAGCGCACACAGAACCTTCTCCAGGATAGATCACATCTTGGGCCATAAATCAAGCATTGGTAAATTCAAAAATATTGAAATCATTCCAAGCATCTTTTCTGACCACAATGCAGTAAGATTAAATCTCAATTACAAGAGAAAAACTATTAAAAATTCTAACATATGGAAACTGAACAACACGCTACTAAATAACCAACAAATCACAGAAGAAATCAAAATATGCACAGAAACAAATGAAAATGAAAACACAACCCAAAACCTGTGGGACACTGTAAAAGCAGTGCTAAGGGGAAGGTTCACAGCAATACAGGCATACCTCAAGAAACAAGTCAAATAAATAACCTAACTCTACACCTAAAGCAACTAGAAAAGGAAGAAATGAAGAACCCCAGGGTTAGTAGAAGGAAAGAAATCTTAAAAATTAGGGCAGAAATAAATGCAAAAGAAACAAAAGAGACCATAACAAAAATCAACAAAGCCAAAAGTTGGTTCTTTGAGAAGATAAATAAAATTGACAAACCATTAGCCTAAAACTTTTTATACCCAGGGAAAATGTCCCATAGCAAGATTTGAGCCAGAAAAGAATGGAGATAAAACTATTAAGAAAAGACAGGTGGCAACAGAGAATCTGCTTGATCATGCAGGAGAGTTCTCAGTAGATACATTTTAGGAAAAGCATATATGGAAATTGAGAATCCAGAAAATAATTCCCTTAACTTAAACTCCCAAAGGTATGAACAGCCCAGTTGGAAGACTGTCATTCTGAGGCTTGTGCAATCTAGTTTCAGACTACTAGAAATAGAAAACTAATAATAAGGAAATGAACAAAAAGCATGAGATAACTTGCAAAAGGTTCATGCCCTACTCTATGTCACAAGTGATTCTGCACATTTGCTTCTTCATAGTATTTCTATGAAAGAATAAAAAGAGTTCACTTCTTTATGTCACAAACAAAAAACAAAAAGTTATAATTGAGGGCCATCATTATTGTCAATCATCTCAGGTGTAAATAAAAAGGGTCCCCTCACTTCCAGGTTAAGAAATGACCAATCCATTTTACAGAGGTTGCTTCCTAAGATAGGGATGTGATGTAGTGGGGGATGGGGTAAAGGTGAGGCCACTGGAGCAGAGCAGAGGGAATATCTTCACTGTTCAATCATTTGGGAGAACTCCAGGAAAGTAAACTGTCCCACTGTAGAATTGAGAAACCAGTACAAGCAGTACCTGTTTACAACTTAATATTTATGATAGGAGAATAAAAGGCACTTTATCAAAAAATTCTTTAAGTTGCTGTCTGCTTCAAGAAGATCAAACCAGTCAATCCTAAAGGAAATCCGCCCTGAATATTCATTGGAAGGACTGATGCTGAAGCTGAAGCTCCAATACTTTGACCACCTGATCCAAAGAGCCAACTCAATGGAAATGACCCTGATGCTGGGAAGGACGAAGGCAAGAGAAGAAGGGGATGACAGGATGAGATGGTTGAATGGCACCACCGATTCAATGGACATAGTTTGAGCAAATTCTGGGAGATGGTGAAGGAGAGGGAAGCCTGGCATGCTGCAGTTCAAGGAGTTGCAAAGAGTCAGACATGACTGAGAGACTGAACAACAACTGTTTCCTAAACTTCTGAGTATTTGACTGACTGCCATATAAACAAAGCTATTAATTCAGTTCGGGCCTACAAAGCAGAAGAAAGTCCCTCTTTGGCTAAAAATTTATCTAAATTATCTAAATTATGTGATACATAATTTTATACTTTTTAAATTTTTTTCAGATTTTGTTGATGTGTAATATTTTATTGCAAGATGCAAATATTTATGAATGAAATTACATGGAACAATTTAAACTTTTTATGAAAAATCTTAAGGGTAACTTGTAAATGTAAAATTGTATATACAGTTTCCCAAAATTATCTTGAGGATTTTAAAGATTTATCAGTTCAAGACCTCTGCTTATAAAGGGGCCATGTTCTCTCTCACTCTCTCTTTTTTTTAATTAATTTTTATTGGAGTACACTTGATTTACAATGTGTTATTTTCTGCTGTACAGCAAAGTCAATCAGTTATACATATGCATACATCCATTCTTTTTTAGATTCTATTCCCATATAGGTCATTATGGAGTACTAAGCAGAGTTCCCTGTGCTATACCGTAGGTTCTTATAAGTTATTTATTTTTTATATAGTAGTGTGCAAATGCTAATCCCAATTTCCCAAGTTATCCCTCTCCCCTTTCTTCCTTGGTAATTACGTTTGTTTTCTACATCTGTGACTCTATCTCTGTTTTGTAAAAGGTTCATTTATACCATTTTTTTCAGATTTCACATATAAGTGATATCACAAGACATTTGTCTGACTTATTTAACTCACTATGATAATCTCTAGGCCCATCAAAGTCTCAACTACTGAATTAACAAGGAAGTCCCCCCAAACTATTTCATATATATATTGAGACTATATATTTATATATCATACGAACAAAAAAGAGGCTTGTTTTTCAAACCTAAATACTTACATATTCATATTTATTATGATAAAAAGGAAGGAACATCTTTCTAAAGGAGGCCTAGTAGGAAAACTGCTTGAGTGCTTCAATTTCCATTTTAAAAATTAATCTTGCAACATTTTATACAAAATCTTATAATTGGTTCTATAGTTAATTAAAATTTCATTAGAGAGCAGATATGAAAAGTGCAGCTTATTTGAAGTATTTATTATTCCTTCTTGGATTACTAATGAATTAAAGCCTCAAGTGCATCTTTATTAAAGTTACCTTCCTGCTCATCTATCTACATATTTGGAAAGTAATACATTAAAACCAAGAGGGCTTCATATATTTGGTGCTATTATTTTGTCTGCCTAACTTGTGAATGTAAATTTATTCCATGGTACTTTCTGAAAAATTAACTACTGTTTCAGCTAACAGTCTTTTTCAGTCCAGTTATTTTAATAATTAGGATTCTATTTGAAGTTCATTTTCATTTAAGCATATTACAATTTCTGTCAACATTTTTCTTTTCATCAAATGGCTGGTTTGAAGCCATATCAACAACATTAACTGTTCTAACCTGTAGAATTTTCATGAAACAAGATGCGACTTTGTCCTCTAGAATTTAGTTAGCATTCCTTAATCTCTTTAAAACAGATTTCAATCCAAGATATATAAAAATATTGAATCACTATGTTGTGTACTTGAGACTAACATATTTTAAGTCAATTATACCTAAATTTTAAAAAAGTAAAATAGAAAAACCAAAAATCTTCCGAAAGAGACAGATTTGAAAGAACCCAACCACTGATATTAATACAAACATTAGTATTTTTGAAGATGCTTTGGATATTTCTTAATGGCAAACGTCCTGTTATGAAGTTGATTAAATTACATACAAAGTAAAATGCATATATACAGATATTTTTGTTAGTATTGAATATTAGTAGCATCTGTTTCTGTATTCAGAAACTCGTGGAAAACATTCCTTAAGGGTTTAAAATATTTCCTACTGTGAAAAGTTCTCAATTTATTACAAGCCAATTAAAGAAAGTTTATTATACTCATGGACATTACAGCAGACTCACTACTATAAATATACATTTTCCCCACTGCTATTACAAGGTGAATTTTTCCCACCTTAAGTGGGAATAAGATTTTTTCAAAGAAGGATACGAGGTTTTCGCAGTTCTCCTTTTCCTACAACAAACAACTAGGCAGGCCTCAATGTTTAAGGAACAGACACAAAGATCAGAAAAAGGACACTTCTAACCTCACACAGTCTCTCTGTCAGGAGGAACGACATGAAGTTGTTGATATTTGACCATTGTGGAGGTGCAAAATCGGCAATTTTGAGTAATTCGGCCTATAAAGTTGATGTTCGTCTTTAATCCAATTTTCCTATGGATTTACTCTGTGTTCTGCATAAAGGAGGTCTATGGAAGTGTCTACACTGCTACTCAAGAGGAAACTTTGCCATGTGGAGAGGAAGGAGACCTTGTGGATAGAGCTCCAGGACTTTCTTGCGTATTAAACCCCAGAAGCTCTGTTTTTATCCTTTTTACTTAGGGTTCTATGCTCTTTAAAAACTTCATTATCCTTATTTCTTCCACTGACATTGCAACTTTTCAACTTTCCTACAAAACAAAGGTTCAGTTCAGTTCAGTTCAGTTCAGTCACTCAGTCGTGTCCGACTCTTTGCGACCCCATGAATCGCAGCACGCCAGGCCTCCGCGTCCAATTCCCAGAGTTCACTCAGATTCACGTTCATAGAGTCCGTGATGCCATCCAGCCATCTCATCCTCTGTCGTCCCCTTCTTCTCCTGCCCCCAATCCCTCCCAGCATCAAAGTCTTTTCCAATGAGTCAACTCTTCGCATCAGGTGGCCAAAGTACTGGAGTTTCAGCTTTAGCATCATTCCTTCAAAGAAATCCCAGGGTTGATCTCCTTCAGAATGGACTGGTTGGATCTCCTTGCAGTCCAAGGGACTCTCAAGAGTCTTCTCCAAAATCACAGTTCAAAAGCATCAATTCTTTGGCGCTCAGCCTTCTTCACAGTCCAACTCTCACATCCATACATGACCAATGGAAAAACCATAGCCTTGACTAGACGGACCTTGGTCGGCAAAGTAATGCCTCTGCTTTTGAATATGTTATCTAGGTTGGTCATAACTTTTCTTCCAAGGAGTAAGTGTCTTTTAATTTCATGGCTGCAGTCACCATCTGCAGTGATTTTGGAGCCCAAAAGAATACAGTCTGACACTGTTTCCACTATTTCCCCATCTATTTCCCATGAAGTGATAGAACCGGATGCCATGATCTTTGTTTTCTGAATGCTGTTTTAAGCGAACATTTTCACTCTCCTCTTTCACTTTCATCAAGATGCTTTTTAGTTCTTCTTCACTTTCTGCCATAAGGGTGGTGTCATCTGCATATCTGAGGTTATTGATATTTCTCCCAGCAATCTTGATTCCAGCTTGTGTTTCTTCCAGCCCAGCGTTTCTCATGATGTACTCTGCAAATAAGTTAAATAAGCAGGGTGACAATATACAGCCTTGACATACTCCTTTTCCTATTTGGAACCAGTCTGTCGTTCCATGTCCAGTTCTAACTGTTGCTTCCTGGCCTGCATACAGATTTCTCAGGAGGCAGGTCAGGTGGTCTGGTATTCCCATCTCTTTCAGAATTTTCCACAGTTTATTGTGATCCACACAGTCAAAGGCTTTGGCATAGTCAATAAAGCAGAAAGAGATGTTTTTCTGGAACTCTCTTGCTTTTTCCATGATCCAGCGGATGTTGGCAATTTGATCTCTGGTTCCTCTGCCTTTTCTAAAACCAGCTTGAACATCAGGAAGTTCACATTTCACATATTGCTGAAGCCTGGCTTGGAGAATTTTGAGCATTACTTTACTAGCATGTGAGATGAGTGCAATTGTGTGGTAGTTTGAACATTCTTTGGCAGTGCTTTTCTTTGGGATTGGAATGAAAAGTGACCTTTTCCAGTCCTATGGCCACTGCTGAGTTTTCCAAATTTGCTGGCATATTGAGTGCAACACTTTCACAGCATCATCTTTCAAGATTTGAAATAGCTCAACTGGAATTCCATCACCTCCACTAGCTTTGTTCATAGTGATGCTTTCTAAGGCCCACTTGATTTCACATTCCAGGATGTCTGTCTCTAGATAAGTGATCACACCATCATTATTATCCAGGTCATGAAGATCTTTTTTGTACAGTTCTTCTGTGTATTCTTGCCACCTCGTCTTAATATCTTCTGCTTCTGTTAGGTCCAGACCATTTCTGTCCTTTATTGAGCCCATCTTTGCATGAAATGTTCCCTTGGTATCTCTAATTTTCTTGAAGAGATCTCTAGTCTTTCCCATTCTGTTCTTTCCCTCTATTTCTTTGCATTGATCACTGAAGAAGGCTTTCTTATCTCTTCTTGCTATTCTTTGGAACTCTGCATTCAGATGCTTATATGTTTCCTTTTCTCCTTTGCTTTTCGCCTCTCTTCTTTTCACAGCTATTTGTAAGGCATCCCCAGACAGCCATTTTGCTTTTTTGCATTTCTTTTCCATGGGGATGGTCTTAATCCCTGTCTCCTGTACAATGTCACGAACCTCATTCCATAGTTCATCAGGCACTCTATCTATCAGATCTAGGCCCTTAAATCTATTTCTCACTTCCACTGTATAATCATAAGGGATTTGTTTTAGGTCATACCTTAATGGTCTAGCGGTTTTCCCTACTTTCTTCAATTTGAGTCTGAATTTGGTAATAAGGAGTTCATGATCTGAACCACAGTCAGCTCCTGGTCTTGTTTTTGTTGACTATATAGAGCTTCTCCATCTTTTGCTCCAAAGAATATTAGCAATCTGATTTCGGTGTTGACCATCTGGTGATGTCCATGTGTAGAGTCTTCTCTTGTGTTGTTGGAAGAGGGTGTTTGCTATGACCAGTGCATTTTCTTGGCAAAACTCTATAGCCTTTTCCCTGCTTCATTCCGCATTCCAAGGCCAAATTTGCCTGTTACTCCAGGTGTTTCTTGACTTCCTACTTTTGCATTCCAGTCCCCTATAATGAAAAGGACATCTTTTTTGGGTGTTAGTTCTAAAAGGTCTTGTAGGTCTTCATAGAACCATTCAACTTCAGCTTCTTCAGTGTTACTGGTTGGGGCACAGACTTGGATTACCGTGATACTGAATGGTTTGCCTTGGAGACGAACAGAGATCATTCTGTCATTTTTAAGACTGCATCCAAGTACTGCATTTTGGACTCTTGTAACCAAAGTCAAATACCACATTAACGATTGATGTATTTTGACCAGTACCAGCTTCAACAGGACCATGCCCCATATAGTGCCCCATGCATTATAGTTATATTTTTGGTCGAGCAGTTCATTAATCACTTTAGGGTGGAAATGAAAGTGTCAGATGCTACTCTTTGGCCTGTTCCCAAGCTTCTGCCCTTTTAATGGCAGAACTATGTATTTTGACTTGATGCCCATATTCTAAATGTGAGGTCAAAAAAAAAAAATTAAAAGGGCAAAGGCTATGAAATTTCACCTCAGAACCAGGAAAATGAAAGCCACTGGGAGAGGGAAATGGAGCATTCTGGATAAAGAAATGGACTGTTGCATCCTAGCAAAGCTTGGTAGGAACACCTGGTTGTTCTGTAGAAAACACACCCAATCTACAAAGTGTAAAAGAAACAGCAGACCATTTCCTTAAGGGAGGAAAAAGCCCATTGTTTAATGCTTATCAGAGAGTCTCTTTATGGGGAAGCAGAGGGACCATTGTTAACTAAGCAGACTAAGAATGGGAGAAGCTGCTGCTAAGTCACTTCAGTCGTGTCCGACTCTGTGCGATCCCAGAGATGTCAGCCCACCAGGCTCTCCTGTCCCTGGGGTTCTCCAGGCAAGAACACTGGAGTGGGTTGCCATTTCCTTCTCCAATGCATGAAACTGAAAAGTGAAAATGAAGTCCCTCAGTCGTGTCTGACTTTTAGCGACCTCATGGACTGCAGCCTACCAGGCTCCTCCGTCCATGGGATTTTCCAGGCAAGAGTACTGGAGTGGGGTGCCATTGCCTAAGAATGGGAGAAAAACAGTTATAAAGTCCAATTTTAAAGTCTGTGAGATAAAGAGATGGGAAAGAATCCTCTAATTAACCAAACTTGTGTTTTACATGAGTACATACTTTATAAGTCCTAATGAAAAGATTTTATATGTGAATCATAGCCAGATCTTATTATCTGCCTGGAAAAATGGGGGTTACTGGTCTAAAACACAAAGTACTAATGTGACTTTACATGTGAACATGCAGTTATTGTAGAAAATCTGGAGTGGAATGTATCCAAATTTAAAACTAAACTTTAAAAATGGAAGAAGGAATCATAGGAAGTGCCCAAGTAAACAAATTTGCTTTCTAAAGATGAAGGGTTTTTTCTTAAGACCTGGAGAACCTAAATCATCCATCAATAAAGTTTTGCAGCAGCGCACACTTCAATAGGAATTTAAATTCAAATTACACATATTTTCCCCTATGATTTGATGGTGTGACAATACATCTTTAAACTTTTTTAAAAACTATCTGGATTTTATTTTGCCAGTTTGTGTGAAATCGTTACTAAACTGATTTTTTTCCTCTGCCAAGAGCTGATGCTACTTGGTTGAATATTCCTATCTAGTCCATTAAGTGGTGGACACACTTTATGAGATAGTAAATGCTCACATGTATTTGTGCATTTTTCCATTTTTCTGTTTTTCTTCCAGTAAGTCCTTATTCCATATTTTTAAACATGTTACTTTAGGACAGAACTCTTCTTTGTCAAAAAGGGTTTTGACCATTCTTACCTCATTATTTTTTCCTCTAGATTAACATCAGAATTTTTATCAAGTTGCTCCAAAAATTACTCTCTAATTTAACTGTAAGTCTGTTAAACCTGGGCTTCCCCAGTAGCTCAGCAGTTAAGAAACTACCTGCAACACAAGAACAGCAGGAAATGCAAGTTCAATCCTTGGGTAGGGAAGATCCCTTGGAGGAGGGCATGGCAAGCCACTCCAGTATTCTTGCCCAGAGAATCTCATGGACAGAGGATCCTGGGGGCTACAGTGCATAGGGTCGCAAACAGTCAGACACAATTGAGGCGACTGAGCATGAATGCACATACTGATAAGGACTCTAGGAAGTGTCATCGCTATTCCTAAATTACAGGGAGTGTAACTGAATCTTGGAAATTCTAGGCAGCTACTAAGTGGAGGAACCAGAATCCAAGCCTGGGCCAGTTTGAATCCAAACCCATGATGTTAATTATATCAAGATACATTCTTCTCAATAATTGTATCACAATATATGCAGAGTACACCATGCAAAATGCCAGGCTGGATGAACCACAAGCTGGAATCAAGATTGCCAGGAGAAATATCAATAACCTCCAATACGCAGATGACACCACCCTTATGGCAGAAAGTGAAGAGGAACTGAAGAGCCTGTTGATGAAAATTAAAGAGGTGAGTGAAAAAGTTGGCTTCAAACTCAACATTCAGAAAACGAAAATCATGGCATCCAGTCCCATCACTTCATGATGGGGAAACAATGGAAACAGTGAAAAACTTTATTTTCTTGGTCTCCAAAAACACTGCAGATGGGGACTGCAGCCATGAAATTAAAAGGCAGTTGCTCCTTGGAAGGAAAGTTATGACCAACCTAGACAACATATTAAAAAGCAGAGACATTACTTTGTCAACAAAGGTCCATCTAGACAAAGCTATGGTTTTTCCAGTAGTCATGTATGCATGTGAGAGTTGGACCATAAAGAAAGCTGAGCACCAAAGAACTGATGCTTTTGAATGTGGTGTTAGAGTAGACTCTTGAGAGTCCCTTGGACTGCAAGGAGGTCAAACCAGTCCATCCTAAAGGAAATCAGTCCTGAATGTTCAGTGGAAGGACTGATGTTGAAGCTGAAGCTCCAATACCTTGGCGACCTGATACAAAGAACTGACTCATTAGAAAAGACCCTGATGCTGGGAAGGCAAGAGGAGAAGGGAACGACAGAGGATGAGATGATTGGATGGCATCACCAACTTGATGGACATGAGTTTGAACAAGCTCGGGGAGTTGGTGGTGGTCAGGGACACCTGGCTTGCTGCAGTCCATGGGGCTGCAAAAAGTTGGACATGACAGTGACTGAACTGAAATGATACTCTTCTCACTGAGTATTATATGGCTCTCCATCCATTCAAGAATTCTTACATATACAGCAGTAAAATATTATGGTTTTCTTTATATCTCTTTACATTTCTTAAGTTAATTCCTACTAGTATCATTTGTTCCACAGCAATTGTGAATGAAATTCCTTGCTGTTTCATTTAAATGGTCATTATATCATTAATAATTATTGTTTTGTCCACTGTTCTTGAATCCAGCCACTTCAGTGAGATTTCTTAATTCTGGAATGGTAACTTCTAAAAAACCATGTCATCAGCAAACAATGATAATTGGTCTCAGTCTTTCAAACTATTCTGGTCTTTACTGTTCATGTAAAACTACCTTGACATCTAATACTGTCAAATAATATGGTGCAAAAAATAATTTCTGATAAGAAAATGTCTTTTTTATACATGACTCTTAGTTTGAGATATTTTATTAATTAATTTTAAAGTATTTATTATTTTTATTGTGAATACATTAGATTTTATTAAATACCTTTTGAATATTTTTCAATATTATTTTTCCTTATTTAATCCATTGATATGAAATAAATGGATTAATATCAAACCATCCTTGTATTTTTAAAATATCATGTTGATGTGTGGCAAAACCAATACAATATTGTAAAGTAAAAATAATAATAATAATAACAAAAAAATAAAATAAAATACAAACTACTTTCTCATGGTGAAGTGTTTTACACCATGATAGAGTATTTCAATTTATTAATATCTCATTAGAATTTCCTTCTTAATGAAGGGTGAAAGTTTATAATTCTGTTGCACAGTATCTTTTTCAGGTTTTAATAAAATATGTGATACTTAAATTACTTACTTATTGTTTCAATCAAAGTACCAGGAAGAAACAAATACCATATGCCAAAATTAAGATAATTCCAAAGATTAATAAAGTTACAGTGTACAGAGAGGTGAGCAGGGAAACTCTCAGGTGTAGCACAAACTACACTGCAGTACATTAGGGCTGCTAACACTTAGATCTGATGGAAAAGATCTAACACACCTAGTTCACAGGTAGGAGTAGATACCAGACCTGAGATGAGAGAATAACTTGAAAATGGTCACCTTGAGAAAATTTGCAATTCTCAATTGGGTTCTCAAATAGGTAACTACTTGGGAAGGGAGCCAAGAGAATATATGCCACACCCTCCCTTTCATCCCTCCTTCCTGTCTCCTGCTGGGTTTCCCTTGGCTAAGCCCAGTGTAAAAGCAGAGGACATGGAGTTTTCTGATGAACCGGTCTGTTACAGGGGGTAGGGTAGAGACGAGGAGTTAACCCAGAGAGGCATATGAAGGACACACAGTACAGGTTTTCAATGCTCTGGAGTTAAAAATAGACTTCTGAAAAGAACTCTTCCTTGAGATTTTAAATAGATGATTTATAAAGACTCTGTGACTCTGGAGTATATAATTTTAGATAATTGGAGTGTTTCTACATTTTTTTCTAATGATTATGTTAGAAAAGTTTTCTACATCTTGGGTTAAATAGTTTTTTTAAAAGCTCTAATAAGCATAAAATTCTCATGATTTTATCTACTCTTCATTAATAATTAAATCCTCTCACTTCAAACTGAATTTGTTTTTTTTTTTTTTTAGGTTTTCCACCGACTTGACTTATTTGAAAATACTAGTTATTGTCATTCCTTTTTAATTTCTGTCATATTTTTAATTATCTATTTTATAGAAAAAACTTAGACAGCATATTAAAAAGTAAAGACATCTCCTTGCCGAGAAAGGTTCATAGAGTCAAAGCTGCCATTTTTCCATTAGTCATGCACGGATGTAAGAGTTGGGACCATAAAGAAGGCTGAGCGCTGAAGAATTGATGCTTTCAAACTGTGGTTCTCAAGAAGACTCTTGAGCATCCCTTGGACAGCAAGGAGATCAAACCAGTCAATCCTAAAGGAAATCAACCCTAAATATTCATTGGAAGGACTGATGCTGAAGCTGAAGCTCCAACACTTTCACCACCTAATTTGAAGAGCCAACTCACTGGAAAAGACCCTGATGCTGGTAGGACGAGAAATTTAAGGCAGGAGGAGAACAGGACAATAGAAGGTGAAATGGTTGGATGGCATCACCAACTCAATGGACATGAGTTTGAGCAAACTCTGGGTGACAGTGAAGGACAGGGAAGCCTGGTGTGCTGCAGTCCATGGGGTTGTAGAGTCTGGCATGACTGAGCGCCTGAACAATAAATATATAAATCTCTTTCCACTTGGATTTCTTAATTTTTTATTTCCCTCTTCTTGAATTGAATGCTTGATTCATTATTTTCCTTTTTAAAATTTTCAAAACATGCAAAGTGTTTAGTTCTGAATATATTTTTGGCCAAATCATGTAAGTTTTTATGACTTTTTTTTTTTTGCTAAACTGCTGAATTTTTATTTTTCTTTGCATGAGTGCTCAGTTGCACAGTGCATACATCTTTTATTCTACAGATGGACAGTTAAATTCACTCCAGTTTTTTGGGAGGATGAAAATTGGTATCAGAAACACTTTTGTATGGATCTTTTTGCACACATGAGGAAAAATTTTTGTAGGGTACTTAGGACTGTAACTGTCTAATGACAGGTTATGCACACCTTCAACCTGGAAAGAGATCCCAAATGATGTACCAAATTGATTGCAACAATCTATGTATACTTTCTACTTTTAAAATTTATTGAGTTTTTTTCCAGGGGTGGGTGGGGAATAGAGTTAGTTAAGATTTAGTGTAAATAAATCTCCCTTGACATTTGAAAACTTTAAAATATTTGCTGTTTGTCACTTATAAAATTGGATACTAAACTATTAATTCAAAATTAGTAACCATATTATTCAAGTATTATAATCTGTTTTCTGTGGCCTTGCTTTAGTATAAATATATGAAGAAGTATTAAAATTTTCCATTGTATTTTTATAGATTTCATTTTATACTTCTAATAGATCTTGGTCTATAAATTGCAAAATCTTATTATTTCAAGATTTTTTATCCCAATTTGGTATTGTAACTTTGAACATTATTAAGTAGCTGTCTTTTTTAAAAATGATTGCCTTATTTAAGCTATTTTCTCTTTATTTTTGTTTGATATGAATAATGCCACCTTCTTTTTAAAATAAATAAATTTAAATTAAAAAAAATAAAAAATAAAAAATTTTAAACATTTTTGCCTAATAAAGATCTCTTTGATCCTGTTTCATTTTATAATGGTATGCTCTAATGTAAAGCTTCCCCTTTGCAAAAAAAAAAAAAAAAAAAAGCCATCAGATGGAATTTAATGGAATTTATTGATTAATAAAAAGCTTCTTGATGAGTGTGAAAGACGAGAGTAAAAAAGTTGGCTTAAAGCTCAACATTCATAAAACGAAGATCACGGGGCATCTGGTCCCATCACTTCACGGGAAATAGATGAGGAAACAGTGGAAACAGTATCAGATTTTATTTTTTTGGGTTCCAAAATCACTGCAGATGGTGACTGCAGCCATGAATTTAAAAGACACTTACTCCTTGGAAGGAAAGTTATGACCAACCTAGGTAGCATATTAAAAAGCAGAGACATTACTTTGCCAACAAAGGTCCGTCTAGTCAAGGCTATGGTTTTTCCATTGGTCATGTATGCATGTGAGAGTTGGACTGTGAAGAAAGCTGAGTGCCGAAGAATTGATGTTTTTGAACTGTGGTGTTGGAGAAGACTCTTGAGAGTCCCTTGGACTGCAAGGACATCCAACCAGTCCATTCTAAAAGAGATCAGTCCTGGGTGTTCTTTGGAAGGATTGATTCTAAAGCTGAAACTCCAGTACTTTGGCCACCTCATGTGGAGAGTTGACTCATTGGAAAAGACTCTGATGCTGGGAGGGATTGGGGGCAGGAGGAGAAGGGGACGACAGAGGATGAAATGGCTGGATGGCATCACCAACTCGATGGACGTGAGTCTGAGTGAACTCCGCGAGTTGGTGATGGATAGGGAGGCCTGGCGTGCTTCGATTCATGGGGTCACAAAGAGTTGGACACGACTGAGTGACTGATCTGATCTGATCTGATCTGATCTGATTGGTTAATATGATATCTCACCTATTTACATTAAATGTCGTAATTGTTAACTTTGCTTTGGTTTTAGTACACTTATTCCATCCATTCTATTCATAATTTTATTCATTATCCTGCTAATATTTGTTATTATTCTCTCAAAAAATTCTAAGGAGAAAGAATCATTTGTTCTACTTGTGATCTCAGAAAGTTTTGTGATGATCTATATTAAATTAGACCTGGTAGCTTAGATGGTAAAGAATCTGCTCACAATGTGGGAGACCCAGATTTGATCCCTGGGTTGGGAAGATCTCCTGGAGAAGGGAAAGGCTATCCATTCTGGTATTCTTGCCTGGAGAATTCCATGGACAGAGGAGTCTGAGGCTACAGTCCACGGGATTGCAGAGTCGGACACAACTGAGCGACTAACACTTACTTTCATATTAAATAAACTACCAAATTCAATAATAGAGTAACATTATTCTACTTCCTTTTATGAACAGTAAGGGTTCCTGCTCTTTTTTAACTTGGGGTATAGTTGATATACAGTATTACATAAATTTCAGGGGTACAACATATTGACTGACAATTTTTAAAGGTTATAATCCATTTATAGCTATTATAGCAAGAGTTCCTAATCTTGATCTACATCTCCTTCCAACCCATGTAGTTTTGTTGTGATAAATGGTACAGGGAGGGAGGAGGGCGGGAGGTTCAGGATGGGGAACACGTGTATACCTGTGGCAGATTCATGTTGATGTATGACAAAACCAATACAATATTGTAAAGTAATTAACCTCCAATTAAAATAAATAAATTTGTATTTAAAAAATGATCACAATAATAATAGCTAATGTTTACTGAGTACTTACCATGTGTCAGTCACTGTTTTAAGCACTTTTTATATTAATTCATTTCATCCTTACCCCAACCCTATGAATATTGCTCTTGTCCAAAATTACAGGTAGGAAAACTGTGTGGCTGAGAAGGTCACAGGTCACAGAATTTGTGTGTGGTGAATCTGGACTTTGAACTCAGAAACTCTGGAGTTAAAGCCTAAACATCTAGCTACTACACTAAATTTCTTTGACATTTAATATTTTGTCAAATTATATAAATTATAACCTGAAAAGAGAAACAGAGGATTTGATTTTTTTAAAGATTATTTTTTTGATGTGGACCATTTTTAAAGTCTTTATTGAATTTGTTACAATATTGGTTCTGTTGTTTATGTTCTGATTTTTGGCCTTAAGGCATGTGGGATCTTAATTCCCCAATTAAGGACTGAACCCACACACCCTGAAATGGAGGGTGAAGTCCTAACCACTGGACTACCAGGGAATTTCCTGATTTTTATTGTATTTAAATAATTATTAAAACTTATCTTGGTCTACACCTTCTTCATGCTTTTATTCAAACGTCATCTTCTCAGCCCTAACTATCATATTTAGAATGATAATACTCCCTTCACTCCTGGCCTACCTCCAGGGCATGTTTGGTTGACAACTGTCTCTCTAGCATCTAGAACAGTAATCAAGACATAATCATCATTCAGTAAATATCTGTCGAGTGAATGAGTAGATGAAGAAATAATTTGGGTTCAGTGGTCACTAGTTCTTTTCAATTGCTATTTCATCATAGCAAGGGTCTTGTCTTTGGCCTTTTTTTCATTTTCCCTTGCATTAGCAGAAAGGATTTTCTGTGTCTTCACCATGAATAAAAATTTGCCTGGTCATAATACTATCTATTTCAAACAGTTTTCACCCAGAAGTTTGTAAGTTTCCTCCATTATCTTATAATAGTCATAGGAAAAAACTTCCTAATAGTCCATAGGAAAAAAATTCTGAGGACAATTTGATTTTTATCTTCTTATATGAAATATGAAATTCTTTAAAATGATCATTGCAGTGGGAATTTTGGAGATAAGGATGTATATTTTAATATCAATGTTTTACCCTGAAATCTCTCAAAAATGATGTAAAACAAAATGCAGTGTTTGAGAAGTTTAATGTGTGCTGGAGGTATCATGTAATAAAAAGAGGAAGTCAACATATGGCATATTAAATATTTATGAACTGATGATGAATAATACAATTGAATGAAGCAAAAAATTATAAGTATGGAAGCTGTTATAGCAAAATTGACCTTAATTAAATTTTAAAATGACAACAATCCATTGCTTATCTAAGTTACACCTAGATTCAAAAATATTAGCAACCTGAAAGTTTGGTTATAGTCTCTGAATCACTTCTTTGTGACTACAGAGCAATTTCCTAACATTTTATCTACATATGCATGACAACAGAACGGTAATTGATAAAAAGGTATCAGAAGACAGTTAACCTTATATCAGGTGGCTACAAGGGCAAGGATATTAGAACTTGATTGCACAGAGATGGCTACCAGGATGGGACATAAAACAGCACTCTCTAATTGGGAGTAAAATATTCCAAGTGTATTAGTTTCCTATTGCTGCTGTAATGAATTACCACAACCTTGTTTCCACAAAACAATATACACTTATTATCTTACAGTTCTGGAGGTCAGATGTCTAAAATAGGCTCACAAGGTTCCTTCTACAGGCTCTATGAAAGAACCTATTTCCTAGCCTTTTCCAGAGGCCACCTGCTTTCCTTGGCTCATGAATCCACATCATTGCTCCATCATCATATCTTCTCTGGCTTTGATCCCTCCTAATTCCCTCTTATAAGGACCCTTGTGATTACACTGAGCCCACCAGATAACCCAGGATAATCTCTCCACTTTTAGATACTTAATCACATCTGCAAGGGGCTTCCCCAGTGGCTCAGTAGTAAAGAATCTGCCTGTGATGCAGGAGACCTGAGTTTGATCCCTGGGTAGGAAAGATTTCCTGGAGGAGGGCCGGGCCACCCACTCCAGTATTCTTGCCTGGAGAATCTCATGGACAAAGGAACTTCATGGGTTATAGTCCATGGGGTCACAAAGAGTTGGACACAACTGGAGTGACTAAGCACGCATGAATATCTGCAAAGTCCCTTTAGTCAAGTAAGATAACAGATACACAGGTTTCAGGAATTAAGACACACACACACACCAAGTCCCTCAAATTCCCTCTCATTTTAAGATGAGAGATACTGTAAATCTAGTAGAAAGGAAATGTAAATGTAGCAGAAAGGAAAGATGATGATGTCAGAGAAATGATACGATAGCAAAATCCTTAAGAAGTAAAAGAAAATAGCATTCAAGGATACTGCTCCCATTTTAGCAGTACTTGGCACATTTGAAGAGCTTGTAAATGTTTGCAGACACGCTAAACACATGCTATTCTGAAGCTTAAGTATTTACATGAAAGATACCAAAAGGCAGAAACATGTTACATTTGCAATATTCATAGCAAAATTAGACATATAAGTTGCTGCTGCTACTGCTAAGTCACTTCAGTCGTGTCCAACTCTGTGTGACCCCATAGATGGCAGCCCACCAGGCTCCCCCATAAGTTACCCAATAATAAATATATTAAAAATACTACTGGGTTTTTAAGAAAACCCAAATGAACTTTATGGTCAACCCAATATTTCAAAATCTTATTTAAGGGAAAGATAAGATATCAAAAGACTTGAATGATAAAAACAGTTAAAAACATCCAAATTCATAAGACATTACCAAATTAATACTTTAAAGAAAATACACTTTTCTGAATATAAATGTTATTGGACACCAGCCACCTAAGACTTGGGAAAGAAACAGATTATTAAGCCAAATAAAGGTGGGAAAGAGAAATGATGCAACTAATAGCAGAAACAAGCGTGCTTGGGAAAAGGAAGACAAAAATCAGTAAAAAATCGATCATTGGAAACAATAATTAACTGGGAAGGAGTAGATAAGGCAACTGGTTTCTTTCATGGGGTGAAGAAATCCCCAAGGAAAAAAGCAGGTGCTCCCTGTCAACCTGGGTCTCCCAGTAAATAGACTAGAGATATTTGCTAGAAAGGAGACAACTTATTTCTGAAATGACTTGAAGAGGAAATCTCCGGCTTAAGATTACCTAGAGTAAATAGAATAAAAGATGACCGGGCATGGCTCCTTAGAGAATGTCAATGCAGGCTATTCACCCAGGGTATAAAAATAGAGATGTTTCATATTTGAAATGCTTCCACCATGTGCTGTGCTCCTGTCAACATCACAAAGAGACCTATCTGCTCCTGGTCAGAGGGGCCCACTGGACACAGGAAGGATCTCTCTCTGTTGCATCTGAGTCTTTCAACTGGCTATGGCCTTGATCTAATTTGTGAAGCTTGGTACTAGGTAAGATTTCTGATCAATGTAGGTCTGGCTTTTGAATTCTACCCTGTTTGTTGGTAGTTCATTAAGCAACAGAATAAAACCTAACAACACTGATCAACCACTGGGCTTCATTTTTAAAATTTTAATAAAGTCTATATTAAAAGATTATTTAACCTGTGACCAATATTCTCAACTAAAACATTCAACTAGAGGGAAAATAGCACTGATAACTATTTACAAAAACAGAACATATTTAGAGAAACATAATAAAGACCCACATTAATATAATCAATGAGACAAAAATATGAGTATCCCATAGTGACAGATTCACTGTATTAATAAAATATGTAAAATTTTCAAAACTATAAATGTAGATAACAATAACTGTCCAGAAATATTCAAAATTAAAATGAGGTCAAATAATTCTATCAGACAAAAACTGTTGGATTCCAAAATCTAAATAGGAAATACCAAAGAAAGGTTTATTAAGCCAATTTCAACTCTTAAATGATACATAAATATCCAAGTATTATAAAAACTCTTAGTGATTTATCCTGGGATTTTAAACTGATGGACCACAGATAAAATAATCAACATGGCTCTTCACATTAACAAGGCAGGAAAAAACTAAAATCTTCTAAGCTTCTCAGTAAATGCCAAGAATACATTTGATAAAATCCAATATTTGTTCTAAATTTTAAGTCTAAAGCAAAAGTCATTGGGAATTTCTTACCCACCAAAGAGTACGTCCATTTCAAGTAATGTGTTTATATATTTAATACAAATTCATTGGAGTTATTTCTTTAAATAAAAAAAAGACAATGAATGTCTTTCTTTCAGCACTTCTACTGAGTATATTAATAAGACTCACAATTCATGTATTAATAATATTGGCAATTACTATCCAAGCAGGAAAAGAAATCGTCATTAAAATGACGATATAAATGAACCACATTTGCAGATGGCATGAATACATACCCAGAAAGCCAAAAGGAAAAAAAAAATGAAACTATTACCAGAGACAATAACCCAGCAAGGCTCCAGACTATGTGATAAATCCACTAAACTTAATTGCATCTCTTTGTAAAAATGATACCTGATTAGAATAATTCAGAAACAGAATCAGTTTCACTGATAATAGAGGTCAACATATTTAAAGACTAGACAATTCATTTAATTTAGGTCATAAGGGTTTTTTTTTTTTTTTAATAGCATAGCAGAAACAGACAAGAAGTGTTGTAGCAATATATTAGGATTCTGGTTGGGAGTGTTAATGCAGAAAAGATGTCAATACTCCATAGCTATTATATTTAATAAATTAATAATGGTAATAAATAGCATTTATTGCTTACTGTATGGTGGTTATTATGGAAAGGGCTTTTGTGTCATTTTTCTGCTTAATTGCTAATCCTATGAGATAAATTCTACTCTAATCTCTTTACAGACAAGGAAATCAAGGATAAAAGAAGTATTTGTCTATAGTCAACATATGTGTGTGTGTGTGCACTTAGTCGCTTAGTCGTGTCCAACTCTTTGCAACACGTGTGTGTGTGTTCTTAGTCGCTCAGTCACATCCAAGACTCTGTGACCCTTTGGACTATAGCCCTCCAGGCTTCTCTGTCCATGGGATTCTCTAGGCAAGAATATTGGAGTGGGTGGCCATTTCCTCCTCCAGGGGAACTTCCCAACTAACTCAGCGATCGAAACCCCATCTCCTGTGTCTCCTGATTGCAGGCGGATTCTTTACCCTCTGAGCCACCAGGGAAGCCCACACTGGGGTACAGTGGGCCCCTAATTCAATATGATCATGTCATTATAAAACGAGAGAATCTGGACACACACATACACACACAGGGAGAATATCATGTGAAGATAAAAGCAGTGGGTGATGCTACCACAGACCAATACCAAAGCTTGCCAGCAAACCACCAGAAGTCAGGGAAGAGACAGGGAACAGATTCTTCCTCACAGCCTTCAGAATGAGCAAACCATGAAGAGAACCCGTCTTCAGATTTCTAGCTTCCAGAACCATGCGGCCACAGATTCTTACTGTTTCAGCCATTCAATTTATGCTATGTGCTAAGTCGCTTCTGACTCTTTGAGACCGACTCTTTGAGACTCCATGGATTGTAGCCCACCAGGCTCCTACGTCTATGGGATTCTCCAGGCAAGAATACTGGAGTGGGTTCCCATGCTCACCTCCAGGGGATCTTTCCAACCCAGGGATCAAACCTATGTCACCTGCACCTCCTGCACTGCAAGTGGATTCTTGACCACTGAGCTACCAGGGAAGCCCTCAGCTTGTGGTACCTTTTTAAAAGTTATTTTAAGTAGTTTTATTATTATTGTTATTACTGGTCATGCTACATGGCATGTGGGATCTTAGTTCCCTGTTCGGGGATCAAACCTGTGCCCCCTGCATTGGAAGCGTTGGATCACCAGGAAAGCTCCCAGTTTGTGGTACTTTGTTATGGTAGCCCTGGCAAACTAATATAATGCCCCTAATTTAACTTATATGCAGAGTACTTGGTGAGAAACACTGGGCTGGAAGAAGCACAAGCTGGAATCAAGATTGCCGGGAGAAATATCAATAACCTCAGATATGCAGATGACACCACCCTTATGGCAGAAAGTGAAGAGGAACTAAACAGCCTCTTGATGAAAGTGAAAGAGGAGAGTGAAAAAGTTGGCTTAAAGCTCAACATTCAGAAAACGAAGATCATGGCATCTGGTCCCATCACTTCATAGGAAATAGATGGGGAAACAATGGAAACAGTGTCAGACTTTATTTTGGGGGGGCTCCAAAATCACTGCAGATGGTGACTGCAGCCATGAAATTAAAAGACGCTTACTCCTTGGAAGGAAAGTTATGACCAACCTAGGTAGCATATTAAAAAGCAGAGACATTACTTTGCCAACAAATGTCCATCTAGTCAAGGCTATGGTTTTTCCTGTGGTCATGTATGCATGTGAGAGTTGGACTGTGAAGAAAGCTGAGCACCGAAGAATTGATGCTTTTGAACTGTGGTGCTGGAGAAGACTCTTGAGAGTCCCTTGGACTGCAAGGAGATCCAACCAGTCCATTCTGAAGGAGATCAGTCCTGGGTGTTCACTGGAAGGACTGATGCTACAGCTGAAACTCCAATACTTTGGCCACATCATGCAAAGAGTTGACGCATTGGAAAAGACTCTGATGCTGGGAGGGATTGGGGGCAGGAGGAGAAGGTGATGACAGAGGATGAGATGGCTGGATGGCATCACTGACTCGATGGACATGAGTTTGAGTGAACTCCGGGAGTTGGTGATGGACAGAGAGGCCTGGCGTGCTGCGATTCATGGGGTCGCAAAGAGTCCAACACGACTGAGTGACTAAACTGAACTGAACTTTATAATAAACCCCTTTGCCACTAGCTAATTTGAATGAGTTTCTGTACCTTGCAAAGAAAAAAAAAAAGATATGAATCAAAAGCCTGACTTATATTATCTTTGCTCTGAGCAGAGGGAACACCCTTGGGCAGAGCCAGAATTCTTCTCAGAAAATTACTCTGAATGTCCTCCAGGACAAAAATAAATGAAGAAGTTTTAAAGTTCTCTTCTAAAGAGTATGATCAAGATACTTTCAGCCAGAAAAATCATAAAGGCAGTTCAAACCAGAATCCTGCCTTGACAAAACAAACTCACAACCATGCAATCTCAGAATGCTTAGATTTGAATGACACTATTTCCTCAGATTCCTTCCAGGATAAACTACTAAATAGAACAGAGTAAGCAGTCGGTTTTATGCTGTGTGTGCTTAATCGCTCAGTCGTGTCTGACTCTTTACAACCATATCTGCAGCCCACCAAACTCCTCTGTCCTTGGGAATTCTCCAGGCAAGAATACTGGAGTGGGTTGCCATGCCCTCCTCCAGGAGATCTGCCCAACCCAGGGACTGAACCCAGGTCTCCCACATTGCAGGCTGATTCTTTACTGACTGAGCCATGGGATTGCTATTTGTTGCTCAGTTAAAAGTTAGGCAATAGATACCAAACAAACAAATAAGTAATGTTAGTTTTAGAAAAGAAAATAAATTTTATTTTGGCAATAATTAACTAACAAACTCATGCAGTCCACACATTAAACAAAAATTATCTTTTGGGGGAATTTCCCTAGTGGCCCAGAGGTTACAAATCCACCTGCCAATGCAGGGGACACAAGTTCAATTCCCGGTCCAGGAACTAAGATCCCACATGCCACGGGTAACTAAGCCCAAGCACTGCAACTACTGAGCCTGTGCACTCTAGAGCTGGTGCTTTGTCACAAGAGAAGCCACCATAATGAGAAGCCTGCCACCCAAACAAGAGGGTAGCCCTTGCTCTCTGCAACTAGAGAAAGCCCTCACGCAGCAAAGAAGAGCCCCGTGTGCTGCAGCAAAGACCCAGGATAGCCAAATATAAATTAATAATTATTTTCAAAAGATTATCTTTTTGTCTCCCCTAGCAAGCATAGGCATCAGGTTCATCCAAAAGTGGAACTAGAAGATGAAACTATAAATTGAAACAGGGAGAATGCAGAGAAGTAATGAGAAGCAGGTTAAAAGTACCACATGTTAACAGTTTCTAGCTTCTCTATCTGAGAGTGGTCACTGATCCCTCTAAATCCCACAGATGTATAATGATTCTAAATGAGAACCAATAAAAGCCACAAATTGTCTATTATCTCCCTGATTTACTAGGTGTGCAGTAGCCACACATAAAATCTGACTGCTACATTAAGTATTGACCTAAGAATCCCAGACTTTTAAGCAAGCAGCACACTAAGAAGGAATATGCCACAAATTAACAGAACTATAATTTGAAGAAGCTAGCAAATTGCCTTTTTAACATGGGGCACTCTAAAGTTCAGCTTAATAAAAGAAAAAAAAATATTTTTGGTTTTACTTCAAATATATTGATTGAGTTTCAAAAGGAAAACCTTCCTAGGTACTGGTCTTTGTAATGGAGTTTAACATTGTAGGTTGGCTAAAGACCAGAGTTTTGTAAAAACTTACCACTTTCTATAAACAATTGTAAACCTTTTGTTTTTCTTTCTGGAAAGAAAAATTCTAACTAAGGACTATCACCCAGGGATCTGTAAATCCCAGGGAAATTTCCCAAGTGCCATATCTTACTAAATGCGGATTTGTTTATTCTGAGTTTAAGTCCTAATTTCACCAAATTGGCTGTTGCTTCTTGGAGACCTCCCTTGTTAATATTGTCTTATAATCCTTGAACGTGATATATCTCTCCAATTTATTTGTCTTCTTTAATGTCACTCAAACCACATTTTTGTTGTTTTCCACATTGTAGTTTTCTGCATAGAGGTTTTACAACTTTTATTAAATTTATCACTAAGTATTTTATATTTTAATACATTTTTATAAATTATATTTTATTTCACTTTCCAATTCTCTGTTGCTAGTATATAAAAACATAATATATTTATATATATTGACCTAGTAAACTAGGTCAATTTAGCTTTGCTAAATTTACTTATTCATTCTAGCAGTTGTTAGATTCCTTAGGATTTTCTCCATTTAAAAAAAAAAAGTCATCAGAAAATAAATAATTTTGATCTTTTGTTTCTAGACTTGAGCCTTCTATTTCTTTTCCTTGACTTACTGTCTTAGTGTGGCCTTCCAGTATAATGTTAAATAGAAATAACTACAGCAGACAACTTTGCCTTGTTCTTGAGCTTAGGGGAACAGCATTTAGTCTTCACAATTAAATATGATATTAGCTGTAGGCTTTTCATGCATATACAATTGATCATTCTGAAACACAAATTAGGTGAGGTCACTCATTTTCCCAAAGTCCTCCAGTGGTTTCCCAAATCACTCAAAATGTCTTCCTAAATCCTTACAATGACCCACATAATCTGGCTTTCTGTTATCTCTCTGAACTCACACCCTCTATTCTTCCCCGGTTTTCAATCTGTCACACTGGTCTTTGTTTTCAGACATTAAAAAGATGCCCCTATCCTGGGACTTTTACACTTGTCCCTGCTAACTGACTGCCCTTCCCCCATATAGCCACAGGGGTTACTCCATGAAAGAGATCCTTCTTGGCCACTTCATATAAAATTCTACCACCACCATGCTTATGTATATTCCCTGTCCTCCATACTGCTTTATATTCCTTCACAGAACTTACTTTATACTCCTTCATAGAATTACTTTATATTCCTTATGAACTTCCTTCACAGAATTTCTTATACTATATATGTACTTCTTTTTTTATTTATCTGACCTCTCCCCCATGGCTCATGTAAGATCCATGAGGGTTAGAACTGTTTCTAGAATAGAACTGAACACATAGTTTGTGTTTAAAAAGTGTGTATTGGTTGAAAAAATAAATGTGTTTGCATATATATGAGGCTCACCCTGTTAGTTGGATAGGAACATAGGAAAGCAAATTGTCCAGTGGGTAAGACTGCACACTTCCACTGCAGAGGGCACAGGTTCAATCCCTGGGCAGGAAACTGAGATCCTGCATGCCATGTGGGGCAGTCAAAAAAAAAAAAAAAAAACTCAGAAAGTACTTTAAATTCTATGTAATTTAAATCATGCTACAACCTTCTTAACATTCTATTATAAGGATCTGGGTTTGACAATTATAACTGGGAATGAGACTAGATTCTGGAATGTATTTACCCATGGCATGATTGTCACAACTGAGCCCATTTATTTTTTCAATTTAATAACCCAAGGAATACTTCCCTGAATCTAGCCAACCCCAAATCTCTTTCTACTTGAACACAGACAATTCTTTTATTTCAGCTCAGCTGACAGAGAAGCTTACATTGAATAAATACTTTTTGATTCTTTGGTTCTCCTGATAGAACTGTGGATGATCCACTCTGGCAAACACCAGTTTGCTTACCCTCATGGACTGTAGTATTCTGTTCTCATCTGGATGGATCTAGAGTGTACTTTATCCTATTTTTTAGCAGGTGATCTTCCATCTTCCAGTGAGCCAGCACCAGCCCAGGATGTGCAGCCAACCATGTGGGAAGCCTACCCTGCCTTCCAGTAGGCCTGCACTTACCACATGAGGCACAGCATCACAGCCAACCTGGCCAGGGGCCAGCCCCATCTATTAGCATGTCCACAATAGTCAGTTCCACCATAAAAGAGGGGTGAATACAGCCCATATATGGGCATCCTTAGAACACAGAGCTCTGGTGACCAGAGGGGAGCATACTGTTCAGCCCCATAGGCTACCTTCTATAAAAGGAGATGACAAACTCAGGACATGTAACCAATCTACCTAATACAGAGACATAATCACAGAGAATTAAACAAAATTTGGAGAGAGAAGAATGTGTTCCAAATGGTGGAACAAAACAAAATTTGAGGAGAAAAGTTAAATGAAGTAAAGACATGCAACCTACCTAATAAAGGTTTCAAGGCAATCATCCTACAGATGATTAGGGAACTCAGGAGAAGAATGGATCTACACAGTGAGAATTGCAACAGAGATAGGAAATATAAAGAAGAACTAAACTGAGCTGAAAAATAAAATAACTGAAATAAATGATACACTAGAAGGAATCAGCAGTAGATTACTAATGATACAGAGGAACTGATCAGTGATCTGGAAGACAGAGTAAGTGGAAATCTCTGTCTGAACAGAGCTGAACAGAAAAAAGAAAAAATAATTTTTAAAATGAGGATAGTTTATGAGACTTCTGGGGCAACATCAAGCATAATAACATTTGCATTATATGGATGTCAGAAGAAGAAGAGAGAGAAAAGGGTCAAAGAACTTGTTTGAAGAAATAAATAGCTGCAAATTTCCCTAACCTGGAGAAGGAAACAGACATCCAAGTCCAAGAAGCACAGAGAGTCCTTAACAAGGTGAATCCAAAGGGGTCCACACCAAGACACATTAAAATTAAAATAGCAAACATTAAATATAAAGATAAGATCGCAAAAGCAGCAAGAGATAAGCAACCAGTTACATACAAGGGAACTCCCACAGGACTATCAGATGACTGTTCAGCTGAAACTCTGCAGGTCAGAAGAGAGTGGCACAGAATATGCAAGTTGATGGAAAGGAAAAATGTAGAAGCAAAAACACTCTATCCAGCAAGCTTATCATTCAGATTTGAAGGAGACATCATGAGTTTTACAGAGGAACAAAAGCTAAAAAATACACTCAACATCACTAAACGAGCTTTACAAAGAAATATTAAAGGGACTCCTTGAAGTAGAAAACAAAAAGCCACAACTAGAAATATGAAAATTATAAAAGGAAAAATGTCACATGTAAGGCAAATATATAATAAGTGTAGTGATCAACGACTGTGAAAGCTAGAAAGAAAGTTAAAAAGCAAATGTAGTAAAACCATCTATATTCACACAAAACAAAAAGATAACATCAAAAAATATTGGAGGGAGGAGTAAAAATGCAAGGTAGTTAGAATGCATTAATACTAGAGGGTATTATAATAAGTCAGACAGAAAAAGACAAATACCATATGATTTTACTTATACGTGGAATCTAAAGAACAAAACAAAATGAAAACAGACATAGGCACAGAGAACAAACAGGAAGCTACCACAGGATAGGGGGATTTGGGAGTATGTGAAGTAGGTGAAGAAGATTAGGCCATGGAGATGTAATATCCAACGTAAGGAATATGGGCAATAATACCGTAATAATTTTGTCCAGGGACAGATGGGTACTATACTTATCATGGTGTTCCTTTCATAACATATGCAAATATCAAATCACTCTGTTCAGTTCAGTTGCTCAGTCGTGTCCGACTCTTTGCGACCCCATGAATCGCAGCACGCCAGGCCTCCCTGTCCATCACCAACTCCCAGAGTTCAAACTCAAGTCCATTGAGTCAGTGATGCCATCCAGCCATCTCATCCTCTGTCATCACCTTCTTCTCCTGCCCTCAATCCCTCCCAGCATCAGTCTTTTCCAATGCGTCAACTCTTTGCATGATGTGGCCAAAGTATTGGAGTTTCAGCTTTAGCATCAGTCCTTCCAATGAACACCCAGGACTGATCTCCTTCAGAATGGACTGGTTAGATCTCCTTGCAGTCCAAGGGACCCTTGAGAGTCTTCTCCAAAACCACACTCTGTAGTACACCTGAAACTAGCATAAGATGGTATATCAACTACATTTTAATAAAAGTAAATAAAACAGCCATGTATCAGTTACTCTTGATAGCTCAGCCTCTGCTGCTACATTAATTTTCCCATTCTGTATTGTGTATCATCTCAAAGAAAGGATTATAATTGTTTCATCTGCTAATGATAAATAAAATACCCTTACCACAACTACTCCCTTCCAGGAAAGAACAATGTGTTCACCAGAAATGTTATCAAGTACTACATTCTTTCTTATGTTTTAATAATCAAACTAGGAAATATCAATATTCAGCTTACTACATGGAATTTAATGCATGTCATAAAAATCATGATGTGTAGTCCCAAATTTAAAGCAACACTGGAACACATACTGCTCTCTTTCCACAATGATTAAGAAAAAACAATTTCTATTTAGACTTGCATAAACACTAGCTAACAGCACCATATTGAAGCCATCCTCAGGGAATACTCTTCCTCCAGGATTAAATGTATTTGGGAAAACTGAAACATCAACTAATTAAAAAACAATTCTTAGCTAGCTCTAGGCTCTAATTTAAAAGCAAAATACAATATTTAGTTGTTTATTTATTTATTATTGAAGATTTATCTCATGATGACTTTACTTTAGCAGAAATAACCGCCATAAAGAATGAAGATGCAGCCAAAAAGAACTTTAAGAAGATTTTAAAAATAGATATCTTGGTAACAGGAGCAAAATATATGTGTAAACATCCTCTGAATGTGTCTGCATAGTCAAACTTCTCTTCAGTAGTAAAAGCTATGCTCCAATAATAACTGAACTGCTGAATATTATTCCAAATGAAAAAGAAATATGGATGGATTATTAGTTCTCAGTCACAGAAACAGACTTAGGTTTTTGGTTTTTACTCTTATTTTTACATATCTCTCTTTGCCAGGACTTCCCTGGTGACTCAGACAGTAAAGAATCTGCCTTCAAGGCAGGAGACCCGGGTTCAACCCCTAGGTCAGGAAGATCCCTTGGAGAAGGGAATGGCTACCCACTCCAGTGAGAATTCTGTGGACAGAAGAGCCTGACAGGTTACAGTCCAGGAAGTGGCAAAGAGTCGGACACGACTGAGTAACGAACACTACCTCCTTCTACAATTTTCAGGCAGATGAGAAAACTGCCGGATATAATTTATAGAACATTTGGGCTTCTCTCATAGCTCAGTTGGTATTCTTGGACTTCCCTGGTGGCTCAGCTGGTAAAGAATCTGCCTGCAATGTAGGAGACCTGGGTTTGATCCCTGGGTTGGGAAGATCCCCTGGAGAAGGTAAAGGCTACTTACTCCAATATTCTGGCCTAGAGAATTCCATGGACTGTATAGTCCACGGGGTTGCAAAGAGTCAGACATGACTGAGCGACTTTCACTTTGGGGTAGTTTAGATTCTATATTTGGGACTATTCAGATTTATTAAACAAAATTAATTTACTAATCTTGAGTACATCTAAGTTTAAATTAAATCAAAGTATGTTCTAAGTCTTAGAACATAATAGGTAAAGACCAGTGTCTTGGTTTCTAGTTTTTAAGTTAGAGACCTTTTTTCAGCCAGAAGATAGTACTAACAGTACCTACATTAATACTTGTTAGTCAATTTATGGGAAAAGCTTAATTTGATTTAAAAACTTTATAATCAGGTTAGATATGTCTTTGACGATTCTTATCTATAGAAATTTACTCTCACCTATCATTCTCTGAATGTACTGTTTTATCCTTGGTGCTTTGTTGGAATCCAGGGCAGTTTTTATCATCTCAGCTGGTCAATATGAATTTGATTATAGAGATAAGGGAAGGACATTACGTCTACAGGACACTGTCTGTCTTTACTGTAGCAGTTACTCAGTTAATGGCAGAGGAAAAACCTCCAAGCCTAATAAATTTAAAATATCTGACAATTTGAACAGTTGAGAGACCACCAGAATCCTAATTTAACTTCATTTTGTGTTCATACAAAGACTAGTATGCTAAAAATTAATCTCAAATTTTGGTATCCATTATTCATATCCAGTTAGTGTTCTGCTATTGTGCCCAGAAGAAAGTGATTAATGCATGTGGAGTACCAAGGTCAAATTTATTTTGGATACAACATAATGTACCTCCACAATGCTGACTACTGGCATGGCATGAATTCTTAACGTTCTCATAACAGTAACTTCATATTCAATCACAATTTTGAAATTATTAATGATTATCTCATGTTAAGATGTGGAACCAAGAGGGGCTACATAACAACAACAAAGCCAGTTCTATTTTAAATACCATGTGGAAAAAAATGATTATATATAAGTTTTTGAAAGATTTCAGGTACATGTTAGCTTTTCTCCATCTCAGTAGCCTGACCTGTGGAGAAAAAAAACACTGTCACTTCCAGTTCTCATCTGCCTTTATTTTCAAATAACCTGACCATAACACAGCTTTAGCTCATTAATGATGGATATCCATCACTTTTCAAATAATCTATGCATCATTGAATTTGACTGCAATGTGAACCTATACAGAACAAGTCCTCTATTTTTCAATGACTTCCCAAATATAGAATATGTGATATCACTGAAAAATTTCACTCTAGAAACTTCTGGCATGAAAAAGTTTCATGCATGCGTGCTCACTCATGTCTGACTCTTTGAGACCCCATGGCTATAGCCCACTAGGCTCCTCTGTCCACGGGATTCCCCAGGCAAGAATACTGGCGGGAGTTGCCATTTCTTTCTCCAGGGGATCTTCCAGGGATCCCCAAAGGGATCAAACTTGGGGTCAAACCAAAGTCTCCTGTGTTGAGAGGCGAATCTTATACCACTGAACCACCTGGAAAAAGGCTCAAGAGGCAGCAAAAATATGGCCAACAGAGGTTCCCCCTGGTATTGCGCACTGCCTGGCTCTAACTACCCTTGGATTTGGTTGCCTGGGTCTGCCACCCCCTACAGAGACAGTCACAGCACCTGACTCTGATCACTGACCACCAGTTCTGACGGGACTGCTCAGAAGCCTGACATAGAGACGATTTCCTCAACCAGAAAACCCAGGGCCCACTCAGAACTCCCTCAATAGACTCAGGCAGGCTGGTAATCAAGTCCACAGTCCTTAAGTCCCGAGCTGTGATATTCAGAAAGTTCTAAAGCCCAGTTTTTTTGGCCACAAAACTGAACTGACCTGAATTATTTGGCTGCAAAATCTGACCTGAACTGGTATGAGGCTATTTATAGACTTCATTTATCCCACTGTAGGTGAATATTCATGCTTTTCTGCCAGCATATGAATCTGTTTTGATTACAGGGAGCCTTAGACCTTGCTGGGACTGTTTATATAACACATGATATTTGCACTGTATTACCTTCTAAATTCTTATATTCAAAATAAATCTGGCATCAAGGGATGTGGTTAAAGAATCAGAAAATAACATCTTGTGAAATTACGTGGACATGAATTTAAAACCTGGATCTGCTGCTAATCACTAATTATGTGACTTGGGATAAATTACTTAACTTCCTTGAACCTGGTTCTTCATTTATAAGAATGGAGAAATCAACTAGCACTGCAAATGTTTGGATGGTACTTGCCTACTTAGGCAATCACTTTTTCAACATTATTTTCCCCTAAATCAACTGTACTTTAATAAAATAAATGTTTTAATGTTAAAAAAAAACCATATTATTTTTCCCTAAAATTTCACTCCTTTTTGTCTGCTCCCTGCCCTCACCAAATATCAGAACTTGATGGCTTTCCCTCCTTTATGGGATTGAATGTTGTCAATGTCCTTCTCCTTTTGATGAAAAGAGTTAAACCGCAACATCATACTTGTCTACAAACTATAATAATTTAGGCTTGGGGTTCTCAAAGACAAAAATCATGCCTTAACTTTTCTGAAAGCACTTACACATGTTGGCTGGGGGCGAGGAGGAAGAACACAGACTCAGAATTACAATCAAAACTCACACATTAAAAATAAATGTCAGGGAATGAGAAGCAAAGTATGTGCACACTAGAGCTGGGGACCAACTCAATCCAGTTCCTTAATGCATTTGAATTACAAACTTTCCCCCTCCCACTGTCATGATGTCAACTGGGCAATAGGGTGTTAGTGACACTCAGGTCTCAGGAGAAATCCTAATTTCTAAACAGGAACTGAACAGGAGAAAAAAGACTGGTCACATGTCAGCAAATAGGTAGAAGAGGTTATCCTAACTGTCCCCAAAGACACTGAACATCTATAAACGCCCAGGGTTTTGCCCAAAGGAATCACTATGGATCGTTTTGGCATTAGAGATTTTACCGACTCTGTAAGTTATGAAGACTGACTTCTTCATCACACACTGCTGCCAAGTCACTTCAGTCATATCCGACTCTGTGCAACCCCATAGACGGCAGCCCACCAGGCTCCCCCGTCCCTGGGATTCTCCAGACAAGAACACTGGAGTGGGTTGCCATTTCCTTCTCCAATGCATGAAAGGGAAAAGTGAAAATGAAGACACTCAGTTGTGTCCAGCTCCTAGCGACCCCATGGACTGCAGCCCACCAGGCTCCTCCATCCATGGGATTTTCCAGGCAAGAGTACTGGAGTGGGCTGCCATTGCCTTCTCTGTATAACACACTAAGTAAGTAAGTAATTAAAGTCACTCAGTCATGTCCGACTCTTTGTGACCCCGTGGACTGCAGCTCACCAGGCTCCTCAGTCCATGGGATTCTCCAGGCAAGAATACTGGAGTGGGTTGCCTTTTCCTTCTCCAGGGGATCTTTCTGTCTGATAAATCTGATACATCCATGTTGTTCAGTCACTTCTTCACAATCCCATGGACTGCAGCACATTCGTTGTGAAATGTTTGGTAGTCGAAAGCACAGCATAAAATCAGCATCTGGTCTCAATGTTCATTGCAGTTTCCCTGTGGCTCAGCTGGTAAAGAATATGCCTGCAATGCAGGAGACCTGGGTTCGATCCCTGGGCTGGGAAGATCCCCCTGGAGAAGGGAAAGGCAACCCACTCCAGAATTCTGGCCTAGAGAATTCCAGCCTAGAAAATCCCTTGGACTGTATAGCCATGGGTTCACAAAGAGTTGGACACAACTGAGTGACTTTTACTTACTTACATATATATATATATATGAATCTAGAAAAATAATACTGATGAACCTATGTGCAGGAAAGGAATTGAAATCTAGAATCTAGAAAAATCATACTGATAAACCTATCTGCAGGAAAGGAATTGAAATACAGACATAAAGAATAGACTTATGGACATAGAGGAGGAAGGAGAAGATAGCACAAATTGAGAAAGTAGCATTGATTTACATACATTATCATGTGTAAAATAGGTAGCTAGTAGGAAGCTGCTATATAACACAGAGATCCCAGCCTGGCACTCTGTGACAACCTAGATGGGTGGGAAGGGAGTGGGGAGGAGACTCAAGAAGGATATATAATTACGGCAGATTCACATTGTTGTATGGCAGAAACCAACACAACATTCCAAAGCAATTATCCTCAATTTTTAAAAAACCAGAAGCTGGATATTTGAAGAGACCTTAAAAATTAATCTAATTTCTTGATCATTTTAGTGAGAAAAACTAAAGCCAACTGAAGCTTAAAAACTTGATTAAGTTTCACAGCTGGTAAAAGGCAGAGCCAAAAAAAACTTCAATCCCTGCATCCATTAAGAAAATAATAAAATAAATGATAGTCTATATCTCCATTGGAGGATATTTGTATTAAAATTAAGTATCCTTGGACATGGAGTAGCATTACTGCAGAAAGATCATGGGAGATGGTTGTGGTAGACTTAGTTCTAGCAGGAGCTCTGCCACTAACTTGGGCAAAGCAAAACAGAGTTGGAGGTCCTCCCAGTTGTGAGATATTATGATGCTGTGATTCTTCTAAAGTAACATGAAAGAAACAGCACCTCCAAAGATGACCAGAAAGGACATTTGATCCTGTAAGCATATGAGTTAATAGGTTTCAACATTTTTTTAATTATGTAAATATGATAACACATTTACAGGAGACTTGGAAAATACAGAACAAAGTTACATATAGTCCCATTATATATTACAATTATTTTTTAAGTAGATCAATTGAGATCTTAGAGTTTCAACATCAAACTCTCAAAAATTAATAGAATGAACATACAGAAAAGTAGAATATAGTAGGCCTGAAAAGCACCATGAGCCAAGTCAACATAATTAAGATTTACACAATTTTCATACTACAGTAGGATACAAATTCTACTCAAGTTCCAGTGGGTTTAAATATTAAATGCAATATCAATTGAAAGAGATTTTATTCTGATCACTCAGAATCTGAATACATGCTATATTTGAATACATGACCAAATATATTTTTAAGTTACAGAAGAGGATTTTTTTTCTGCTTGGCAACTATTAGGAGTTATAATGTGATGCATACAAGTCTTCAACTACTTCAACTACTCTGTCCAAAAGAAACCCCGTTGAGCTTCTCTGTCAATGATTTCTAATCAGAGAAGCCTTCTATATGCTCAGCAGAAATCTGTGACGAGAGTAATGAAAGAGCATCACCGTTTGTTGCAACACTTGACATTTAATATGAGTGTATAAGGTGCAGCCCCCTTGGGAGAGGAGAGGCAAAGTTATTAAGAAAAGACACTCAAGAATACCTTAGGAAATCCTACCTTCTTGCTTTTACTTGATTTTTTAAAAATATTCAACTCACCCTGTTAGGGAACCTTGTACTCTTTCTTCTTGTTTAAGTCAATTTGATTTTTTTCTTTTCCCCCCGAAGACTTGTTCTCCCTCTTGTTAAACTGACATGCTATAAATTGACATCTCATTAAAAATGCTTCAGCATTATTAAAGTCTCTGGGTTCACTTCTTCAGATTTTATTATTTTTCCCTCTACATACTATTTACTTCAAACCATGCAGTATACTTCAAAACATGTGTTCACATTATCTTTTGAAGAAATTTTCTTACCACATACAGCAGAGTACAGCTAGCACAAGAGCAAGCTTCCCTATGAAAAACCCTTACACATTAGGGGATGATTATTTGAATTTCAAAAGGACTTCCTTAAAAAAGCTACTCCCTTAGTCCATTTAAGTGTTTATTTACTAATTCCTCAGACTCTGGTGGCTCAGAGGATAAAGAATTTGCCCACAATGCGGAGACCCAGGCTATATTCCTGGCTTGGGAAGATCCCCTGGAGAAGGGAATGGCAACCTACTCCAGTATTCTCACCAGGAGAATTCCATGGACAGGGGAGCTAGGCAGGCTACAGTCAGTGGGGTGGCAAAGAGTCAGACACGACTGAGCAACTAACACATGCACACACACATACATACACACACAGACTTCTTGTAAGGGAAGGGGCTTAAGCAGCCAATGCCAAATTAAGGTCAGTCATAAGAGACAGAGAAGTTAGAACAATATGGGATAATCTGTAGAAAATTACAGTTACATTGCACTTAGTACAAACCCCACCGCTTAGGCAAAACAAGATATCCTTTTCTAAGATATCATAGTTCAGCTCACCTTAAACAATGAAAGGCATACTGAAAAGTGAAAGTGACAGTCACTCAGTCATGTCAAACTCTTTGCCACCCCATGAACTATACAGTCCATGGACTTCTCCAGGCCAGAATACTTGAGTCGGTAACCTTTCCCTCCTTCAGAGGATCTTCCCAACCCAGGGATCAAACCCAGGTCTCCCACACTGCAGGTAGATTCTTTACCAGCTGAGCCACAGGGAAGCCCAATATATAAATAAATATATGGATATACATTTTTTAATCCTGCTATTTCTGGGTCATAAAGTGAAAGAGGAGAGCGAAAAAGTTGGCTTAAAGCT
Source organism: Oryx dammah (assembly GCF_014754425.2). Classification (NCBI taxonomy): domain Eukaryota; kingdom Metazoa; phylum Chordata; class Mammalia; order Artiodactyla; family Bovidae; genus Oryx; species Oryx dammah. The sequence goes on from NW_024070213.1 coordinate 27,581,564, forward strand.
CAACATTCAGAAAACGAAGATCATGGCATCCGGTCCCATCACTTCATGGGAAATAGATGGGGAAACAGTAGAAACAGTGTCAGACTTTATTTTTTGGGGCTCCAAAATCACTGCAGATGGTGACTGCAGCCATGAAATTAAAAGACGCTTACTCCTTGGAAGAAAAGTTATGACCAACCTAGACAGCATATTCAAAAGCAGAGACATTACTTTGCCGACTAAGGTCCGTCTAGTCAAGGCTATGGTTTTTCCTGTGGTCATGTATGGATGTGAGAGTTGGACTGTGAAGAAGGCTGAGCACCGAAGAATTGATGCTTTTGAACTGTGTGTTGGAGAAGACTCTTGAGAGTCCCTTGGACTTCAAGGAGATCCAACCAGTCCATTCTGAAGGAGATCAGCCCTGGGATTTCTTTGGGGGAATGATGCTGAAGCTGAAACTCCAGTATTTTGGCCACCTGATGCAAAGAGTTGAGTCATTGGAAAAGACTCTGATGCTGGGAGGGATTGAGAGCAGGAGGAGAAAGGGATGACCGAGGATGAGATGGCTGGATGGCATCAGGGACTTGATGGACGTGAGTCTGAGTGAACTCCGGGAGTTGGTGATGGACAGGGAGGCCTGGCGTGCTGTGATTCATGGGGTCGCAAAGAGTCGGACACGACTGAGCGGCTGAATTGAACTGAACTGAACTCAACTGAACTGAAACACCGTCCATAAAGTATACTTCGTTAGCAAGAATCAGAACAAGATTCTTTAAAATGTCTGTAAGACACTGCAGTATCAGTGTCCTACACTTTAACCTTATAGTTCCTTTCCATACTATTTATGATGGAACCAATCTTATATTTTGTTAAGAGAATTGTAATAGAGTATTTCTTTGTAAAGTAAATAATAATCATGGTTATTTTAATAACATGCTGCTTGTATCTTAAAGAATTAAGGATGTAGGTTCAGTCTCTTGGTGGGGAAGATCCCCTGGAGATGGAAATGGCAACCCACTCCAGCATTCTTGCTTGGGAAATTCTATGGACAGAGGAGCCTGGTAAGAGCTGGACATGACTTAGAGGATAGATAACAACACTATGTGTTTAGTACCTGTCTATCCCTTTAAATATGTGCTTGATGAGGGCGGGACTCATGTAGTGGCCCCCATACATGGTATGTGCACAATAAACACCTATTCAAGAAATGAATTAAGTGAGAATCTGTCATGTCATTTGGGTTAAATATGGCTTTCGGTCATGTTCATCATCTCCTAAACTATGAACTATGGCTAAAACAACAGACACTTTCTCACAGCTCCTTTTAATAACTACAGTGAACATGTATAGAGGTTTCACATGCTAGTCATGGTGCTAAAGAGCTTTATAGAGATGATCTGATTTAATTCTCATAACAACATCATGATTGTACATTACTGTTATCAGAGGATTCCTAATGTACTACTAATCCCGTTTCAGAGATGAAGAAATTGAGACTTAGGAAAGTTCCCTAGGTTGCTGAAGTCATGTCAAAATCTTACTTTTCTGAGCTCATTTTCAATATGCCTAATAGTCTGCTGAAAAAGTATATGAAAGGTCTCACCCTCAAGAAGACCTGAGTCATTGTGATTCTTGGAATAACAGTGGTAAACCAGAACGTGCATTGAAAAGATCTTGCTGAGATTGAAACAACAGTTTAAGTTGAAAACGTGGTTCAAGAATGAATGTTCTGAGTGGAGACCAGAATCAAATAGCATTATATAAATTTACTAAAATGAGAAAGTTTATTGACAAAATTACACACTGGATATTAGTGTTTAACCTCATTTCAATGCATATCCATTATATTTTAGAAATAAGAATTAATTTTTAGAAGAGCTGATCAGCCATGCTTGGTATAGTTCAAATGTGTGTGTCTTTTTAAATAACTAGATCACCTGGAGACTTTGGAGGCAGCTGTGGGTCTTCCAATTGGTCTAAGGGGTCTCTATACCAATACAGGCAACACCAACACCATGAGTACAGAAATTTCCAGACAGCATCATCTCTACAGGAGTCCTCTGAGTCATGATTAGCACACAGCACTGAATGATATGGCTGAAGGATTAAGTGAGAGTGTACGTGAGTGCAGCTGTGCTCAGTCATGTCGCTATTGCAACCCCATGGACTGTAGCCCACCAGGCTCCTCTGTCCATGCGATTTCCTGGGCAAGAATACTAGAGTGGGTTTCCATTTCCTTCTCCAGTGGATCTTCTTGACCCAGGGATCAAACCTGCATCTCCTGCACTGGCAGGTGGATTCTTTACCACCATGCCACCTGGGAAGCCTGAGCATGCACAGGACTCAGTATCTGAGTATATTCCAGGAGTCCAAAGCACTGGGTTTTCCACATCGTTGGTAGATTGTTTCTCTGCCCTGGAAAGCATCTATAGCAGATTGAAAAGTAGTGAGGATGTGCATGTGGAATTCATAACCAAACATCAAAATGGGGAGAAATGTTCCATTTTTGTTGTTTCTATTAGAGGGACAGCTGCAGTGCACCAGCTATCCAGGAAAAGTAAAGCTAAGCCTTGAGCATCAGAATTGATTGGGTCAGTCTTGACGAATATGATTTTGATCTATCAATTATTCAAAAATCCTGAGTATTATCATAAAAGTAGAGGCTGCATTATATTCTCAGACTTATGAGGCTCATCCGGTCTGAGGTGATACTAGAGGTCTTTTGGGAACAGGACCAAAAAATAGAGTCCAGACCTGAGTCAACAAGATGGGCTTGAGGAAAGAGGATAGAATACACACTGAGAAAATTAGGGCACTGAGAGAATCACATGGATAGATCCGGATAGATGAGACAATGTTTTAGCAGCTGCTGTGAATGCACAACATTTAGGCAAGAGGGATGCATTAGTTATCTATTCACAATAACGCTGCACAACAAATTACACTAAGACTAGCAGCTTAAAACAATAGGCATTCCTTTGGTCACAAGCCTGTGAGTCATCGATGAAGGCTGACAGTTTGGGCTTAGCAATTCTGGCCTTAGCTGGGCTCACTCACACATCTGACAGTTGCCACCCCGTCACTGATCTTAAACAGCCTCAGTTAAAACTGAGCAGTTCTGAAATGAGTCTCTTCTCTACCAAGCCAGGCTTTCTCAAGGCAAAGGCAGAGAAGCAAGCAAGAAAACCAAAAAAGAAAAGTGCTTTTACAAGCTTCTACCTGCATCATTTCTGCTTAGTATCCCATTGCCCAAAGCAAGTCCTATGACCAAACTCAGAATCAAGAGATGGTAAAATGAACTCTGCCTTTTAGTAAAAGAAAATACAAAGTCATAAACAATGGGTGTTATGTCAGTTGTCTATCACTCCATTAAAAACGACACCAAAACTCAGTAACATAAAACAATTACCACTTAATTTACCATTTGGTGTGATTCTTCTGCAGGTCTTTCCTGGACTTAAATTAACAATTTAGCTGAGACTAGATAATCTAAGATGTCTTTACACATATATCTGACAGTTGGTATTGGCTGTTGATTGGACTCTGTGTCATCAATAGGGTAACTTGGGATTCTTCATACTGATTGGTTTGCAGAAGAAACCAAGCCCCACTGGACAGTGCTTTGTGTCATGATTCTAACGTTCTGTTAACCAAGCAAGTTTCATAGTCAAAGAAAAATCAGAGTCAAGTCCAGGATCAGGACAGGCAGAGATTACACAAGGACATGAATATTGGGGCCTGTAATTACTGAGGACTGCCAGGTGGCGCAGTGGTAAAGAGTCAGCCTGCCAATGCAGGAGACACAAGAGATGTGGGCTCGATCTTTGGGTCGGGAAGATCCCCAGAAGAGGAAATGGCAACCTACTCCAGTATTGCTGCCTGAGAAATCCCATGGACAGAGAAGCCTGGTGGGCTACAGTCCATGGGGTCACAAAGAGTCAGACAACTGAACACACACACAAACACACACACACATTATAACAAGGGAGCAGATGAGAGGGAGGGGGCTGCTCACAAGAACCCTTTAAGCGACACCCTATTATTGTCTATATTGTTTAGATGAGGACATAGAAGCTTGGATAATATGAAAGATTTCCCTAAGGTCATCATGGCCAAGCCTGCCTGAATTAAGAACCTGGCATTTTATTACTACATTATTCATAATTAGCTCATACCCCTTGTGTGGCTCTTAACGAGGCTGGAAATGAAAAAATAAAATAAACACTGCCACTCTCCTCTCCATACGCTGAGCCTTCACTTAAGCCAGGTAAGATACTCTCTCATAACAGCAGCCACTTCAACACAGCCTCTAACGCTGATGTTACATGTTACAGATAAGACTCTATGAAAAAACTCTCTCTATGAGAGGGCTCATAAGCAGGATCCCAAACATGGGGAAATATTTTTGTATGTGTACAACCACTACCTACCTGAGAAACTAATGGACCAAAATAGCTTGGTAGAGATTCCACTTCCAAATGATGAATTCTCTAAATTAGGAGTCCCCAACATCCAGGACCTAATGCCTAAAGATCTTAGGGGGAGCTGATGTGGTAATAATAATAGAAATAAAGTGCACAATAAATGCAATGTGCTTGAATCATCTTGAAACCATCCCCTACCTGAGCAGGGAAAAATTGTCTTCCATGAAAATGACCCTTGGTAACAAAAAGGTTAGGGGGTTCTGCCTTAAAGCATTATGAGGAAGACTGTCCTCTTTATAATTTGATTTAATCTGGCAGGGAAAGTAGGAAAGAGGGGAAAACAATAGGAAGAGGAGTGGAAGGTAGAAAAAAAGAAAAGAAACTGAGATGTTAGTATTAGTTATGTCTGGACACAGAGTCATGGGATTCTTATTTTCATCTTTTCAAAATTTTCTACAATTAACAAAGTGAGACAGTAAGCATTATGAAAGTGTAAGATCTGATGTATGAGACTCATGAAAGGGATGGAGGAAATACTGTTAAGAATGCACAGCTAGAGAAACAAGGACAATGTTTGGAAGACCCAGGATCCCCTAAAATGGACTATTTGGATATCATCATGATACATGCTGTGGCCAACTTGACAAAGAATACATTATGAAACAGGGGTCCTCATCATTTCCCATCCAATTCAGTCTGCTTTGCTTTTGTGAACTCTAGGTCAAATTGTGTATGTATGAAGAGTCAGTTTTATATATTCATGAACATGGACTTAAAGTCAGCAGGATCATGAAACCTCTCTCTTATCAGAAATAGTAAATGTGTCCAAAATCTTCAACAAAGATAAAAATGAATAATAACCACATTAATGCTGGTAGAAGATAAGATTGGAAAGTCAATTTGTATGAAGGTCTTTACAATGACTTTACAAAGGAAAAAAAATTGGTTGCAGTGCCTTATTATTTTCACTGTAATGCCTCTATCAGGTTTATTTTATGGAACTACATGCTCAAATGGTACATCTATTTGCATTATTTTACTGTCCCAGGCTGTCACTGGAGTAAGACTATTCAGTTCACTTCAGTTCACTTCATTTCAGTAGCTCAGTCGTGTCTGGCTCTTTGTGACCCCATAAACAACAGCACGCCAGGCTTCCCTGTCCATCACCAACTCCCGGAGTCCGCCCAAACCCATGTCCATTGAGTCAGTGATGCCATCCAACCATCTCATCCCTTGTCATCCCCTTCTCCTCCTGCCCTCAATCTTTCCCAGCATCAGGGTCTTTTCAAATGAGTCAGGTCTCCGCATCACGTGGCCAAAGTATTGGAGTTTCAGCTTCAACAGCAGTCCTTCCAATGAACAGCCAGGACTGATCTCCTTTACGATGGACTGGTTGGATCTCCTTGCAGTCCAACCAGGAGGGACTCTCAAGACTCTTCTCCAACACCACAGTTCAAAAGCATCAATTCTTTGGCATACTCAGCTTTCTTTATAGTCCAACTCTCACATCCATACATGACTACTGGAAAAATATAGCTTTGACTAGATAGACCTTTGTTAGCAAAGTAATGTCTCTGCTTTTTAATGTGCTGTCTAGGTTGGTCATAACTTTCCTTCCAAGGAGTGTCTTTTAAGTCACTGCAATCACCATCTGCAGTGATTTTGGAGCCCCCAAAAGTAATGTCAGCCATTGTTTCCACTGTTTCCCCATCTATTTGCCATGAAGTGATGGTACCAGATGCCATGATCTTAGTTTTTTGAATGTTGAGCTTTAAGTCAGCGTTTTCACTCTCCTCTTTCACTTTCATCAGGAGGCTCTTTAGTTCTTCTTTGCTTTCTGCCAGAAGGGTGGTGTCATCTGCATATCTGAGGTTATTGATATTTCTCCCGGCAATCTTGATTCCAGCTTGTGCTCCCTTGAGCCCAGCGTTTCTCATGATGTACTCTGCACAGAAGTTAAATAAGCACGGTGACAATATACAGCCTTGACAAATTCCTTTCCCTATTTGGAACCAGTCTGTTGTTTCATGTCCAGTTATAACTTTTGTTTCCTGACCTGTATACAGATCTCTGAGGAGGCAGGTCAGGTGGTCTGGTATTCCCATCTTTTTCAGAATCTTCCACAGTTTTTTGTGATCCACACAGTCAAAGGCTTTGGCATAGTCAATAAAGCAGAAATCGATGTTTTTCTGGAACTCTCTTGCTTTTTCCATGATCCAGCAGATGTTGGCAATTTGATCTCTGGTTCCTCTGCCTTTTCTAAAACCAGCTTGAACATCTGGAAGTTCACAGTTCACGTATTGCTGAAGCCTGGCTTGGAGAATTTTGAGCATTACTTTAGTAGTGTGTGAGATGAGTGCAATTGTGCGGTAGTTGGAGCATTCTTTGGCATTACCTTTCTTTGGGATTGGAATGAAAACTGACCTTTTCCAGTCCTGTGGCCACTGCTGAGTTTTCCAAATTTGCTGGCATATTGAGTGCAGCACTTCCACAGAGTCATCTTTCAGGATTTGAAATAGCTCAACTGGAATTCCATCACCTCCACTAGCTTTGTTCGTAGGGATGCTTCCTAAGGCCCACTTGACTTCACATTCCAGATGTCCAGCTCTAGATAGATGAGTGTAAGTGATCACACCTTCATGATTATCTGGGTCATGAAGATCTTTTTTGTACAGTTCTTCTGTGTATTCTTGCCACCTCTTAATATTGTCTTCTTCTGTTAGGTCCATACCATTTCTGTCCTTTATTGAGCCCATTTTTGCATATGTTTCCTTGGTATCTCTAATTTTCTTGAAGAGATCTCTGGTCTTTCCCATTCTGTTGTTTTCCTCTATTTCTTTGCATTGATCACTGAGGAAGGCTTTCTTATCTCTCCTTGCTATTCTTTGGAACTCTGCATTCAGATGCTTATATCTTTCCTTTTCTCCTTTGCTTTTCACTTCTCTTCTTTTCACAGCTATTTGTAAGGCTTCCTCAGACAGCCATTTTGCTTTTTTGCATTTCTTTTTCTTGGGGATTGCTCCCTGTCTCCTATACAATGTCACAAACCTCCATCCATAGTTCATCAGGCACTCTGCCTATCAGATCTAGTACCTTAAATCTATTTCTCACTTCCACTGTATAATCATAAAAGATTTGATTTAGGTCATACCTGAATGATCTAGTGGTTTTCCCCACTTTCTTCAATTTAAGTCTGTTACATGAACTGTGTAATTGCCTTATCATGGGATCTGGTAGTCACAGCCACAGGAAGATACAATTGGTAAAGAAATGGAGGAAAAAGATCACTTTGCTTTATTTTGATGTCATCTACCATTTATCCTTTCACAATGCACCGTGGAATACAATTTTTCATGTAATTCGGAAAAAAGAATATTGGAAGCAAGTTCCAGCCTGTCAAATAAAATTCTATATAACAAGCTTGTCTGGCACTGTTCTATTAAAATGCTCTACACTTTGAAATGCCCTCATTTCTGAAGGGCAAATGAACCCAGCAGGTGACTGAGTGATTATGACTTCTGATTCAGTATTCATTTTTTAAAAAAATGCACTATTTAATGTGTGCTGATTGCCATCACTAACATTCCCTTGTTTTCAATACACCCTTCCTCTTATCCACTAACTGAATCCTGCCCTGCATCCAGAAAGCCCACTTAAAGAAAATCTGCAGCTAAGTTTCAATTCCCTAGACAGTGAGAAGACTTACTACAGAATTAATTTTCAAAGACATCTTTAGAGTCCTCTATTTTTCTATTCCAGATGTAAATTTTTGAGAAATGACTCTTAATAATAGAGTGAAATGAAAGGGAGCTACTGCCAACCAGAGACTCTGTTTCATCTAAAATATGCCCCATATGGGTGTTCTGAGAAAATGCTACAGCAGTAGATGCAATCACTCTCTTATTCTGAAAAGTTATAAAAACAAAGCCAAACAAAAGAACAGCAAAACAGATCACAAATAAATCAACCCTCCCAGCAGTCTCTCCAATGGTATTTCTGGGATAGTCCTGAAATTCTGAACATCCTGTCTTTTGATTATAAAAGGAAATCCTCAATTTTATTAGTTTATAATCTAAATTCAAAGGATAAAAACAGTAGTGTGTTACACTATTGTTGTTGCTATTGTTGTGCTCAGTCATGTCTGACTTTTTGCAACACCATGGACTGTAGCCCACCAGGCTCCTCTGTCCAGGGATTTTTCCAGGCAAAAATACTGGAGTGGGTTGCCATTTCCTTCTCCAGGGAAATCTTCTCCACCCAGGGAATAAACCCAAGTCCCCAGCATCTCCTACATTGACAGGTAGATTCTTTATCACTGCACAACCTGAGAAGCCCGTGTTACACTATAAAATCTTCTAAAGTGATCAAATACCAGGCACACACTCTGCCTTTTATCTGGCTAAAGTGTAGCAGTACTTGGCAACAAAAAGACAGAGTTGTGTATCCAAAATTCTAATTTATTAGAGGATGTGTGTGTTATCCCATCTCTAAAGAGATATTTTTACAGTCACCAGAAATTCAGGAGCCTCCAATGATGCTGCAAGTTTGTCTCTTCACTCCTAGAATCCTTAAGTGCTTTATCACTTGTCATTTTGAAGATGATCATTAATCAGAACCCTTTGCACTTGAGCCGACTTGTAACCTATGGACTCTTTACAAACATAACAAGCCACATCAATAAAATGCAGCTGTTACAGAGTGGAACGAGGCTGTTCATCATATGAGCAGCAGTCTAAAACAGGAAGATAAAGATGACTACTGACAGTGCTGGCATCATTTTCCTCTTCCCAAACTCAATTTGATATCTCACATATAAGTATCAGGTGTAGAGGGAATAAACATGCAAGGGCCATTATTGAGAAGTACAAGGTGTCAAAAATTGAGAAGGTATACAGAAGTTAGCATGAGGATTATACAGAAGGGCTAAGTTTGTATCTATACCAAATGGTGCAGTGCAGTGCACGTATGCTTTCATATCCGACCCTTTGCAACCCTACGGACTGTAGCCTGCCAGGCTCCCCAGTCCATGGGATTCTTCAGGCAAGAACACTGGAGTGGGCTGCCATTTCCCACTCCAAGGGATCTTCCTGACTCAGGGATCAAACCCGTGTCTCTGGCATCAGCTACAGTGGTCAGCAGATTCTTTTACCACTGGCACCACTTGGGAAGCCCTCTGAAGTGAAGTGAAGTGAAGTCGCTCAGTCGTGTCTTTGAGACCCCATGGACTATAGCCTACCAGGCTCCTCCATCCATAGGATTTTCCAGGCAAGAATACTGGAGTGGGTTGCCATTTCCTTCTCCAGGAGACCTTCCTGACCCATGGATTGAACCCGGGTCTCCTGCACTGTAGGCAGACACTTTACCGTGTGAGCTACCAGGGAAGTCGCCTATAGAACAAATAGTCCTAACAGGTAAGTTTGGTTGCTTATTACAAAAACCAACTATTTTAAGTAATACTAGTTAGATCCCATGGAAAGAATGCTCATCTCATTTCATATCAACCTGGAAGCTGAATTTAGTACTTGGAAAAACCCTGGACATCAAGATATATCCAGCTCAGACTTCCCCAGTGGTCCTGTGGTTAAGAATCTACTGGCCAGTGCAGGGGACACGGGCTTGATCCCCGGTCCAGGAAGATCCCACATGCTGCAGGGCAATGAATCCCATGTACCGCAGATACATAGCCTGTGCTCTAGGGCCGTGAGCCACAACTGAGTCCACACGATATAACTACTGAAGCCCATATGCCCAGACCCCATGCTCTTCAACAAGAGAAGCCACTGCAATGAGAAACCCATACACCATAACTAGAAAATAGTCCCCACTCACTGCTACTAGAGAAAGCTCGCACACAGCAGTGAAGACCTAGTATAGCCAAAAAAAAAAAAATCAGAAATAATTTTTTAAAAAAAGATATATCCAGCTCATCAACATACTAGCTACACACACAAAAAGATGTGTCGTTAAAAGTTCTGTGGGGAGATGGAAAAGAGGGCTTCTACTCCATACTACATGGTCAAACTTCCATCATCTCCCCAAACGTTCTCTCCCCAGGGCCGCAGTCTCTTCTGAACTACAAGTTCTGCTGCCCCAGCATTTCCAACACAGCTCTAGGACTGAAACTTAAGTCCCTTTTCTTATGCAGAACAATTGAGATTTCTAACTCCCCAGCCTGCTGTATTTCACCAATGCAGTGAAGTACCCACTTCCTTGGAAGGCAGGGAAAACGCTAAATAATAAATATTTTCTCTTTTCACAGTATTATGAATATGCACTTCTCTCAAGGGGGCTTCCCAGATGGCACTGCTGCTGCTGTTGCTGCTGCTAAGTCGCTTCAGTTGTGTCCAACTCTGTGCGACCCCACAGACGGCAGCCCACCAGGCTCCCCCGTCCCTGGGATTCTCCAGGCAAGAACACTGGACTGGGTTGCCATTTCCTTCTCCAATGCATGAAAGTGAAAAGTGAAAGTGAAGCTGCTCAGTTGTGTCCGTATCTCAGCAACCCCATGGACTGCAGCCCACCAGGCTCCTCAGTCCATGGGATTCTCCAGGCAAGAGTACTGGAGTGGGGGGCCATTGCCCTCTCCACCAGATGGCACTAGTGGTAAAGAATCGACCTGCCCAGTGCACAAGATGCAAGAGACACAGGTTTGATCCCTGGGTCGGGAAGATCACCGGGAGGAGGACATGTCAACCCACTCTGCCGCGGCCAGCACTGCAAGGTTTTTCCCCTACCCGGGAGACACGGGAAACGGAGCTCGATCGCTGAGAAAAGAAAGAGACTGAGACAGAAAGATGGGGTTGAGAGGATCAGACCAAAATGGCTGATAGTCTCCTTTATTTCAGTAACAATATTTATAGTGCAGCCTACGTGACATATGACATTTCTCAAGCAGTATTTACAACAATCAATAATCAATCAACAAGATCACCAGACTCCCTTTATTGTATACAGGCAAACAATACTTGTTTTAGAAGAATGGCAGATGTTAGACTCCCTGGAGCTATAAGGTCATGATGACATTCTCAGGAGGGGCGGGACAGGGCGCTTAAGGAACAAGTCCTTAGGGCTCGGCAAACACGCCAAGCAGCTCCCAGGACTTAACCCATTACGGGCAGTCCCCCGCACACTCCAGTATTCTTCCCTGGAGAATCTCATGGACAGAGGAGCCTGGTGGGATATAGTCCATGGGGCCATAAGGAGTCAGACACAACTGAGCAAATGAACACACACACACACAACCATACCAAGAGCAGGAATGCTAAATCAGTCTTGAAAAGGGATTGGATCCAAAAGTATGAAAACCACGATCAACATTAGGAAACTCCAGTTTTGTCTTAGCTTCTCTCTGTTCATGTGCTTTATCCTTCTCTCTAGTCTTCCCTCCCTCTCTTCCTAATCTTTCTTTTCACAAAAAGTGAAGACTTTCAGAGAAAGGGTCTTTTGTTTCACAGAACAGTGGCTCTCAAGTCTAGCTCCAGTACAGCTCGCTCACAAAGATTGTGATTTTAAAGTCTCATAGAGTTTGACTGTTTACATTTTCAAAGCCTCCTAAGTAGCTTAAAGACTAAACTTCTGAAGCAAAGAGCATCTCCCACCCCAAAATACAGCAACATAATTTAAGATAGACATGTATTTCTTTCTTAACAGTCCTGACAATGAGTAGCCCAGATAGGCAGAGTAGCTGGGCTCCATCTGATCACTAAAGACCCCAGTCTTCTTCCTTCTTGCTCATCCACATAACCAGCTTACAAACAATAAGTGATTTTTTTTTTAATCAAAGTAGCTTTGGTGTACAATATTATGTAAGTTCCAGTTGCACAACACAGTGATTCACAATTTTTAAAGAATACATTCCATTTATAGTTATAAAATATTAACTGTATTAAACAAGACACTTTTTGCACACAATGGTGGAAGTCTTGCCTTGACTCTTAGGTCAAAGTGAGGTCACTGTCATATTCACTTTTCAGCTTTGGGAAGGTAAAGAGTAGACATTCAAGCCAAATGATTTCTTTATCAGCAGCAGGGTAGAAGTTGCCCATAACATTAAGTCTCTCAACCACTCAGTGAGAACTTAGTCATTTGATTGGGAAACACGGTCTGTAGCTGGACAGTCATGGGTCTAGGATGACATAAAAATCCAAGCACTTAATCATACTCCTCAACTGCCTCTTTTAAATGCACAGGGAGGTTTGGGAACAGCTATGTAGAGGTTCATATATTGCCACTTCATGGCAAATAAAAGTGGGGAAACAGTGGAAACAATGGCTGACTTTATTTTTCTGGGCTCCAAAATCACTGCAGATGGTGACTGCACTCATGAAATCAAAAGACATTTACTCCTTGGAAGGTAAGTTATGACCAACCTAGATAGCATATTCAAAAGCAGAGACATTACTTTGCAACAAAGGTCCGTCTAGTCAAGGCTATGTTTTTCCAGTAGTCATGTATGGATGTGAGAGTTGGACTATAAAGAAAGCTGAGCGCCGAAGAATGCTTTTTTTTTTTTTAACAATGTTATTCATACACATTTTTATTCATATGCTATTAATGAGATCATTGCCAAACATACATTATTTTCCTTAACTTTTAAAAAATTAAGCCAATAAGTGTCATGAGGTGATCAAAAACCTTACTGTAAATTACACAGGTTTATAGTCCAATTTAGACTCTACCTTCTTAGAATCAGCCACTTTTCTGACTGCTTTCATGAAGTCTTCCTGTACTACAAAATCATGATCGGCACGAATTGCAAACATACCTGCTTCAGTACAAACATTTCTTAGGTCTGCTCCATTAAAGCCATGTGAAAGCTTCACAGTTGCTTCATAATCTATTTCACCATGCTTTGTAATGGAAGCTTCATGGATTTTCAATATATCTAACCTTGCTTGTTCATTTGGTAAATCAATATGTATTTTTCTATCTAATCTGCCTGGACGAAGCAAAGCAGGATCCAGTGTATCTGGTCTGTTGGTAGCCATGATCATTTTAACTCTATGCAGAGTATCAAATCCATCCATTTGATTCAGTAGCTCCATTAAAGATCTCTGAATCTCTCTTATCAGCTGAAGTACCCTCAGAAAACCGACGACCACCAATAGCATCTATTTCATCCATAAAAATGATGCATGGCTGATGGTCCCTGGCATAATTAAAGATTTCTCTGGTCAAATGAGCACTTTCACCAATGTACTTGTCTACTATAGAACTAGATACAACCTTTAAGAAATTGCAATCTGGCTGGCTAGCCACAGCTCATGCCAAGAGTGTTTTTTCCTATACCTGGTGGTCCATATAACAAACAGGCTTTTGGAGATATTATTCCTACATGCTGGAATAATTCTAAGTTTGTAAGAGGTAATTCTATTACCTCTCTTAATTCCCGAATCTGTTCTGATAGCCCTCCAATCTCAGAATAAGAAACATTCCCAGGGTCCTCATGAGACATGTTGTAAACCAATGAATCCACTTCTCTTGGCAAAAATCTCATGAAGTTAGTGTAGTCATATCCAAAGCAACTCTTGTTCCTGGTTTCAGCTTACTTTTGTCAAGCTGTTGACGACAACCCACAACATATCTCAGTCCATTTGTAGTTTTAACAATGAATTTTTCTTCAGTTAACTGCTTAAGTACTTCACCCACAATCTGCCCAACACTTTGTACAGCCATCAGATCATTTTCAGATTTTTCATACTGCTTGGTAAGTTCTTTTAATTGTTCCCTTAACTCTTTGTGCTCCAGCAGTTTCTTGCAGTAATCCTTAGGCGCCTTATCTCTAGGGTCCACTATGATGAGAAGCCCAAATTGATGCTTTTGAACTGTGGTGTTGGAGAAGACTCCTGAGAGTCCCTTGGACTGCAAGGAGATCCCACCAGTCCATCATAAAGGAGATCAGTCCTGGGTGTTCATTGGAAGGACTGATGTTGAAGCTGAAACTCCAATACTTTGGCCACCTGATGTGGAAACCTGACTCATTTGAAAAGACCCTGATACTGGGAAAGACTGAGAGCAGGAGGAGAAAGGGACGACAGAGGATGAGATGGTTGGATAGCATCACCGACTCGATGGACATGGGTTTGAGTGGACTCCAGGAGTTGGTGATGGACAGGGAGACCTGGCATGCTGCAGTTCATGGGATCGCAAGGAGTCAGACACGACTGAGTGACTGAACTGATATAGAGGAAAGTGATGGTGACTTCCCACCTCTACCCTTCATTTCACATAATCTCAGCTGTCATACAAAAGGGAGGGCACTCAACTTAGAGTCAGAGGATCCATGGGCAAGCAAGCCCTAGTTCTGCCATGAATTGTGTGATCCCAGGCAGATCCCTTCATAAAAATAACACATTCCAGGCTTAGTGGTAAGTGATTTATATGCATCATTTCTTTTAACCTTGATAATGCAAGGCACATATTTTTAATCCTATCTTAGTAGGATAATAGATAAGCTTTCCCACTTCACATTTATATGTTATCAAAGCTAGATTTCAAACTCAACTTTGCATGCTCAGTCACTAAGTTATGTCTGACTCTTTGTGACTCCATGGACTGTAGCTCACCAGGTACTTCTGTCCATGGGATTTCTCAGACAAGAATACTGGAGTGTGTTGCCATTTGCTCCTCCAGAGTATCTTCCTGACCCAGGGATCAAACCCATGGCTCCTGCCATGTCTCCTGCATTGCAAGCAGATTATTAACCACTGAGCCACCTGGAAAGCCCAAACTCAACTTTATTTGAATTCAAAGCATACCATCTTCCCCTTTGGCCATATTTAACCTCACTGAGTCTGATTTTCCCAGAAGTGAGATAGAAGTCTCCCTCAGTGAATTGCTATGAGCATAATTTCAGGATAGGCTTCCCTGGTGGCTCAGATGGTAAAAGCGCCTGCCTATAGTGTGGGAGACCTGGGATTGATCCTTGGGCAGGGAAGATCCCTGGAGAAGGAAATGGCAACCCACTCCAGTACTCTTGCCTGGAAAAATCCCATGGATGGAGGAGCCTGATAGGCTACAGTCCATGGGGTCGGATGGTGTGTAGACCTTAAACATCAACAAAAGTCATTATTTCCTTTTGTATATAGAAGATGACACTAATTTGCCACAGTGAGCTTGTGGTTTGAGTTGCTTTCTGGCAATGGTGATGGATTTGAGCTTACTCATTCATAATCTCTGGTTCTGTCTTCAGTGATCAATAGAACCCACTTATGAGATGACAGTTCAGAACTAACATGTGGCCAAAGAACTGAACAAAGCCAAACTGGCCCATATGGGAACTGAGTTAATAATCTGGAACTGATAAGCACTATACTCAGATAAGCTGAAATAATTCAAAATGGATTGTTATGAAGACACAGCCCAAAGATAAGACACAGGGAAAAGCAATGTCTCTTTGCCCCTCTTGTAAGTTCCTTCATTCAGTTCAGTTCAGTTCAGTTCAGTCACTCAGTCGTGTCTGACTCTTTTCGACCCCATGAATTGCAGCACGCCAGGCCTCCCTGTTCATTACCAACTCCCGGAGTTCACTAAGACTCACGTCCATTGAGTTCCTGATCCCATCCAGCCATCTCATCCTCTGTTGTCCCCCTTCTCCTCCTGCCCCCAATCCCTCCCAGCATCAGAGTCTTTTCCAATGAGTCAACTTTTCACATGAGGTGGCCAAAGTACTGGAGTTTCAGCTTCAGCATCATTCCTTCCAAAGAAATCCCAGGGCAGATCTCCTTCAGAATGGACTGGAGAGGTCTCCTTGCAGTCCAAGGGACTCTCAAGAGTCTTCTCCAACACCACAGTTCAAAAGCAGCAATTCTTCAGTGCTCAGCCTTCTTCACAGTCCAACTCTCACATTCATACATGACCGCTGGAAAAACCATAGCCTCGACTAGACAGACCTTTGTTAGCAAAGTAATGTCTCTGCTTTTCAATATGCTATCTAGGTCGGTCATAACTTTCCTTCCAAGGAGTAAGCGTATTTTAATTTCATGCCTGCAATCACCATCTGCAGTGATTTTGGAGCCCCAAACAATAAAATCTGACATTGTTTCCACTGTTTCCCCATCTATTTCCCATGAAGTGATGGTACCAGATGCCATGATCTTTGTTTTCTGAATGTGGAGCTTTAAGCCAACTTTTTCACTCTCCTCTTTCACTTTCATCAAGAGGCTTTTGAGTTCCTCTTTCTTTCAGCCATAAGGGTGGTGTCATCTGCATGTCTGAGGTTATTGCTATTTCTCCTGGCAATATTGATTCCAGCTTTTGCTTCTTCCAGCCCAGCGTTTCTCATGATGTATTCTGCATAGAAGTTAAATAAGCAGGGTGACAATATACAGCCTTGCCATACTCCTTTTCCTATTTGGAACCAGTCTGTTGTTCTATGTCCAGTTCTAACTGTTGCTTCCTGACCTGCATATAGGTTTCTCAAGAGGCAGGTCAGGTGGTCTGATATTCCCATCTCTTTCAGAATTTTCCACAGTTTATTGTGATCCACACAGTCAAAGGCTTTGGCATAGTCAATAAAGCAGAAATCGATGTTTTTCTGGAACTCTCTTGCTTTTTCCATGATCCAGCAGATGTTGGCAATTTGATCTCTGGTTCCTCTGCCTTTTCTAAAACCAGCTTGAACATCTGGCAGTTCATGGTTCACATATTGCTGAAGTCTGGCTTGGAGAATTTTTAGCATTACTTTACTAGCATGTGCGATGAGTGCAATTGTGCGGTAGTTGGAGCATTCTTTAGCATTGCCTTTCTTTGGGATTGGAATGAAAACTGACCTTTTCCAGTCCTATGGCCACCGCTGAGTTTTCCAAATTTGCTGGCATATTGAGTGCAACACTTTCACAGCATCATCTTTCAGGATTTGAAATAGCTCAACTGGAATTCCATCACCTCCACTAGCTTTGTTCATAGTGATGCTTTTTAAGGCCCACTTGACTTCACATTCCAGGATGTCTGGCTCAAGGTGAGTGATCACACCATCGTGATTTTCTGGGCCATGAAGATCTTTTTTGTACAGTTCTTCTGTGTATTTTTGCCACCTCTTCTTAATATCTTCTGCTTCTGTTAGGTCCATACCATTTCTGTCCTATATCGAGCCCATCTTTGCATGAAATATTCCGTTGGTATCTCTAATTTTCTTGAAGAGATCTCTAGTCTTTCCCATTCTGTTGTTTCTCTCTATTTCTTTGCATTGATCGCTGAGGAAGGCTTTCTTATCTCTCCTTGCTATTCTTTGCAACTCTGCATTCAGATGCTTATATCTTTCCTTTTCTCCTTTGCTTTTTGCCTCTCTTCTTTTCACAGCTATTTGTAAGGCCTCCTCAGACAGCCATTTCGCTTTTTTGCATTTCTTTTCATGGGGATGGTCCTGATCCCTGTCTCCTATACAATGCCACAAACCTCTGTCCATAGTTCATCGGGCACTCTATCTATCAGATCTAGTCCTTTAAATCTATTTCTCACTTCCACTGTATAATCATAAGGGATTTGATTTAGGTCATACCTGAACAGTCTAGTGGTTTTCCCTACTTTCTTCAATTTGAGTCTGAATTTGGCAATAAGGAGTTCATGATCTGAACCAGAGTCAGCTCCCGGTCTTGTTTTTGCTGACTGTATAGAGCTTCTCCATCTTTGGCTGCAAAGAATATAATCAATCTGATTTTGGTGTTGACCATCTGGTGATGTCCATGTGTAGAGTCTTCTCTTGTGTTGTTGGAAGAAGGTGTTTGCTATGACCAGTGCATTTTCTTGGCAAAACTCTATTAGTCTTCGCCCTGCTTCATTCCACATTCCAAGGCCAAATTTGCCTGTTACTCCAGGTGTTTCTTGACTTCCTACTTTTGCATTCCAGTCCCCTATAATGAAAAGGACATCTTTTTTGGGTGTTAGTTCTACAAGGTCTTGTAGGTCTTCATAGAACCGTTCAACTTCAGCTTCTTCAGCATTACTGGTTGGGGCATAGACTTGGATTACTGTGATATTAAATGGTTTGCTTTGGAAACGAATGGAGATCATTCTGTCATTTTTGAGATTGCATCCAAGTACTGCATTTCAGACTCTTTTGTTGACCATGATGGCTACTCCATTTCTTCTAAGGGATTCCTGCCTGCAGTAGTAGATATAATGGTCATCTGAGTTAAATTCACCGATTCCTTCCATTTTAGTTCACTGATTCCTAGAATGTCAACGTTCACTCTTGCCATCTCCTGTTTGATCACTTCCAATTATCCTTGATTCATGGACCTATGCAATATTGCTCTTTACAGCATCGGACCTTGCTTCTATCACCAGTCACATCCACAATTGGGTATTGTTTTTGCTTTGGCTCCATCCCTTCACTCTTTCTGGAGTTATTTCTCCACTGATCTCCAGTAGCATATTGGGCACCTACTGATCTGGGGAAGTTCCCTCATTAAAGGCTTGCAAATAAAACCAACTATCTTGCTAGTCATATTACTACCAAGCCTACCACTGCTTTTACTGAGGCTAAAAACTCCAGCTTGCAGATCACAGCTTGTAGAAAAGCAAAGAATAAAACAAGACACCAAACAAGGTTAAACACATACTCCCCTTCAATCTCACTCCTACCTGACCTTTCCCACAAATAAGCAGAAATATGGGGCTTCCCTGGTGGCTCAGAGGTTAAAGCGTCTGCCTGGAATGTGGGAGACCTGGGTTCGATCCTGGGTTGGGAAGATCCCCTGGAGAAGGAAATGGCAACCCACTCCAGTACTCTTGCCTGGAGAATCCCATGGAGGGAGGAGCCTGGTAGGCTACAGTCCATGGGGTCGCAAACAGTCGGACACAACTGAGTGACTTTACTTACTATGTGGGGAAACAGTTTAAAAAAAAAAAGGAATAAACACTATTACCATTCAGTTGGTTTTTATAGCACTTTTAAGTACACGACTACATTTACGGGAGTTGGTATTAAATTTTTTATAAAATAAAATTATTACACTTTAAAATTAAGACAAGAAGTCCTCCCCAATCAAAAGAGTCCCCAAGTCTCTGACGATTTCAAAAATAATTAGTACATCAAATCTCCTTAGATTCTGCATAACTGCTCCACCATGAACATTCGGGGATTGGCCTAAGGATTTTCTTGGTTTTCAGTTCTGTATGAAGTAATTTACCAGTTCATTAAAAATGTTTTTACCTCCCCTTCTATAGGAAGACATCCTAACTTGTTCAGAAGGGAGTGTTTTCATAACCAAATTGAAAATCTCACTCTCCATCCCCTACCAAGCTACTCTGACATATACCACAGGAAAGGAAATGGAAAGAAAACTATTCTTTTGTCTGACTCTTCATAACCCCATGGAATAGACCATGGAATTCTCTTCTCCAGAGCATCTTCCCAACCGAGGGATTGAACCCAGGTCTCCCACATTGCAGACAGATTCTTTACCAGCTTAGCCACCAGGGAAGCATATACCTCATATAGGAAAGGAAATGGAAAGAAAACTAGCTTCCCTTCAGTTTAAAGCATCTCTACTGTCTAAAAAAAAACAAACCTCTCCTCTCAAAATAAGCCCATCACATTTATACATCAAGGATCATGACTTCCCCTGAAAGTTCTGAAGATGACCAGTAAAACCAAGAAAAATTTAAGAACTGATTAAAAAGCAAGCTTTGGTACTGATAGAAACTAAAATTTCAAATTCATTTTGGCTAAGTGAGAATTCTCTAGAGCAGACTAAGCATGGAAAACAAAAAGCTTTCCCTTTCTTGTTGGGTTATAAATAGAGGAGATTCAGAACTTGTATTATACTTCAGTTTTCACAGATCTTAACAGAGTGATTTAAGCAACAGAAATATTTTGCTGAACTACACATGATTAGGAACATATTCTATGTAGTGTCTATTGTACCTTTTTGTATCTGGCTTAGCATGCTCAATATTATGGTTGTGAGATACACATGTGTTATTTCTTGCAGCAGTAGTTCAGTCATTTTCACTGCTGTATAGTATTCCACTTTATAAGCAAAGCATACATTTCTATCAACTCTACCACATCTTTGGTTTTGGCTGCTACAAATAGTGATACCATGAACATTCCTACACATATAACATGTAATCAAATGTATACATTCACTCTGGTCTGAACTTTTGTGCCCCTACCCCCAGTTTGTATGTTGAAATCCTCAGTGTGATAATATTAGATGAGCCTTTGTGCGGTGCCTGGAGAAGGCAATGGCAACCCACTCCAGTACTCTTGCCTGGAAAATCCCATGGGCGGAGGAGCCTGGTGGGCTGCAGTCTATGGGGTCGCTGAGTCGGACACAACTGAGTGACTTCACTTTTCACTTTTCACTTTCATGCATTGGAGAAGGAAATGGCAACCCACTCCAGTGTTCTTGACTGGAGAATCCCAGGGACAGGGGAGCCTGGTGGGCTGCTGTCTATGGGGTTGCACAGAGTCGGACATGACTGAAGTGACTTAGCAGCAGCAGTATATCATGAAAGTGAAACTCTCATGAGTGGGATTAGTGCTTTTATAAAAGACCCCAGAGCGGTCCCTTGCCCCTTTCACCACGTGGGGATCCAATGACAAGTCTGAGACCCAAAAAGGACCCTCATGCTGGAGTGCTATCACCCTTATCTCATACTTTCAAAGCCCAGAACTGTAAGAAACAAATTTCTCTGTTTTGCAAACTACTTAGTCTGTAATATTGTGTTAGAGCAGCCAAAAAGACTTCAGCTGATTATATAGCTATACTTACAGGGTCATGGAATATGATTACAACTTTATTAGGTACTCCCAGCTTTGCAAAGTGTTTTTTCACCAATATACATTCCTACCAGCAATGTATGAGAATTTTGTTGCTCCATATCCTCACCACTAAATGGTATTCTCTCTTTTTTTTTTTTTTTTTGCCATCTTCTAGATGTAATATGGCATCATAATGTGGTTTCAAATTGCATATGCAATTAAGGATTAATATAATTCCTAATGATTAACAGAGTTGAGCATCTTTTCATACATTCACAAGCCTTTTGAATGTTTACTTTCTGAAAGCTGGTTCAAATATTTTTGTCCTTTTCAATTGTTTTCTGCCTTTTCCTTACTACTGTGCTTATATATACATTGTTGTTTGGTCGCTCAGTCATGTCAGCCTCTTTGTGAACCCACCATGCTCTTTGCCCATGGGATTTCCCAGGCAAAAAACACTGAATTAGGTTACCATTTCTTTCTCTAGCTTACACACACATATAGGACAACAGTCTTTTCATTGGAAAAACATATTGCAAATATGTTCTTCACTCTGCACCTTGCCTTTTCATTCACCAAATGACATCTTCTGAGGAAGGGAACTTAATATTAGCATAGTTTTATTTATCAATCCCTGACTTCATGTTGTTTCTTCATTCCAGCCACAATGGACCCTTGCTGTTCCCCAGTTATGCTGGATACCTCCTCTCTTCTTCACTTGCGATTTGCATACAAGTGCCAAACACTACAATGTCAGCTCCATGACGGTATAAAGTATGCCTGCTGTGGTCAATTCACTGGGCCCCAAACAGTATCTTGTACATAACAGGTATTCAAAAAAAAAATTTTTTTTGCTAAATGAATGAAAAACCAATACAATATTGTAATGTAAAAATAATAATAATAATAATAATACATTTTAAAAAAAGAATAAATGAACTATGAATTTATTTTATTTTTCTCACAACTCTGTGTGCTTTTCCTATCTGACTGCTCAAATCTTTCTTAAATTTTAAGACTTTTTGGCTATTATGTCTTTTAATTCACTTCTTTATTTTCTCTTATGCATTGCATATTTTTTAATTATATTTTAAAAATACATTGACATGAATCAGCCATGGGTGTACATGTGTTCCCCATCCTGAATCCCCCTCCCACCTCCCTCCCCATCAAACACATGTTGGAGCTTTTAGATTCTTCACATCTTTAAACTTCTCTAAAATATTTCCTATCTTTATCTCACTATACCATATTCTGGATGATTTCCTCAGAGCTGTTGTCCAATTAAATAATTCTCTCTTCAATCTTGTTGAGTCTACTGTTAATCCATCTATAAATATTTTATTTCAATACCTTCATTTTCTATTTCTATAATGTTTGGAGGGTTATTTTCAATCTGCCTGTTGTTATTCAATGCAGTATTCTTATTTTGTCAATTACCTTATTTCTCAAAAGATAGCTGAACATTTTAGACATACTTCTTCCAGAGCTTTTCTTAGATAGGTCTTATTCCCCCCATGTATAAATATTCACATTTGTTTTGTCTGCTGACTTTATCTCATTGCATAATTTATGATGATTTTCATAGACAGTCACATGTGTCCTAGGTTACAGAGTTTTACCCATGTGGACCAACTTTATAATTTCTGCTGCTGAAGTCTTTAAGTTTCACTGGTTTCAGAATAGTTTCTATGATACTCACTTAGCTCCATATTTCTATACAATCTGGGAAATGACTTTTGGCTACCTACCAATGCACACCTTGGGCCAGGATGAAGGGATATGGCCAACTCCGCTTTTTAAAAGTAAAAATTCCTCTCTACTTCCAGCAGGGAACTATGTATACTGAGGTTTCATACAGATCCCCAGTTACTGATAGGAGTATGACATTTTCTTTGTGTGCATATTTCTCTTAGAGACTTTACAAGATGCTGCAGCGACCAGATAGGATTTTTATACATTGTGATCCTGTGTCCATCATCTTTCTCAAACATTCTTCTCACTGATGATCAGGACATCTAGTTGGAAATAGCCAGAAGGTAGTTGACAATAAAGCACAAGTGCTCAGAAGACAAGCCAAAAGTCAAAGAAAAATGTTTATGTGTCACCTACAATTAATAAAATATCTGGAACTATGTATTCTGTTGCAATTCAATAATAGAATTACTATCTGCTTTTTAAATTTTATTTATTTTTTATTGAAGGATAATTGCTTTACAGAATTTTGCTGTTTTCTCTCAAATCTCAACATGAATCAGTCATAGGTATACATATATCCCCTCCTTTTCGGAACCTCCCTCCCATCTTCTGCCCCATCTCACCCCTCTAGGTTGATACAGAGCTCCTGTTTGAGTTTCCTGACTCATACAGCAATCCCATTGGCTATCTATTTTACATATGGTAATGTAAGTTTCCATGTTACTCTTTCCACACATCTCATCCTCTCCTCCCCTCTCCCCATGTCCATAAGTCTATTCTCTATGTCTGTTTCTCCATTGCTGCCCTGTAAATAAATTCTTCAGTGACATTTTACCCTCTAAGATCAGGAACAAGATAAGGGTGTCCACTTTCACCACTATTATTCAACATAGTTCTGGAAGTCTTAGCTCAGCAATCAGAGAAGAAAAAGAAATAAAAGGAATCCATATTGGAAAAGAAGTAAAGCTCTCACTGTTTGCAGATGACATGATACTGTACATAGAAAACCTTAAAGATAGTAACAGAAAATTACTAGAGCTAATCAGCGAATTTAGCAAAGTTGCAGGAGACAAAATCAATACACAGAAATCACTTGCATTTCTATATACTAACAATGAAAAATCAGAAAGAGAAATTAAGGAATCAACCCCATTCACCATTGCAACAAAAAGAATTAAATAGGAATAAATTTACCTAAGGAGACAAAAGAACTGTACACAAAAAATTAAAAGACACTGATGAAAAAATCAAAGACAACATAAACAAATGGAGAAATATTCCATGTTCCAGGGTAGGAAGAATCAATATTATGAAAATGACTATACTACCAACACAGTCTACAGATTCAATGCGACCCTGATCAAATTACCAATGGCATTTTTCACAGAACTTAGAACAAAAATTTCACAGTTCATATGGAACACAAAAGAACCAGAATAGCCAAAGTAGTCTTGAAAAAGAAGAATGGAGCTGGAGGAATCAACCTTTCTGACTTCAGATTATACTACAAAGCTACAGTCATCAAGGCAGTATGGTACTGGCACAAAAACAGAAATATAGACCAATGGAACAAGATAGAAAGCCCAGAAATAAACCCATGCACCTATGGGCACCTTATTTTTAACAAAGGAGGCAAGAATATAAAATGGGGCAAAGACAGCCTCTTCAATAAATAGTGCTGGGAAAACTGGACAGCTACATGTAAAAGAATGAAATTAGAATACCTCCTAACACCATATACAAAGATCTACTCAAAATGGATTAAAGACCTAAATGCAAGACCAGAAACTATTTGCTTTTAAAATCAGAAGACAATGCAAGTTTAAAAACAAGCAGATTTCTTTTGGTTCTTTCTGGCACTCAAAGCTTGAAGAAACACAAACAGCCTATTTTCTGTGGAGCACTCTTCTACATTTATTAATGTGGCAATCATTCCTAAGTAAAGTTTGAGCATCTGTGTGTAAAAGAGAATCAGAGAGTGGGAGAAGTCAATAAACAAATGATCCATGAGAAAAATCACAAGTTTTTGGAAAAATAATTTACCATAGTAATGATATGTTGAACTTCATATACAAAATCATTATTAGTTAATTTTTGTTTGGTTGTTTTCTGTTTTGGGGGTTTGTTGTTTTTTTTTTTTTTTTTGGCTGTTTATTTATCAGTAGTGGTAAATTATTCCTGATCCATTTCCTCTCTTGCCAGGTTCCTATTGTGAATGACAGCACAAATTTATAAAACAACAACTGTATAAGGTTTAGGAACAGTGGATGACTACAGAATGATACAAAGCTGATTAACTTTGCTAAGGTTCTGTTCCTTGATCCTGGCCTCATTAGTAACCTAGACAACTGAGCTAACTAGGTCTGAGCAGAACCTTTTTTAAGGACAAAGCTTATTATGTTGCAGCAGATAAAAGAGACTGTCAACAGCACCTTAGCAGATTTTGATGGTTCTCTAGAGAGAGATATTCTGTCTGCATTATCCATAGTTGTAAAAACACGAGGGAGTTGGTTTCTGAGCCTGCTTCATGAAGAAAGAAAAAAAAGTGTTTAAAGATGGAAACACAGGAGGCAGTAAAACAAACAGTACAAACCACCAGCAGAATTTGTTTAGGGGCTACTTTTCTGTTTCATAGCACAGATTTTTACATCAGAATTACTGGTGTCACTTACCAGTACAAATGTTTTTCCTAATAACTTCCAGGGAGGGAAATGGGATTGGAATTGCCTGTACACAAAACATACATGAAATTAAACAGTAAGGGTGAATCAGGAACATGTCTTGCTTGTTACAGGGATTAGCCTTATGTCAAGGTTGACCATTTCAAAGACCTCTAATAAAACAGCCAAAACAAACACCGTTTATATGCAGAATTAAGATATCAAATTCGAACTTTCTTATTTCTAGTCTCTTGCCATATTAGCTGGAGTATTTCAAAGAATTCTTTGGGGAGTTACCTCATGGCCCAGAGGTTAAGAATCACCTCAATACAGGGGACACAGGTTCGATCCCTGGTCATGGAACTAAGATCCCCCAGGCTGTGGGGCAGCTAATCACTCGAGCCACAACAAGAGAAACCCTCGCACCAGCATGGAAGACCCTGCATGCCACAAAGAAGATTCCATGTGCTGCAATGAGGACCAGATTTAGCCAAATAAATAAACAAAATTTTTAAAAAATAAAGTTAAGTAATTCTCTGGCTAAGTCATTAGAACGATAGACCATTGCTTCCTAAGTTATCTAAGAATGTGATGTGGAAGTGTATAATAACTAGCCTCTTCTATAGTTTCTTTTCTTTGTGTCCTGTATGTTCTCTGGCTACGAAACAACAGATTAAAGAAATTAAGAGTAGACAAAACTTAGTAATGATGGTCGTTCCAATAGCTTTCTTTTATAATATAATTCTTTTTTCTTTTATAATTGGGTTCCATAAAACCATGACAAAGAATGTTATGCTGTAATTAGGCCTGCAAAGTCTATTAAAAAAAAAAAAACCCTTGGCTAGAATGTGGTTACACTCATTACAGTTATCATTCAGGTTACTTCAAATTAAACAATGTAGTGAACTGCATTGGGACATAAAGATTTATTTGCACTAACCCTCAACTTGAGGATAATATGTTACCACTCATCCCATCATTCCCTACTATTAAGTGAACATTATTTCTCTTATTTTCTCTTCTTCTTTTATGTTATCTCCTATAAGTTTATTGAGTACAATTTATCATACTCATTCATTCATTCAACTGCTATATATTTAATGCCCCAAAGTGAATTGGCCTCTATACTCAGGGACAGAAAAAAAATCATCAGCAAAAACAAAAGCACTCCTTAATCTCAAAGATTACAGTTGGAATGGGGGCAGGAAAGACAATCAAATAACCACAAAGAAGTTATAGAAGTTATCAACTTGTGATAACTGCTATAAGATGAGGATATGGTAATGTAAGAGCTTATAATAAGGAAATGTGACATACTCAGAAACAGCTTTCCCAAAAAACTCATTCTTGTATTGAAAAGAGAAGGATGACTAGCAGTTAACCAAGTACAAAAAGAAAGAAAGACAGAAGAACATGTGCAAATGTCCTACATAAGTTCTTAATGACAGGGACTAGAGTTGCAAAAATGTAGATAAGTTGGTCTTATTCCTAAGGCTAAAGCAAATATGATCCTATTTCTAACTGGCCAGGGTCAAATGTTTTCAGGATTGGATACAGGAGAAATCATTTGTTTTGTCATTATATTCTTTGATCTCTAAATTGTTTTTGGCAGAAGAAAGGAAGAATTAAGCTCTAAGTCTATTGTAGTTAAATTCAAAGTCTCTTTTATCTCCCAGGACACAGACACAGGGCTTTTGCACACATTAGCTACAGAGCTTGGTGCACATGAGTTTTACTTTTATTTTTATTCTCTGCATTATACTTAGTACCTAGTTATAAATAAAACATGATGCGCTATTTTAGTTTGATGTGTGATTATACTTCAGTTTGCATTTTATTTCTATAATTTGTGAGAATTTATAGTAGAAAAGCATTTTAAAATAAAATGTAGGGGAAAGTGACTGTTACAGTTTAGTATAAAAATAAATTAAATTTCTTCCTAGAATACAAATGATAGCACTATTGTGAAAAATTACCAATTTGAGGCATCTCAAACTGCTTTAGAAATTACTGCCTCTCATTTTACAGTGGTATGACAGCTAAAAAACCATTTTGGTTCTGTTATTAGTTACTACCTTAAATATGTGTAATATTATAACTGAAGGCCACCTACATATATAATCTATCTTCTCAAATATTCACAGCTAAATTCTTGAAAAATACATCAACACAGTCTTCCTTTAAAGGCTAAATACTGGAGAAGTGCAAATATAGAAAAAGTTTGGTTCAGTAGGTAATAATGAGTAAAACCTGAACACTATAAAGAAACAAAATTTTCTAGCATTCTTATATATGGTAGTTTAGTCACTAAGTTGTGTCTGACTCTTTGCAACCCATGGACTGTAGCCTATCAGGCTCTTCTGTCCATGGGATTTCCCAGGCAAGAATACTGGAGTGGGTTGCTGTTTCCTTCACCATACATATATATATGTATATGTATATGCACATGCACACACACATTGTGTGCGTGTGTGTATATATATATATGTGTGTGTATATATGTATATGTGTGTATGTATATATATATACATATATATGTATATATATAGAGAGAAGAGAGGTTTACAGTGCCACAGATGTTAATTATAATTTGGGGTAAGTTAACTCATTATGTTTCTTCAATTAGTAAATGGTTACCTTCTCATGTGTCTATGTTAATTGACCACTAACTCAAGTAGATCAAACCAGAAGATAAAATGTACCAAAAATTAAGGTTCTAAATAGCTACTAAAACTCTAAATAGACAAGATATGTATTTGGAAGGAGGGCAGGGAAGAAAAGAAAGGGAAAAAAGCTATTAGTAAGGAACAAATAGATAATGCTCAAAAGTAACCCTCATCTACTAAACAGTTACTTTTCATTCATTCATTAACAAAGTCATTAACTTCTATCGCACTAAGCACTGGGAGATCCCTGACAAAGAACACAAAGCTCTTAAGACAATGATACTGAACAATTTTTAGAACTGTACAATAACTGATACTTTGTATCTTTTGAGCTCAGACTGAACCAAGAACACATAAAAGCTTTGCTGGTTCTGATTCTTCCTCCTTTCAAAACACCATCAATACATCCTAACACATGTCAACACCATCATTGGCCTTGTATAGTGATAAAGAATTTCATAAACACAGCTTACCACCACCCTGTGGGATTTTATCATTCAATAGACATAGGCTAACAATAATCATTTACATGTTATTTCACGATTCAATAAGTGATTCGCACACCATATTTCATTTGGTTTATGTACGCTGCTATAGTTATGCATATAGAGATAGGATGATAAAGTGACAAAGGTCCATGAATAGCAACAGAATAAAAAGTTCTAAGTAAGACACACATGAAAAGCAAGGCATACATCCAGTGAATTTCAAAACTGAAGAAAGATGGAGCAAAGCATTATGATCCAAACAGAAAGAGATGAGATTTCAGGATGCATTTAACTGAAAGAAAGGGTCCACTTAATAGGTTAAAAAAAAAAGAAAGTACAAAAAGATATTTCAAGGACAAAGTGCTACTTTGGAAAAGGCACCAACTTTTTATAATATAAATTTATGCTAAGGTTTACAACCATGTGGCCTGTCTCACTCTATGTTGCCTACAAAATCATGGTTGGGATCAATATCAGGTTCTATAAATAAATGCAACATAATTCATCCAATATTTCCATCTCACTTGTTTTATGTCAGGTTTTTAAATATTTTAAGTGTAGTCAAAAGAAGCTGACAAGGAAAGCCATCCAAACATCCCTATAACTAATCTTGTTTCCCAACATGTGATGTAAGACCAATGAATCACAGTCACTAACTTAAATAAGTGATCCAGCATCATTCTAATTATGAGAACAGGCCATCTGTTCATTGTCTTCAAAAGCGAAACACTGCTGTGGCTTCACTTTTTTTCAACAGTGATTATTCACTTTGGCGAGCACCTCATTTATTGTTTGTTTCATCACTATAAAGATTCTATTTTGGCATTCAAATGCTGTATATTTTCTTCTCTGGCATCATATGAGCATTCATTCCTCTTCATAATATGGGAGATTTATTCAGTGTCAATTAGAGGAATAAGCTGCAAGACGGTAACGGTTTTGTTACCTCAGAAACCTATCCACAAACTAGTTGCTTCCTGCTATTAACCAGTTGCAAAGAAATTGCTTCAATAAATTTTCTCTCTCAAATTTCAATTATTAGTGAAAACTGTATGAGATTGCCAATATTCAACTATTTGACTTTAAAAATGGCAGATTCATAGGATTCTACCTAATGTAATGAGCCAGAGATTCCTCATACATTACTCCCTAAGTAAAAGTTGGCCAGATATCTGAACCCCATATTCACAGCAGTATTACTTATAACAGCCAAGTCATGGAAACAATCTAAATGTCCATCGATAGATAAATGAATAAAATGAATGTGATGTATACATATACACATATGTGCATGTATACATTGTTGTTTTTGAGTTGCTAAATCAGGTCCATAATTTTTTATCGCTCCATGGATTGTAGTCCACCAGGCTCTTCTGTCAATGAGATTTCCCAGGCAAGAATACTGGAGTGCCATTTCCTTCTCCAAGGGATCTTCCTGACTCAGGGACTGAGCCCACATCTCCGGCACTGGTAGGCAGATTCTTTACCAGTAAGCCACCGAGAAGTCCCAATAGGTTACCACAAATTTCAGAATTTTATAAGTGCTTATTCCATATCTTCTTGGGTGCTAATATTGCTTTAAAATGCTATAAAAAATATTTTATGAAACAGATAAAGTCAAGCAAGGTATTGCACATAAAAATTCTTTTAAAAGAATTCTTTGAAAAGCCATGCTTATCTTCCTGGATTAACCAGCAAAAGCATCTCTCTCATCTCCTTTGCCTCCTAAAACAACTTAAGTTTGGTGGTCTCCCTCTAAGCATTGAAAATGAAAGTGTTGTCACTCAGTCGTGTCTGACTCTTTGTGATCCCATGGACTGCAGCCCGCCAGGTTCCTCTGTCCATGTAATTCTCTAGGCAAGAATACTGGAATGGACTGCCCTTTCCTTTTCTAAGGGATCTTCCCAAAACAGGAATTGAACCTGGATCTCCCATATTGCAGGCAGACACCTACCACCTGAGCCACAAGGGAAGCCCCCATTACTCTAAAAGCATTATTCACCCACAAAAAAAGAAAGAAGTCCTGCTATTTGTGACAACAGACGAACCTTGAGGGCATCATGGTATGTGAAATAAACTAGCAAAGAAAGGCAAAGGTCGTATAATCTCACTTATTTGTGGAATCCAGAAAATCTGAATTTATAGAAACATAAAGTAGTGATTACCAGGGGCGAGACAGAGGCTGGGGAAATGTTGAGATACAGGTCAAATGATACAACCTTTCATCTCTAGGATAAAGTCTGGGGATCTAATATACACTATGGCAACTACAGTTAACAATACTGCATTGTACATTTAAATGTTGCTAAGATGCGATTCATGGGGTCGCAAAGAGTCGGACAGGAGACTGAGTGAGACTGAGCAACTGAACTGAAGAGGGACTTCCCTGGATGGGGAGGGAGCTGGGAGGGGGTTTCAGGATGGGGAATACAGGTATACCCATGGCTGATTCATGTCACTGTATGGCAAAAACCACTATAATATTGTAAAGTAGTTAGCCTCCAATTAAAATTTAAAAAAAAAAGAATGTTGAGACAGGGAGGAGTGGGTGTGACTATAAAGGGGTAATGGAGGGGAGGGGCTTCTGGAATAGTTATGAATCTTGATTGCAGTGATGGTTATAAGAATCCACTAATGTCCTAGAAGGGTACTCAGGACCTCTCTGTACTATCTTTGACCTTTTGAATTTACTATTTAAAAGTTAAGAGCCAAAAATATTAATAATAATAAAGATTGTAGGAGTCAAAAATTAAAAAAAAAGGACTTTGCCTTCCAATGCAGGGGCATGCAAGATCAATCCCTGTTCAGGGAGCTAAGATTCCAGATGCCTTGCAGCCAAAAAAACCAAAACTTAAAACAGAAGCAATATTGTAATAAATTCAATTAAGACTTCTTAACAAATGGTCCACATTAAAAAAAAAAAAAACTTAAAAAGTTGCTAAGAGAATGCAGCTTAAATGTTCTCCCCATGACAACAACCAAAAAAAAGGCAATCATTTGAGCTGAAGTGTTAACTATCATAATTGTGGTAATTTTCTGCAATATATATGTTTATCAAATCATCACATTGTAGACGTTAAAATGGCACAATGTTATATGTCAGTTATATCTCGTGGTGGGGGTGGCGGTCAGTTGCAGGGGTCTAGGCTGACACCTTGTGTTAGCACCTGTGAACACATCAAAAAAACCTGTGGGACAAAGCCCAGTAAAATCTGCAAAGGGTCTGCAGTGGCTGTGCTGGTTGCTGGTTTCTTTAATGGCTAAAGCTGCTGGGGTTCCCTCTGCAGAGAAGGTCAC
Organism: Oryx dammah; assembly: GCF_014754425.2. Lineage (NCBI taxonomy): Eukaryota > Metazoa > Chordata > Mammalia > Artiodactyla > Bovidae > Oryx > Oryx dammah. Next base: position 27,613,487 of record NW_024070213.1, read on the forward strand.
TGGGAACCCCAGGAACTCCTGCTGCATGGATGACAGCCTTTCTTCCTTGCTCCTAGTTGTCTCTACATCTCAGCTCCGCTGGTCTCTGCTGAGATGAAACTGAAGCAGGTCCTTCATGCGGTCCCTGAAAGGCTGGGGAAGCCAGTGGCTCACCCTACTCTCTTTCCTGGCCAAGGAAACTCTCTCTAGCTGGAAGTTCCCTCTTTGCATGGAGCACTGGCATCTGGGGAATGGGATGGTGCAAGGCAAAACTGAAGCTGCTCTTCCTTCCCTTTGTTTGTTCTTATTCCCAGGGGTTTTGTTCTACTGTGCTCCTGAGGTTTCGTAAGTGAACTCCTGTGATCACCCAGAGCTGTTTTTATTGGCCGATCACTGTCTAATGATTGGTCTTTGCAGGGGGATGTTGATCTTTGTGGGACAGCCTCCTACTCTATGATCACGGCATCACTTCTTAATATTCCTGTTATGATGAAGATACAATCACACAGACTTTAGATTTTAAACATTTTTGATTTTTGCCTTGCAACATTCTTTGTGTCAGTTAGTTTTAATATAGAATTCTGTGATTTTTGTCAGCTTCCTGAGAATGACCTTCAAATTCTTTATCTAGGGAAAATAAGAAGCTTTAAGGACACCCTATTGAGAATGTGTGAATTATAAAAATTAATAGAAGGTGTATATATTTATATTTAACTTCATGCTGAAAAGAATGATCTATGAGCCTATGGTAGCTAGAAAAGGCATAAGTGAGAACCTTTGTACAAAGACGGTTACAATCAGGAGCTACAGATTTAAGTTCTGTTTTAACTAGGTAGCTGTAAAAAAAAAATATTACATAGAATTTGATCTTCTTTTGAAAGGAGATATTTTAGCAAACAATATGTAATGCATACTATGTTGAAAACTGAAGAGTTCCCCTTTTGACAGGGTTACTTCACTTATACATCAGGAAAATGCAGAAGACATCATGTATCTAGACTATCAAGGCCAAAAGGCTTGAGAAAGCTTTTTTTAATACCCTTGTGAAAGAGACAATGTGATTGAAAGCTAACAGAACTGGACGGACTTGAAATGAATTGGAAGTCATTTCTTGAGGATACTGATTAATGAAATGATCTCACAGTCTGTGGCCTCTACCTTCAGCCCTGTCTTGTTCAATGATTTTATCAATGACTTGAAGACAGAAAATATATGTGTATTATATTTGCAGAGGATACAAAACTTGGAAGGATAAGGAACAGGTTGGATGACAGTATGCCAGTATTGTGAGCCAAAGAGATCTTGACAGGCTAGAGAGATGGGCCAAACCTGACAAGATGGAATTTAATAAGGATAAATGTAAGGTCAATACAACAACAAAAAAAAAAAAAGAAAAGAAAAGAGCCTTGCTATTCAAGCACAGGCTGGGGGAGTTGTGGCTTAAGGCAGCAGGTGAAATGAGAACTGAGGAATTTAGTCAAGTTCATGGCAAGCTTACCATCAGTCAATAGTGTGAACTGTGATTAGGGACTTGCTCTTTAGAGTCAAAAAGATGGAAGGATAAAGTCCCAGATCTGACTTGTATTGTGGACTAAGCTTGGCAAATTACTTAATCTCTCCAAAGCTTAGTTCCTTTATATGTAAGATGAGAGTGATAATCTTCAGCATGACATCTACCATGTCATCATTCTTTTGTATACATCTTAACTCTCAATTCTTGACTCTTTAATGATTACCGAGACTTTCCTTAAATATACCATAACTTCTCATTCCCATTTTATAGTAGTAAGAGAAGAGGAAAGGAAAACAGGTGGAGATAAACAGGGGAAGGATGGAAAAGAAAACAAGAGAAGGGAGAAATTAACCAATAGTAATTGATCAACTACTTTGGTCCAGACACTATGTAAGGTACTGCATATGTAATTCACATAACTCATGTAATTCACATAACTAACATCAAAGATGTCATCATTTGCATTTTAGACATGAGAAAACTGAAGTTTTAAAGGAGAAGTTTTCCTGAAGTCAAGACACAGAAATTAGCACAACTGGACTTTGCATGCAGGTCTACATTCCATGACCCTGATTCTCTCCCCACCCTCAATCACCTCAGAAAGAACTTTCTGATCACCGAATGACAAGTATCCTCAATACTCTTTTTCTTCTATCTGGTGGTTCAGTCGCTAAGTCCTGTCTGACTCTTGTGACCCCATGGACTGCAGCCCACCAGGCTCCTTTGTCCATAAGATTTCCAGGCTAGAATACTGGAGTGGCTTGCCATTTCCTTCTCCAGGGGATTTTCCTGGTCCAGGGATCGAACCTACATCTCTGGCATTGCAGACAGTCTCCTGCATTGCAGGTAAATTCTTTACCACTGAGTCACCAGGGAGGTCTTTCCTTCTATCTTGCATGGTCTGAAAGTTGACTTAAAATATTATTCTATTACCACATTAATATTAATGCTATCTATTTGGTTCAGTCTGTGAGAATTTATTTCAACACATTAAATTATGTCTATGATTCAACTTGCCTATATAAAGCAATTCAGTAGGCAAAATGACATTCTAGATAGTAACCCCATTTCTTTAATAGTCACCCTTCCCATAACTGGCTCATAAAAAGCTTTCTTCTCTGGCTTCTCCAGCTTTTTTTTTTTTTAATCTAATTTTGCTTCTTCTGTGTTTTAAGTCATTTTCCTTTTTATTTTCCATCTATTGCATGTGAGCACGTCAGCAGCAGCAGAACCATTTCTTATATAAACTTAAAGGGGAAAAAAAGGACAAAATTATTTCAAAAAATGCAATGCTATGCATATGTAGTTTATCACCTGAACCAAAATAGTTTGGAGAGAGGCCAGTGAGGGAAAGATACAAGAAGAACACTATTTGCCATCCACTGTCAAAGCCCTAGGCCACCCACATGCTGCCATCCTTCAAAACCCAAGTCAAACGTCACATTTCCTGTGAAGTCCTGCCTGATCATATCCCCATGCCAGGGAAGATTTGATCACTCTTTCCTTTGCCCCATGCCTTTTCATACCTCTTATATAATACACATTACACTGTATTGCAAATATTTGCTGATATAACAGGATGTTAAATTGTAAGTTTCAATGGAAACACCAACACAATAGATGTTACATTCCAAAGGAGGTGCTAGACCATTTATTTGTTGTTATTGTTGTTTAGTCGTTAAATTGTGTCCAACTCTTTTGCAACCCCATGGACGGTAGTCTGCCAGGCTTCCCTGTCCATGGGACTTCTCAGGCAAGTATACTGCAGTAGGTTGCCATTTCTTCCTCCAGGGGATCTTCCTGACCCAGGGATTGATGTCCTATAGGTGGTGAATTCACCTGTCCTATAAGCAGGTGAATTCTTTACCACAGAGCCACCGGGGAAGCCCAGACCACTTAGAGAATTTAAAAAATAGTTCACTGGAGATCGTCATGTACACACTGATTTATTTTAAATGGATAATCAACAACGTCCTACTATATATACAGCACAGGGAACTCTGCTCAGTGTGATGTAGCAGCCTGAATGGAAGGGGAGTTTGAGGGAGAATGGATATATGCATATGCAGGGCTGAGTCACTGTGCTGTCCACTTGAAACCATCACAGCACAGTTAATCGGCTACACTCCAATACAAAATAAAACGTTTTAAAACCAATACAATATTGTAAAGTAATTAACCTCCAATTAAAATAAATAAATTTAAATTTTTAAAATAAATAAATATAAATAAATAAAGTACATCATTTATAATATAAAAAAGGAAATTAATTAATTTCAAGAAACTTAAAAATAGTTCATGAGAAACAATGCCTGAATCCCTCCACCACATCAAAAGTATTTTAAAAAATGAAAAATGGAGATAGGAGATGGACTTTCTGAGTGTTTCCAAGACTGTGCCTGGAGTCACAACTTCCATGGGGGTGGGGAAGCTCTCAGGCCTCATGAGGGAGCATAAGTGAGTCTGCTCCTGAAACTCAGCATGTGAGCCCTGAAGCTGGGAGGAGCACAGTTGGCTGGAATCTAACTCCCACCAAGATGAGGAGATAGAAATAGGCTGGTAAGCTGCAGTTATCTTAAGAGCACTGACGCCGCTGCTTCTATGTGTAGGGATCAGTGTGAAATCCCACTGTTTACTGGGGCAAGGCATTTTCCAGCCTATTACCTTCTGGTTTCTAGGTCTCCTCTATAGAATAATGCTCTTTTAAAAGCTGCCGATGACTATTTTCCATGCTGAAAAATTCAATGCACTTTTCTAAGTCCTTGTGATGACTCAACATTTCTACATGACTTAATGTTTGCTTTTATATTCAAACTTCCACCTTCCTTGGTTTCTGTGATCATTGAACAAGGTACTGTGCAAAGACCACGGGCCTTGAAGTCAAATGAACCTAAATTTGATTTAATGCAATCAATAAGTGTTTACAGAATGCACAGTTTGTGCCAGGGACTAAACTAGGTTCTGGGGGATCAATGATAAAGACAGACATGAAACACCAGGCCCTCACTGTGCTTAAAATTTAACCCAGCTATAGCATTTCCCAGCCATATTAGCACGAGAAAACCTACTAAATTGTCTGGGTGTAATCTTGCTCACCTATAAAGGGAGAATAGTACTATTTCATGAGAAATATTATTATGGTTAAATGAGGCAAGTTATGTAAATTGCCAATTAATCCTTATCAGACATATAATAGTCATTCAATAAATGCTCAAGCCTTTCACCAGGCCCTCCCTTCTCCACCACCTTGTCCATTTCCTGCATATATTTGTCTATTCCACTGCTTCTGTTTCACTCATTCTTATCTCAGCCCCACTCCAGCAAACAGGCATGAAATGCCTGCATTCCCTAAAGCTTTCTCAGCTCTGTCTTTCCCCTTCCTTTACTTTTTCCCTTAGGGACCTTACTCCCTTGGCATCAACTACCACATCTTTGTAACTGCTGCTTCAAGTGATGTCTTTAAATGAGACCTCTCTTTAGTTACCATCCCACGTTTTCATGATGCCTCTATCTCAGTGTGTCTAGAAATAAACTCACGCTGCTCACTTGAAATCTACTTCGAAGCTCATACCACTAACATAAATAATATTTAATTCAACAAGCAGTTACTAAACATCCATTGTATACAAGAGACTTGTCGTGGGCTAGAGATTCTCCTGCCACTATTTGAACTCAAAAATACTCAAATAGATGGACCTAGAGATTGTCAAACTGAGTGAAGTTAGACAGAGAAGGAAAAATATCATATGACATTCCATTTATGCAGACTCTAAAAAGAAATGATAAAAATGAACTTACTTACAAAACAGAAAGAAACTCACAGACTTAGAGAAGAAACATACGGTAGCAGGCAGCAAAGGGGGAAGAGTGGGGGAAAGGGACAGTTAGGGAGTTTGGGATGGACATGTACACACTGTTATATTTTAACTGGAAAACCAACAAGTCCTACTGTATAACATATGACTGTATAAAATATGACTGAAGTCATATAACATATGACTGCACTCATCCATATCATATGTAGGCTTTTTGTTGCCATCATGGAGACAGGAATTACTGACCAAATCCACATATGCTAATCCTCTACATTCCAGTCTTGGTCTCTTATAACCAACAAGTCTTACTGTAAAACATATGAAACTCTGCTAAACGTAATGTGGCAGCCTAGATGGGAGGGGAATTTAGTAAAGAATGGATACATGTATATGTATGGCTGAATCCCTTTGCTGTTCACCTGAAACTATCACAATATTGTTAATCTGCTATACCCCAATACAAAATAAAAAGCTTTTCTTTAAATACACAAATAAACATTTAATATGGAGCCAGTATCTTTCAATAGCTGAATTCTCACCATTTGCTCTCAGAAACTCAAGAACCAATAAGACGTGACCAGCAAGGAATACTAGTATCTACAAAACATTTCAACTTATACATAATAGGTAATCAATGAATGTTTACTTAGATAAATTCTATTTAAATTAATGGTAAAGGCAGAGAAAGTATTAAATTATAGCTCATGCTGGGAATGATAAAGAATCCAGAAGCACAGATGAGCATAAAGTAAGTAATATACCTGAAAACATGGATTGAGATCAGCTATGGAAGTCTTTAATGCAAAAACAGGTGTTTTGATGTTTATCCAATAATGTTATCTAATGAATAAGTTTTGTCTAATCTAATGTAATGGAAAACCACTAAAAGTTTTGGTGTAAGTGCAAAGCACTGTCATAGTATTACTCTTTTTCTGTTGGTACGCTATAGTCCATAGTAAACAAAAGAGTCTGCAATGTAGTACTTGGATGCAGTCTCAAAAATGACAGAATGATGTATGTTCGTTTCCAAGGCAAACCATTCAATATCACAGTAATCCAAGTCTATGCCTTGACAAGTAATGCTGAAGAAGCTGAATGGTTCTATGAAGACCTATAAGAACTTATAGAACTACACACATGCCAAAAAAATGTCCTTTTCATTATAGGGGACTGGAATGCAAACTAGGAAGTCAAGACATACCTGGAATAACAGGCAAATTTGGCCTTGGAGTACAGAATGAAGCAGGGCAAAGGCTAATAGAGTTTTGCCAAGAGAAGGTACTGGTCATAGCAAACACCCTCTTCCAACAACACAAGAGAAGACTTTCCACATGGACATCACCAGATGGTCAATACCAAAATCAGACTGATTATATTCTTTGCAGCCAAAGATGGAGAAGCTCTATACAGTCAGCAAAAACAAGACTGGGAGCTGACTGTTGCTCAGATCATGAACTCCTTACTGCCAAATTCAGACTTAAATTGAAGAAAGTAGGGAAAACCACTAGACTATTCATGTATGACCCAAATCAAATCCCTTATGATTATACAGTGGAAGTGACAAATAGATTCAAGGTATTAGATCCAATAGAGTGCCTGATGAACTATGGACAGAGGTTTGTGACAATGTATAGGAGACAGGGATCAAGACCACCCCCAAGAAAAAAAAATGCAAAAAGGCAAAATGGCTGTCTGAGGAGGCCTTACCAATAGCTGTGAAAAGAAGAGAAATGAAAGGCAAAGGAGAAAAGGAAAGACATACCCATTTGAATGCAGAATTCCAAAGAATAGCAAAGAGAGATAAGAAAGCCTTCCTCAGCAATCAATACAAAGAAATTAAGGAAAATAATAGAATGAGAAAGACTAGAGATCTCTTCAAGAAAATTAGAGATACCAAGGGAAAACTTCATGCAAAGATGGGCTCAATAAAGGACTCAATGGGCTCAATAAAGAAATGGTATGGACCTAACAGAAGGAGAAGATATTAAGAGGCAGCAAGAATATATAGAAGAACTATACAAAAAAGATCATCACGTCCCATATAATCACGATGTGCGATCACTCACCTAGAGCCAGACATCATGGAATGTGAAGTCGAGTGGGCCTTAGGAAGCATCACTATGAACAAAGCTAGTGGAGGTGATGGAATTCCAGTTGAGCTATTTCAAATCCTAAAAGATGATGCTGTGAAAGTGCTGCACTCAATATGCAAGCAAATTTGGAAAACTCAGCAGTGGCCACAGGACTGGAAAAGGTCAGTTTTCACTCCAATCCCTAAGAAAGGTAATGCCAAAGAATGCTCAAATTATGGCACAGTTGCACTCATCTCACACGCTAGCAAAGTAATGCTCAAAATTCTACAAGCAGGCTTCAACAATACATGAATCATGAACTTCCAGATGTTCAAGTTGGATTTAGAAAAGGCAGAGGAACCAGAGATCAAATTGCCAACATCCACCAGATCGTCAAAAAAGCAAAAGAGTTCCAGAAAAACATCTATTTCTGCTTTATTGACTATGCCAAAGCCTTTGACTGTGTGGATCACAACAAACTGGAAAATTCTGAAAGAGATGGGAATACCAGACCACATGACCTGCCTCCTGACAAATCTGTATGCAGGTCAGGAGGCAACAATTAGAACGGGACATGAACAACAGACTGGTTCCAAATAGGAAAAGGAGTACGTCAAGACTGTATATTGTCACCGTGCTTATTTGACTTATATGCAGAGTACATCATGAGAAACACTGGGCTGGAAGAGCGCAAGGTGGAATCAAGATTGCCAGGAGAAATATCAGTAACCTCAGATATACAGATGACACCACCCTTATGGCAGAAAGCGAAGAAGAACTAAAGAGCCTCTTGATGAAAGTGAAAAAGGAGATTTAAAAAGTTAGCTTAAAGCTCAACATTCAGAAAACTAAGATCATGGCATCCGGTCCCATCACTTTATGGAAAATAGATGGGGACACAGTGGAAACAGTGGCTGACTTTATTTTGGGGAGCTCAAAAATCACTGTAGATGGTGACTGCAGCCATGAAATTAAAAGATGCTTGCTCCTTGAAAGAAAAGTTATGACCAACCTAGACAGCATATTAAAAAGCAGAGATGTTACTTTGCCAACAAAGGTCCTTCTAGTCAGAGCTATGGTTTTTTTCAGTAGTCATGTATGGATGTGAAAGTTGAACTATAAAGAACTGATGAAAGTGAAAGCCAAAGAATTAATGCTTTTGAACTGTGGTGTTGGAGAAGACTCTTGAGAGTCCCTTGGACTGCAAGGCGATCCAACCAGTCCAACCTAAAGGAAATCAGTCCTGAATACTCATTGGAAGGACTGATGCTGAAGCTGAAACTCCAATACTTTGGCCACATACTGCAAAGAACTGACTCATTGGAAAAGACCCTGATGCTGGGAAAGATTGAAGGCAGGAGGAGAAGGGACAACAGAGGATGAGATGGTAGATGGCATCACTGACTCAATGGACATGAGTTTGAGTAGACTCCAGGAGTTGGTGATGGACTGGGGGGCCTGACACACATCCATGGGGTCGCAGAGTGTCAGACACGACTGATCAACTGAACTGAACTGAGTCCAAATGGTCACAAAGAGTTGGACATGACTGAAGCAACTTAGCACACACGCACGCATGCACCATGAACTTAAGAAACTATATGCTGGAAATGACTGAAGTATCATCACAATGACAACATATATCCAAACAAAGATTTGCATGCAAATATTTGCAAGAGGTGTTTTCATTATAGCTAAAAAACTGAAATGTCCAAGTATCCATCAACTAGTCAATAAACAAATTGCAGGGCAACCATATGTGGAATATTATTCAGCAATAAAAAAGGAAAGAATTATACTAATACATGTAACATGAATTAATCTCAAAAGCATTCTAAGTGCAAGTAACCTCACTAAAAATTTTACATACTGAATGAACTAATTCATGTGACTTTATAAAAAAGGCAAAATCAGAAGGACAGAAAAACAGATCAACAGTTGCCAAGGGCTAGAGAAGGAACTGACTGTACATGCTGAGTGCCACATTTTTGGATGAGGCAAATGTTCTGTCTTGACTGTAGCAGTGATTACACAACTATATACATTTGCCAAAATTTATTAAAATATACACTCAAAAAGAGTAAATTTTATAATATGTAATTACACCCAGATAAACCTACATGGACAGGGAGGCCTGGCATGCTGCAATTCATGGGGTCGCCAAGAGTCAGACACTACTGAGCAACTGAACTGAACTCAACTGAAACCTATAAAAAATATCCATATTAAATCTGATGGTAGTGTGACTAGACAGTGAGACTGATTCTAAATACATCAAAAAGGAATAAATGATAGATGTCAGCAACTAACTGCATATAAAATCAAAGGAGTAACTTTCTTCTGAAAGCATGGTGGAATCACTAAAAATAAATAAATAAAGAATCCAATAAAAGGAAGTGGTTTGGGAGGTGGATTTTTTTCTTCAGAATTAATAAGATGTAATTTACATAAAGTTGAAGGTGCAGGGTAAAGATCTGAATATGTATATATTATAAAATAAATGTCACATAGGTTTAGTGACCATTTTCATTATCTCATATAATTATCATTTTGCTTTTATTGTGAAAACATTTAAGATATACTCTCTAAGTAACTTTCAAATATATAATATGGTATTACTGACTATAGCTACAGTGCTGTTCATTAGACTCCCAAAATTTATTCAACTTATACCTGAAAGTTTATTTTCTTTGACAAGTATCTCATGTCTCCCACACCCTCAGCCTCTGGTAACCACCATTCTACTCTCTGTATCTGTGAGTCTCATTTATTTAGATTCCACATATAAGTGAGACTTTACAGTAATTTTCTATATCTTCAAGGTCCACCCATGTTGTCACAAATAACAGAATTTCCTTCTTTTTGTGGCTGAATAATATTCCATTATGTATACTTACCACACTTTCTTTATCCATTCATCCAACAGTGAATGAACTTAAGATTGTCCTCATGCCTTATTATTATAAATAATGATGCAATGAATATGAGAGTGCAGACGTCTCTTTGGGATAGGAATTTTGTTTACTTTGAATAAATATGCAGGAGTGGAACTGCTAGATCACCTGGTAGTTCTTTAGGCTTCCCTGGTAGATCAGCTGGTGAAGAATTGGCCTGCAATGCAGGAGATCCTGGTTTGATCCCTGGGTTGGGAAAATCCCCTGGAGGAGGGCAGGGCAACCCACTCTAGTATTCTTGCCTAGAGAATCCCATGGACATAGGAGACTGGTGGACTGCAGTCTGTGGGGTTGTAAAGAGTTGGACATGACTGAGCGACCAAGAACAGCACATAGTAGTTCTATTTTTAATTTTATAAGAAACTTCCATACTAGTTTCCATAGTAGATACACGAGTTTTACATTCCCACTTCTCAGGTCTTACATTTTAGTTTTTAATTCATTTGAGCTAATTTCTGTGAATGATATAATAAATTATTTTCACTTTCATTCTTTTATATATGATCATCCAGTTTTGCCAACACCATTTATTGAAGAGTCTATCCTTTATTCCCACTGAGTATTCATGAAAGTACCATAATATTTTGATTACCATAGCTTTGTAATATAGTTTGAAATCAAGAAGTGTGATGCCTCCAGCTTTTGAAAAATTGCCTTGGCTATTCAGGGTCTCTGTTTTTTTATTATTATGAAAACTGTCATTGGAAATTCAATGAAGATTGCATTGAATCTACAGATGGCTTTGGATAGTATGAGCATTCTAGCAATATCAGTTCTTCTGATTCATGAACATGGGATATCCTTCCATTTATTTGTGTCTTCTTCAATTTCTTTCATCAAAATATTATCACTTTTAGTGTACAAACTTTTCATCTCCTTGATTATATTTATTTCCAAATATTTTATCATTTTTAATGATATTGTAAATTAGATTATTTTCCTTATTTCTTTTTCAGGAACTAGAATAAAAAAAAAATGTTGAGCCTGAGGTTATCAGAAGGAAGGAGATAAGAAAGATGAGAACAAAATTAATGAAATAAAAACCAGAAAAAATAGACATGATCAACAAAATTCAGAGCTTATTTTATAAAAAGATAAACAAAATTGCCAAAACTTTAGCTAGACTAAGAAAAGAGAAAAGATTGAAATAAAATCAGCAATGAAAGACACATTACAAAAGATACCACAGAAATACAAAAGATCACAAGAGACTACTACAAATAGTTGTTACTCCAACAAATTGGACAACCTAGATGAAATGGATGAACTCCTAGAAACATGCAATTTACTTAAACAGAATTATGAAGAAACAGAAAATCTGAACAAACCAATAACAAATAAGGAGATCAAATCAGTAACCGAAAACCTCCTAACAAAGAAGAGCCCAGAACTGGATAGTTTCACTGGTAAATTCTACCAAACAAGTGAAGAAGAACTTATAGCAATCCTTCTCAAACTCCTTCAAAAAACTGAAGAGCAGGAACTTCATTTAAGGCCAGAATTACCCTGATAACAAAGCCAGATAAAGGTACTACAAGAAAAGAAAACTAAAAGCCAACATACTTGAAGAGAATAGATACAAAATCTCTCAACAAACTACAGCAAACAAAATTAAGCAACACATTAAGTCATATACCATGATCAAGTAGGATTTATCTCTAGAATGCAAGGACAGTTTAACATAAACAAATCAATAAATGTGATATACCACATTAATAGAATGAAAGAGTAAAATCATATAATCATCTCAATATATGCAGAAAAAGCATTTAACAAAGTTTAACATTCTTTCCTGATAAAAACTCTCCACAAAGTAGATATAAAAAGAATGTACTTCAACATAATAAAGGTCATATACGACAAGCCTGGGCTTCCCAAGTGGTGCAGTGGTGAAGCATCGTCTGCCAATGCAGGAGACAAGGGTTCAATCCCTGGGACAGGAAGATCCTCTGGAGAAGGAAATGGCAACCCACTCCAGTATTCTTGCCTGGGAAGTCCCATGGACAGAGGAGCCTGGCAAGCTACAGTCCAGGGGGACGCAAAGAGTCGGACATGACTGAGCACACAGGCATACATGAGAAGCCTACAGTTAACATCATACTCAGCGGTGAAAGACTGAAAGCTTTTCCTCTAAGATCAGGGGCAGGACAAGGTGCCCACTCTCATGACTCATATTCAACATAGTAGTCCTAGTCAGAGCAATTAGGCAAGGAAAATACATTCAACATGGAAGCGAAGAAGTAAAATTGTCTGTTTGCAGATGATGTGATCTTACATACAAAAAAATCCTAGTAACTCCACCCAAAAAATAGTCAGAATTAAAAAATATTTAGTAAAGTTGCAAGACACAAAATGAATATATAGAAATCAGTTGCACTGACAGCAAAATATCTGGGAAAGAATTAAAAGGATATGAATGTTTATTTCAGCACTGACCACTACATTTAAGACACATTACAGTGGTCAGGCCAATCAAGTTAAAAAGCCTGAAAAGCAGTGAGAAAGACAGTAACTCAAAAAGAAAGGCAGGACTGAAAATTAGAATTTTGTAAATAAACGGCACATAATTTACATTTGTATTTTTAGGAGTAGATGAGACTACTACATAAAAGTTGGAAATCAGATATTTTGTGGCCGTCCACAATTAGGCTGCAATATGGAGAATAAGAAACATCCAAAGAATAGGTTAATTTTAAAAATGTGACATTAACAATCTCTAATGCTTTAGAATAGTCAAAAATTAAAAGCAAAAAAAAATTAATGTAGATTTTGACATCACTGAGTAACCTTAAATGGTAAAATTTAAGCAGAATAGGAAGGGTAGAATTCAGATGGCAAGGGTTTGAAAACAGCAAGCTCTCAAGAACTCTGAAAACAATAAAAGGTTTTTTGGAAAGATTGAAAACAGTAAAAGGCTTTTCTTGCAAAGATTGCCTGGAAGGTTATCACTAGTAATCTTTGTTCTTGGCAAACAAGAATAGAGGCTGAAAAAATGATGGTCGGGAAAGAATTCAGAATTTTTTTTAATCCTCAAGTACTTGGTTTCTAGGGACTGCAGAGCTAAAAATCAAACAATAAATGTTTTTTGAAGGCTTAAAAACCCAACATTCAGTTTATCCAAGGGCCATCAGGCCCTAGGATATATTAGGTCATGGTACCCAAATTGATTCAAACCAAAAATCAATTAAATAATTTACCATGAAAAGCATAACTGTTAAGCTGGTTGTTCTTTATCTTGGCTGGACAACACATAATTTCCCTGGAGGAAAGTTTCTGGGGTGGGGGAAGCAAGTTTAAAATTATAAGGTATTCATCACCCTCACTAGCATTTAGACTTCTTCCCCATATAATCCTTCTGTTTCATTGCCAGTTTCTAAAACTACAGTCCAGTCTTTATTAAAACCGGGAAATTTTTAAAATGGCAAGTTTCTGGCCCTTGCTAAGACTAAATTAAACTTCTGAGAGTGAGAGCCTGACATCTCTATTTTTTAACAGTTTCAGCACACCCTCCAAATGATTTCGATGCACATTAGAGCATCAGTGGTATGGTCTATTCTCACTTCCACTTCCTCACTTCATACTTGATTCGTGTCAATCTCGCTTCTACTGTCCTATCTGTTCTTCTCTTGCTGAAATAGCCAATATCATCTTAATTTTCAGCTCCAACGCCATTATTCTAATTTACTACCCTAAAACAATGTCCATTTTTACCACTCTCTTTCTTAAAACTTTCTATTTCTTGGCTTCTAAGGTAGCATTCTCTCCAGGTTCTTTCTTTTCACTTGACTTGGTTTGTTTTCTTCACTAAATCCTCTCCCACTGCCTTGGGCCATACATTTTGAGTAATTCCAGAGTTCAGTCTTTGTTTTCTCCTTTTGCATTTCTAGGCTCTCTTCTGGGATAACTTCATTCATTCCCATTACATTTTCCATTGGCTATATATTGATAATTTTCAAGTCTTTGTTTCCATTCCCAGTCTTTCTAAAACTGTGGTCACTAATATCCAGTACTCACCAAAGAGATGCTTTTAAGGATTAAGCAAATCTGAGAAAGCTGCAGAAAAGGTTGTGAGTGGAACTGCTCACAAAAAGTCTGGGAAAGTGTTGACCAAACTGCCTAAGACTGTGGATATAAGAGCCATGCTGAGAACTAGCTGACCATCAACCCAGGTAACATAAAGCTAGTAACTAAGTAGACTGATCCAGCCCAGAAACCCTAAAAGTTGGAGACAATGTTAATGTCAAGCAATCTGGGGTCATGAGCAAGTGGTTGTAAAGCTGACTGTGGGCCTGGACCAATGGCAGGAACTGAAGCAGGGGCTTGGCCAAGAATAAGGTTGGGAGCTATAGGTATATGGATCCAGGAGCTGGCAAAATGCAGGAGCATGGTCCTCAGGCAATGAGCATATAGCCTACCCACTGACAAGCAAGCTTAAAAAGGGTACAAAGTTCCATCAGTTTATCTATAAACACCCCCCTCAAAAAAATTTGTTTAATCACCTAGAGATCTTGGATTTTATATGTGCTTAATTTGAAGTAGACAGAACATTCCAGGATTATCCTATCTAAGTGCAACTTCTCCTCCTCCACTCTCTCCCTTTTGAATGTCTAATTATAAAACTTTTCAAACAGAAAATAGTTCAATACATGTGTAGCCCCTACAGAGGTTAAGCAGATGTTAATATTTTGCTGTAATTGCTTCTGGTGACTGATCTTTTTTGAAGAGATAAATTGGTACATATGAGCCAAAGACACCCCCCAAACATTTTCTCTTAACTCTACTTCCCCAGGATTGTCGCTCTGCTGAGGTCAGGGTACCTCAATCTCACACCTGTCTTTCCTGTACTATGGTAGAATGGTGAAGGACAGGGAAGCCTGGTGTGCTGGTTGCAAACAGTCAGACATGACTGAGAAACTGAACAACAATGGTGGAAAGACTAACAGTAAATCTAAAAATGTTAACTCAGCATTAGGTAAAATTAAGAGAAAAATCTATGTCACAGTGGTATTTGAGAGAAACCTTGGATTGAACAAACATTGTTGAAAGAGGTACTTTGCAAAGTCAAACCATTGTACTGGTCATTACTTGCTTCAGGAAAAGAAGGACATGATTAGAAAATATTAATATTCCAACAACCCCTGAAAGCAAATGTAGAAATTGCTGACACTGGCAAAGCAACATAATAATATCACTTAAATCTAAACCTGTGCAAATTTTGCTTATTATTTTCATTAAAGTAAATGACTTTCTTCAGTGTTCAGTGAGGAGAAAGTAGAGTCCCACATTAGCCAACATTTAACTACAAGATTCAAAGAATGTAAAGGCATATGGAAACTCCAAATTTTGTTTTAGGAAACTGTTCAACCAAACAATATATTTGTAATAAGAATTAAAATTTGGCCATCTAAGCCATAAATGTCCTCACATGTTTTGTATTTATTAAACCAGTACCATATATATAAGAGCAGTTTCTCTTGCTCCTCAGAAAGATTCAGACACCTTGGGTTTAGATTTACCTGATGACAGAAAAAATGTTTTAATTTTTTATATGACAGGTGCTTCTAACAGATTTCAGTCCAAATGGAATGTAAAAAGGTAATTAGGCAGAGGAGATAGACAAGTAAATAGGTAGGTAGATAAGTAGATAATAAAGTGTGTATACTTAAAATTTTACATAAATATACCATATCTTTAACATTATGTTTTAAGGTTTATTCTTACAGGGGTGTGTGTGTGTGTGTGTGTGTGTGTGTGTGTGTGTGTGTGTGTGTGTGGCTATATAGTATTTTCAATGGCTATATAGTATTACATTGAATAAATTAATACTAGTTTATTTCTCCCTTATACTAATAAGGAATATTTAGTTTGTTTTTAATGTTTCATTATTATTTCTCTGTAGTGAATACTCTTGAATTAACTCTTTGTAAATTTACATAAGAGTTTTTCTAAAACAGTCAAAAGTGAAATGCTACGTCGCAAGGCATAAGCATCTTAAACTTTATCAGGTGTTGGAAACTGCTTTCCAAAGACCTGAACAAATTTTACTCTCCCACAGCAATTTATTTCTGTGTACATTCTCACAAATACGTACTAACATTAGTCTTACAAACATTTGTCAAGCGGATGGATGTGAAGTGGCGTCTGACTCTTATTCAGTCTGAATTTCTTAGATTACTAGTGAAGTGGAGCATAGGACTTCCCAGGTGGCTCAGTGGGTAAAGAACCTACCTGAAATATAGGAAACACAGGAGATGCAGGTTGCATATTTTAGGGTTTTTTTTTTAGCAGTTTTCTCCTCTACGAATTACCTGCTCATATAATTTGCACATTTTCCTGTTAGGATGATGATGATTATTATCATTTGTTTGAGATCTTTATATATTCTAGACACTAACCCTTTGTTCTTTACATGCACTGTAATTATTTTTTACTTGCTTGTGGTATACATTTTTGCTTCATTCATGGTGGGTTTTGTCACATAAAAGTCACACTCTGGTAAGTAAAGCAAAGCTTTTTGGTTAACTATCAAATAACCTGGAAATCATCTCCTTTTGTGTCATCAAATTCTGAAGGAGGCACTTTCTTTAATGAAAACGTACACAAAGACGCACAGATTCAAATTTAAGTAATGTCTTTGCCCCACTGGACTACTTTTCAGCAGTCATGGCACTTTGCTCCTTTTTATTTTCAGCTTTCTATCACTTGTAAAGTTCTCTCTATGTTGTGAACTCAGTTATGTACTTAAGACAGTTTTTTGTCGAGTTTTATCAAGAATTTTTAATATCTGGAAGTAAAAGATGGTTCGGGTCCTCTTATTCCACCACTTTACGTGAATCTCATCCCTTTCCACCCACTCTTAAAGAACACCTTGGCCTATGTTGACATTCCCTCAGGCCAGCCCACCAGCTATTAGTCTAAGATAGCTACTGTCCTTCTTTTTCCCTGGAAGACTGAAGAAGGAGCAAAAAAGAAATGACCCAGAGCCTGAAAGAAGAGCAGCACCCCTTCAAAAAAAGATGGAAAGACACAGCTTATCCCAGTCATTGGAGGATATTTTGCTCCCTCAAATGCAAAAAAATAAGGACAGTCTTCTGTAAAAACATAACAGAAAGTGCTTATCCTTGAATAGAATCATCTTAGATACAAAAACATAAATAGAAATTTGACATATAAAGTAAGAACAATTTTATTTTTTTTTCAAAATAATATAAAAAATCCAAGTAGATCTGAATAACAAGAAGTCCATGTGGAATTACAAATCAAGCTTGATTTGAGGAACGAATCCATGTATCAAATTTAACATGCAGGTGAATTTAAGCTAGAGAGTTGCAAACTTTAGTATATTCAGTCATTCAAAGAGCAGGCTGTTGCCCACTCCACGTCGCCATGCCCAGAGAGTCTGATTCAGGGGGCTTGAGGATGTGCCCCCAAATCTGCATTTCCACAATTATTTCAGTGTATTCTGTTTTATATCTGTATTAGGATGTTTTGAGAAACCCTAGTGTATAGACACTAGTGTGTAAGTGACGAGGAAACAATAGAGGTTTAGAGGAATAATCTAATCAGAATTTTGCTTTAGAAAGATTATTCTAGAATTTAGAGGAGGCAGATTAGATGAGGAAAAGACTAGAGAATTACTGCAATAATGCAGTTGAAAGGTAATAAGAGTTAAAACAAGATAATGGGTGGGAGGTCAGAAAAGGAAGAGAGATGCTGAATCGATCCCTGGGTGCAGAAGATCCCCTGGAGAAGGGAAATGGCAACCCACTCCAGTATTCTTGCCCAGAGAATCCCATGGACAGAGGAGCCTGACAGGCTACAGTCCATGGGGTCGAAAAGAGTCGGACATGACTTAGCAACTAACACACACAATATCCAGCAAAACAGTAGAGATTGAATATAAACTAAATGGAAGAATTAAAGATGCATCTGAAGTTACCATTTTAAGAAGAGAATGATGCTGTTTGTAATACTGTAGCACAAACCCATGAAAATAGAGAAAATAACTTATTTGATTATCAACATGTGAGTTTGAAATACTAGAGTTATCCTATGAGCAACTGGGGGGGATACAGTTAAATCCCCTACATACAAACCTCCAAGTTGCTAATTTTCAAAGATGCAAACGTGCATTCCATCAGCGTCAGGTGTGAGTGACATTACAGCCTGCCCTCTCTCTCCTATTGCTATCGATCCTTCAGCTCCACTATCTTCCTCCTCCTCTCCCTCCTCCAGTCAGTAACTGTTCTTGCCTGTTCACCTGATGCCAGTCCCTGTATGCCAGCTGTTGTACTGTACTACTGCAATTTTTAAGGTACTGTACTCTACGATTAAAAATGTTCTATTTTTCATGTTTGTTTTTTTATGTATTATTTGCATGAAAAGTATTATAAACCTATTATAGTATAGTAGTACATAGCCAATCATGTTAGTTGGGTAGCTAGGCTAACTTTGTTGGACTGACAAACAAACTGGGCTAGGAAAATGCTTTTGGTACAGAACTCGTTCATTTATAGGGGACTTACTGAACACATCTGGAATCAGACAAGGTAGTTTTACAATTTCTAGGCATAGAGATTATAGTTGAAACCACAGAGGCCTGTGAGATTGCTCAAGAGGAAAGGAGGGGAAGGAGAAGAGAAGAGAAAAGCTAAAAGGTGAGCTTTGGGGAGTATTTAAATGTAAGCGATTAGAAAAGGAAAAGAGAACCAGAAAGAAGGCGGGTGCTGTATCTCAAGAATCTATATCAGAGAGTTTCATAAAAGAACTAAAGTGGTCAATAGCGTTATATGATCTTAAAGTGAAAGTGAAGTTGCTCAGTTGTGGACGACTCTTTGCGACCCCATGGACTGTAGCCTACCAGGCTTCTCCGTCCGTGGGATTCTCCAGCCAAGAATACTGGAGTGGGTTGCCATTTCCTTCTCCAGGTATAAGGGGCTACCTATTATAAGGCTGGAGAGCATCAGTGGTGGTCTTTAAGAGTGCAGTTTCAGTTGGCAGGATTTACATAGCTCCAAGTGAAAAAATAAGTAAGAACTGAGAAAGCAGACACGATAAAAGTAAAATTATGCAGAGAGTTCTGATGGTAACTTCAGGGCATGGGTAACTTGGAAAAACGTGAAGTTCTGTTCCTAGAAGAAATATAAGTTAACCTATATGCTGAAGGGAAGGAGCAAATGGAGCAAAATAGAATGAGGACAGAAAATAAAAATAATACTTGGACTTCCCTCCCATTTAGGTCTCCAGAGAGCACTGAGTAGAGTTCTCAGTGCTATATAGTAGGTTTTCATTAAAACTAATGAACACCGATGTATAAAATGTATCTATTTATACATAGTATCAATAGTGTATAAAAGGGACTATATGTAAACATACAGCTGATTCACTTTGCTATACAACAGAAACTAACAAGACATTGTAAAGCAACTATAATCCAATAAAAATAAATTTAAAATATATCAAAAAATAAACATAAAAAATCAACCCCTGCCAAAAAAAGAAAGTAAAAAGAATACTTGATGGAGCAAAGTCAGGGAGAGGGTAAAGGGATGGATCAAGAGAACAATTTGGTAGGGTTAGCCATGAAAAGGATGTATTTCTTCTGCCAAACTTGACAGAAGGCAAAAAAAAAAAAAAAAAAAAGTAGTCAAAAGGCAAATTAAGGCGTTGTCAGGAAAGAAATTAAAAGAGCTCATGCAAATTAATTTAATTTTTTCAGTAGAAGTCACCTGCTTGGAATGCGAGCAGGGTTTTAACTCTAGGCTTACAGACAAGTAAGTGGTCTTAAGTTGGAAATTTATCAACATAGAAAAATATAAAATTTTCTAAGCTGCCTCTAAGTCAATTATCCACTTTCAATGACATTAGTAGACTGAGAAAAGGGTAGAAAAGGGTAGAGCATCAGTTGTTTATTGCCACAAGATTTCAGTGCCTTTTGTGAGTTTTTCTCACTGGCCTGTCTGGGAGTCACCTGGTAGTTGGCTCACCTACACAGTGATGACTCGTGGCGGTGGGGTGTGGTTCAACATGCCCAGCAGGACAACTTGAGGAAGCTCCCGTGGTGATGGCAGAGGCTAAGAAGAGCAAACCCCAACACACAAGCCCACTTCAAGCCTCTTCTTATGCTATATCTGTGAACATCCATTGACCAAAGCAAGCCACGTGGCTGAACCCATTGCCATAGAGTGGGACAGATCCCTCCAAACATGGTGGAAGGGCACTGCAAAGATGTAGACTTACGGAGGGGTGAATAACTGATCACTGCCAATGAACTTTTGCCTAGTAAATAAAGTTACAGAAAGATACTGCTTCATCACAGTAAACAGACATCTTGGGATGAAATATTTCAACATATGTTCTCATATTGGGAGTAAGCTTCCAGCCAAGGTGCTTGATGTAGTTAAAGCAACAATTTTTCAATTAATGTATTATTCTACGTTGGAAAATTCTGAGTATTACACATTGTCCCCAAATTACCATAGTTATTGCTGTGAAGAAAAATGCAAATAAGAAAATAACAATACAGTACAATCACAAACAATATCATTCTGACATGGTCTGGGTATTGTGTATTCCTGGTTGCATCGCAAACAAAATAAAATGAAGTGGTAAGAGGAAAAAAAAGGCATGATTTGGACAAATGAATGTAAAGTTCATGTTTTAAAGTCTAATGACTTCAAATGACAAGCCTGTGATTTTGTAATAGAGCTTTGAAAAATGGTTTGCAAAACATAAGAGCTGTTAACAATCTGCTCCCACAAGCCTTTTGCTCTCATGACTCCGCATGTCACCAGAGGTGTCACCAATGACCTCCCCATTGCTAAGCTCCATCAGCACGTAACATACCTGATTCCCCCATCCCTCTTTAGTACACTTTCTTCCCATGTCTTTTGCCAGTACTATATTTCCTTGATCTTCCTCCTATTTACCAAGGTTTCCTCCTGTCTCTACTGTGAGTTTCTCCTCTTCTCTCCACCTTTTAGCACTGGAGAACCCTGGGCCTTAGTCCTTGGGCTTCTTTCCTTCATCCATCCACATTTATTTTCCAGGAAATCTTACCTCATCCTATCACTTTGGATCATGCGATGATTTCTATGTCTCCAACCCAGGCTTCTCTTCTGAAATCCAGCTTCTTCTATTCAGGCGCTAACTATACAACCTCTTTTTGCCTTTTCATACTGTTTATGGGATTCTCAAGGCAGGAATACTGAAGTGGTTTGCCATTCCCTTATCCAGTGGACCACATTTTGTCAGAACTCTCCACCAAGACCCATCCGTCTTGGGTGGCCTGACATGGCATGGCTCACAGTTTCATTGAGTTAGACAAGGCTGTGGTCCATGTTATTAGATTGCAGTCCGACATCTGCTGGATCATCGAAAAAGCAAGACAGTTCCAGAAAAACATCTACTTCTGCTTTATTGACTATGCCAAAGCCTTTGACTGTGTGGATCACAATAAACTTTGGAAAATTCTGAAAGAGATAGGAATACCAGACCACCTGACCTGCCTCTTGAGAAACCTGTGCAGGTCAAGAAGCAACAGTTAGAACTGGACATGGAGCAACAGACTGGTTCCAAATCAGGAAAGGAATACGTCAAGGTTGTATATTGTCACCCTGCTTATTTAACTTATATGCAGAGTACATCATGAGAAATGATGGGCTAGAGGAAGTACAAGCTGGAATCAAGATTGCCAGGAGAAATATCAATAACCTCAGATATGCATATGATACCACCCTTATGGCAGACAGTGAAGAGGAACTAAAAAGCCTCTTGATGAAAGTGAAAGAGGAGAGTGAAAGAGTTAGCTTAAAGCTCAACATTCAGAAAACTAAGATCATGGCATCCAGTTCCATCACTTCATGGCAAATACATGGAAAAACAGTGGAAACAGTGTCAGACTTTATTTTGGGGGTGCTCCAAAATCACTGCAGATGGTGACTGCAGCCATGAAATTAAAAGACACTTACTGCTTGGAAGGAAAGTTATGACCAACCTAGAGAGCACTTTGCAAACAAAGGTCCGTCTAGTCAAGGCTATATTTTTCCAGTAGTCATGTATGATGAGAGAGTTGGATAATAAAGAAAGCTGAGCACTGAAGAATTAATGCTTTTGAACTGTGTTGTTGGAGAAGACTCTTGAGAGTCCCTTGGACTGCAAGGAAATCCAACCAGTCCATCCTAAAGGAAATCAGTCCTGAATATTCATTGGAAAGATTGATGTTGAAGCTGAAACTCCAATACTTTGGTCACCTGATGCAAAGAGCTGACTCATTTGAAAAGACCCTGATGCTGGGAAAGATTAAAGGCAGGAGAAGGGGATGACAGGGTAGGAGATGGTTGGATGGCATCACCGACCCGATGGACATGAGTTTGAGTGGACTGCAGGAGTTGGTGATGGACAGGGAGGCCTGGCGTGCTGCAGTCCATGGGGTTGCAAAGAGTCAGACATGACTGAGCCAGTGAACTGAACCGATGCAACCTCTATTTGTATATCTAATGTTGTTACTGTTTAGTTGCTCGGTCATGTCTGATTCTTTTGTGACCCCATGGACTGTAGCCCACCAGGCTTCTCCATTCATGAGATTTCCCAAACAAGAATACTGGAATGGGTCACCATTTCCTCCTCCAGGGGATCTTCCCCACCCAGGGATCAAACTCGTGTCCC
The DNA here is from genome assembly GCF_014754425.2 of Oryx dammah. Lineage (NCBI taxonomy): Eukaryota > Metazoa > Chordata > Mammalia > Artiodactyla > Bovidae > Oryx > Oryx dammah. Next base: position 27,636,486 of record NW_024070213.1, read on the forward strand.
CTGCATTGGCAGGCAGATTCTTTACCCTTGAGCCACCAGGGAAGTCCCATATACTTAATAGCTATCTCAAATTTAAACAAGACTAAAATCAAACTCCTAATCTTTCACTCTAAACCTGTAGATTCCTAACTCATCTGACCATAATCCCACCCTAGCAGGTGCTTTTGTCAAAAACCTCAAGAGTCATTCTGGATTTCTGTCTTTCTCTTTCACTCCACATTCTTTCTATCTGTTCTATCAGATAAACGTGTTGGCTCCAAGAGCCACTGCTGTCCCTGCTCCAACAGTCATCTTCGACCTGGATTACTGTGTTGGAACGCTTATCAATCCATGTACTTTCATACTCACCATTCCACAGTGTATTCTCGACAGTGATCCTTCTAAAATCAAAGTTTGATCATGTCACTCTGCTCAAAATACCTCAAAGTCCCCCTGAAGACAAAAGCCTTACAATAGCCTGTAGGTGGGGCTTCCCGGGTGGCGCTAGTGGTAAAGAACCTACCTGCTAATGCAAGAGATGTAGAAGACTCCTCGGGTTCAGTCCCTGGGTCAGGAAGATCCGCTGGAGGAGGGCACTGCAACCCACTCCAGTATTCTTGCCTGGAGAATCCCATGGACAGAGGAGCCTTAGGGGCTACAGACCACAGCATTAGAGTCAGACACGACTGAAGCAATGTAGCATGCACAGCCTCTAGGTTCCCTGTGCTCTAGCCCCTGTTACCTTGATGATATCATCCTCTACCTGCCATCTTGCTCACTCTGTACCAGTCACCACTGGCCTCCATGCTGGTCTTTGCACGCACCAGGCACACTCCAACCTGAGGGCTTTGTACTAGGGTGTTCTCTCTGTGTGAAACAGCCTTTCCCCCTCCTTATATGTCTTTGTTCAATTATCAGCTCCTCATGAGGTCTAACCTAGTATAAAACTGTATCGCACAGACCTTCTCCCAAAGACACATGCTCCCTGGCCTCCTATAGGCTGATTTTTATATTATTTACTGCTTATATAATTTGCTTCTTTATTATGTTTAGTAGAATGTAGGACATACATGAGCAGTGATTTTGTGCCTTTGATTTACTTATACATCCCAAACACCTAAAACAATGCCAAGCACAGAACAGACCCTCAATAGATGAGTTTAATACATAAATCTTAACAAATTAAAAAAAAATAGTTCAATTACTAAATTCATCTCTCTCATATAGCAAGATAGGTGTTTTGGTAAACAATACCACAGAGATTCTTTCATTCATATTTATTTTATTTCTCCTTACTTTTCTTAGAATCTGCATTTCTCAACAGTACAGTATTTAAAAATCTATCTATATTTAAAATTTCATCCATACACACAAGTTTATAAAACATACCCCCACTAAGCTTGTTTCCGCCTTTTGCTACACAAATTTCAGCTTAGAACCTAGCTAAAATGTCTTCACTTCTGATATTTTTAAGTGAAATTTACATAGAAAGTTTGCTGATCTTACATGTTAATTATATTCCTTCCAATGTCAGATTTGATACTCTCTTTAATTGGAGGAATAGTGTCAAGAAAGAGTTGTCTGATCTATTAGTGACAACTGAGCTGTCATTGCCAACTTTCTGTTTGTGAGCTGGAAGCGGTAGACACTGGCCACTTAATGAACTCTGCCTGGCAAAGAGAAGACCTACATGTCACACACTTCAGTGACTCTTCTCTTGAAGCTCCCATGTGTCCAAGTTTTTCTCCTTTCCTCACCCTTTAAATCTTGTCTGCTTCCACTTTTAACTGTGCCAACTGCCAGCATCACACGCAGGTCAGTGCATGGACCGCAGCAGATTGGGTTGCAAGCCTCATTCCTAAATGTCAGGTTCCCTCCTGGAAAACCCTGCCTGACCTGAAAGGATGGATGAGAGCAGATGCGAAGGAGCCTGAGGGCCACTGAGGCGCCCACGAGGCCGTTGTCAGGACGACTTTATCATCATAGATCCTGTTCCTCTTCTCTCTTTTCTCTCCTTCCATCATCTTGCTCTCCTCCTCTCCCTGGTTCATTTCCCTCTTACCTCTCTCACTTCTTCCTGGAGATACCTGTTACCTTAAGGATATCTTATTCCCTCAGAATTTATGATGCTTGCCCCCAAAATTTCCTTTGAAATGTCTCTAGTCTGCCTTTTCATGCTAGGACTTAAAATCATTAACAGTCCCATACATTGAAGGCAAATTAGAATATTTAATGAAAAGGAGATCACTGAGACCATGGCCAAAGAGTTGTATTTCTAGGTCACCTTTGCCTGGTATGGACCCCATTGTACACGAAAGGAAAACAAAAATGATGACAGTTGAAGGCAGAAAAGAATGATTTTGATTTAAGGGATGAAATCCCAAGTACAAGGAACAGCCTCGCTGCTTTTCAATAGAAGACTGGAGGCAATCTGTCCCAGTCCCATGATCTTCATGTAAGATTCTGGTGGGGACTTCCCTGGCGGTCCAATGGTTAATGTTCCAACACTTCACCTTCCAATACAGGGGCTGCGAGTTTGATCCCCGGTCAGGGAGCTAAGATCCCACATGCCTCGAGGCCAAAAAACCAAAATGTAAACCAGAAGCAATACTGTAACAAATTCAATACAGATTCTGAAAATGATCCACATCAAAAAAAAAAAAAAAAGAAATTCTTTAAAATAAAAAGAGGGCATCTACTTCCTGAGGAATGTGTGACAATCAAGTGAACATCTTCAAATTAAGCTTGTACACCTTACTTTTCTTTTTACGTAAGCAACAAAAATTTATTTCTTACCTTTCTGGAGGCTAAAAGGCTGAGATCAGAGTGCTAGAATGGTCAGGTTCTCTTCCTGGCTTGCAAGTGGCCATGTTCTTGTGCCCCTGTATGACAAAGAGAACTCTTGTATCTCTTTCTCTTCTTATAAGCACACTAACCCATCACAAGGTTCTCACCCTTAAAACTCATCTAAACTGAATTCTCTCTCAAAGGCCAAATCTCCAACCAACCACTACACGGGGATAACAGGCTTTGACATATAAACTCAGGGGGTGGGGTTTAAGAATATGCATAATTATTGCTAAAGATCCCAGAAATAATTTAGCCATCTGTTTTAAAACATGGATAAAAACACACACACACACACATGAGGAAAAGCTGTCTTATTTATGATAAACAAAGGACCAACTATAAAGTATTAGTCACTCAGTTGTGTCCAACTTTTTGCGACCTCATGGACTATAGCCCACCAGGCTCCCCCGTCCATGGGATTTTCTAGGCAAAAATACTGGAGTGGGTTGCCATTTCCTCCTCCTTTGCTTAGCTGTAAGATTTAAGAACAATTGTTTTACAGTACAAATATACCATCCAAGGATATTTCCTTTTTTTTTTTTTAATTTATTTATTTATTTTTAATTTTTACTTTACAATTCTGTATTGGTTTTGGCATAGATTGACATGAATCCACCACAGGTGTACATGCGTTCCCAAACATGAGCCCCCCTCCCACCCCCCTCCC